>NC_136822.1:11090979-11218479 GCF_951394365.1 Tetrao urogallus | reverse complement strand
AAGTTTGCTTGCATTACTTTGATTTTCTAAGATTCTAATAAGTGAGAATGAATTGTAGTCTGACAGTCAAAGACAGGACATTTAATTTCATAAATATAAGTGAGCTTAAATATTATGAATTTAATTCTAGTGAAAGAGAAGTTCAGTTTTTTAAGAAATAATGAGCATTTTGTAGTTAGCTAATTTTGGGTATTCCCTCTGTATGATAAGATAGATTTTGCACATTTAAGAAATGAATTAATTGATGAACGTGGGTATTAACACTGGAGCTGAAGGCAAGCCCTTCAGTCCTGCTGTGAAAACAACCAAAGCCTTTTCTAAAATACAGTGTGCCCATTGTGCTGCATTGAGAGCATGTGAGTAAATTTAATATGGCTCCCACTTCTGTCTACAAGAAGGGAAGCTAATTCTTATTGCTACATTTATTTGGCTTTTTGTCCTCTGAGTTACTCTTTGGCTATATAAACAGTGATTGCAAATGCAGAGAGCATTGATCCTTGCTCTTTTGGCAGACAAACGACTGTTTGATTAGTGTTTCTCTCTCCCCGGAGCAGAACTGTAGTGGCTTTTCACTGCAGTTGCTTTCCATGGTGCACACTGAGCTGCTCCCTGTGCTTCTTTCCCCCAGTACACAGGGATAGTGGGCAGCTCTTCATCACTCAGGAAGTGATGTGTTGGAAAGGTCATCTTTTTTCATGTTGGTCAGAGAAAGTTCAGCTTTTCTTTGCTGGAAGAGGGTCATGTATTACAGGATTTCTCTGAGACCTCCGAGTGTTACTCAGGGTCTGTTACTTTCCTTTTCTTCCACGAACACAGGGGAATCTAAATTGTGGCTTATGCTATTCCTGTCATCTACAAAAAAATTCAGTGAGGGTTACCCACTGACAAGAAATTAATTAATGGCTCCTTATAATGTTGTATTTCCTGCATATTTTGCTCAGCAGTGAAGTTGACTGCTCATCTCTGGCTTTGTCTGGGTATTGTTAGCATGAGTTCCATTTCATTGGCGTCTCTCTGCCTGCCTGCTTAAAAGAAGGATCAATCAGTACATAGGATCCAAAGCGATTCCTGCTTTCCTGTGCACTTGTTTAGAGATGTAAAACAAACAGAAGGCAACACAATCAGTTTCAGCTCGTGGAATAAGTAGAGCACAAGTTTTGGGTGAAGACACATACAACCTTAAATGATTATAGACAAGGAGAGTATTTTGTTTATGGAGGGAGCTAGCGTATTTAATAGGCAGAGGTGGCTGATGTCCTTGTGATCCAGGATGGCAGCTTCTGTAGCTGTTCAATTGCGGGTGGTCATCAGCAGAAACTGCCTGGGTATCTGGATACAGGCAGAAACATTGAGTGTACCTCCATAAAATCACATTTAGCTCTAGGAAGAATGCTTCTCTCTCTTTACTGATGCAAAACATAGTGCTTAGACTATGCATAGAAGCATAGTTCTTCTTCCTGTTTCACTTAACTTTGGTTTGCAATTAATCATTTAATTAAAACTCATTTTTGATTCTCCTGCTGTTAGTGACCAGACACATGATGGTGACATCTCCTGTGACATAAAACAATGTTGGGTACATAGGGTACTTGTTTCAATGTTGCTTCAGTACTTTTTTGACGATGAGAAGAACATTGCAATTAAACAGAAGACTCTGGGTTTTATCACTTCTTCATAAAAATCTAGTGATTTCCTAACATAATTTTCTACTGTTCATAAGACATTAGAAATTAAAGCATGTTGCACTTTCAGTTTGAAAGAATGAATACTTTTTTTTTTTTTGTGTGTCATTTAGGTTAGTGAAAAATGATTAAAGAAACAGTGATATATTTCAAATGTTTCAAATCACAGCTGAGGAGAGAATGAGATAATCCTGTGATCACATATAGGTCTTGATCTTCAGCTCATGGGAGACATTATTAAAGTTCCCACTGATTGTAGCAGTGCCAGAATGGCCAAAGTTAGTAATTACAGAAGAAGAGAATTTCAGGCACGAAAGTTTCAGCTGACAGCAAGTGATCCCTTCTGTCAACATTCATATTTTTGGGATATCTTTTCACAGCTTATTCCTGATGAGAAATACTTTTTATTCTAAATTAGTTCAGTAGCTTTGAATAGATTCAAGTCTTACATACAAAAACCCCACATAATTTTATAAAATTGACTGTTTTAGTGTTGAAACACTTGTATATTGGTTTTACATTTAAGTGTAGGCTATGGTCCCAGATTTATCTAAACATACATCATTAGTTTGTCACACATGCAGCAATCCTAAGGGATATAAATGTCTTTGTATGTACAGTTCATTGCGTGATTGGTGTTTAAAGATTCAATTTTTGTCATTTTTATCCTGTTATATTCAGCAACGCATTAAATTGTTCCCTATTCTGTACAAACTCGTGCTCATAATTGAATCAGGCATATACAGAAGATCCCTGGCTTTTCAAGTTTTGCCAGTGTTGTCTGTGGGACCATGTTGAAGTCCACGTGTCAAATTATGTGAACAGTGCCCAGGAAAATCATTAGTACAATTTGGTGGATCAAGTGAGTTAATTCACGTTTTCAAATAACCCTGAGCACATTTCCTTGTTTAATCTAGAATGTTGTTAACACAATATATAGTAGTTTTGTCTAGCTTTTTCCAAATTATTGAACTATTTCAAATGAGTGTTAGTAAATTAGTGTCACATAACCCTTGCAGTCCCATGTAGTAGCTTGCACGGTTCTCCTTCCATGCTCCGAACTTGCCAGTACTGAGCCTGCAAATGTTTAGAGACAGACTTTTAATGCAGATTTTTATTGAAACTGCTCATTCACATAAAGCATGTAAATAATGTCAGGGTCTTATCTACAAGCTCAGGGTCTTAGTTGTTAGCATTGCTCTATTTAGCAGAGTAGCATTATCTTTGAGTGTACTTGAGGTATAATTTCACCAGAATTTATTGCATTGTTATATCAACTCCTATATGAGATTTAGGTTGTGACCTCTCAGCGGGCTTAGGCATGTTACCTGTAATCTTTCACATGCATACACTTCATCATAGGCAGAACTCCCGCTTTCAGATCAGTCATATTTTAGGGCTCACAATTGATATATCAGTCACAGTATAAAATGCTATCATTCCTGTAGACCAACTGTTTACCAGAGTATAACGCAAACTCTCCTCCTGTGTCTCATTTCATCACACTGTTCCACATAGTGATGTTTCAATGTGAAATGAAGTTTTTTCATGCTGTGCTTCTGAGTAGAAAAAAGACAGAAGTACATGTATGATAAATGGCAAAGGTTCCAAGAGAAACCTTGCAAAACAATACAATTTGGAAGCATTACATTTACTTAAATAATTTAGTGCATAAATGGATCTGTTAAAGTTTTATAACCAAATACTATTTAAGTGGCTTTGGGTAGAAAATTGGTTGTATTTCCATCAAATCACTTAATCTTATACCTTATTTAGAAATTAGGAGCTATAACTTGAGACTTGTCATTGCAAAGTACTTTTGGAAAGAGCAGCATTATAAAATTATTCTGATTTTTTTTATATGAGTTCATATAATTTGCCATTAGAAACCTTCTGGAATTCTCTGAGGTTAATTTTTTGTTAAGCTTAATAAATTGTACAGTCTAAGCAGGTGTTTGATCTCATACACTAGTAGTAACACTTAGATCTTTTCTTCTCTCAAGTATTAAAATGTACACTGAATTTGGTGGGATACTCTCGTTCAGCGTATAATATAATGCAATTTTAAAAACTATTAACAATATTATTTTTGCCAGCACTGATACAATCTGAAAATCAGGACCAATACTGCTTGATCTGAAAAGAGGTCTGTTATAAGCAAAATTAGGGACCATTTGGAAATGTAAGCATGTCTGTTGTTATTTTTACCTGGAGTATTGAAAGAACAGACTGTTCAGCATTTGTTAAGAACCCAAACCAACATTAACCTTTCTAAAAGCTCTTTAATGAAAATACCACATCCAGGGACCAAATGTAATCCAGGAAACTAACTTTACTTTTGGTGAACACATAAGTGCATTTTGTGTCTTCAGAAATTTCTCATAGCTAGAATTTATAAGCAGGAAGCATGGGTATATAAATCCTTAAAACCAAGCACCTGCCAACATTTTCAAGGTGTAGAACAGATTGACAGAAAAAAACAGTTGATAGCGAGTCTCTGCAGGGATTATTTTTTATCAGCTTGTTCTATGTGATATTTTTTAGCCTGTTGAAACATTCATAATAATGAATGCTGATTCCACTGCTACCCTTTGTGTTTGGAAACCTGCTGCCTTACCTCATCTGGCAGCATCTTTTCCTAGAAATAGTTTCTGTCTCTGCCGTTTCATTCAGAATTTGGCATTTACGAGAATATACACTGTACGTTTTATCAACAGTTGATCAACATGCAAAACCTTTTCTTCAGCTATTGAACCACTACAGCTATCGGTTCTTGCATGCAGTATCTTTTTTTTTTGTTTGTTTGTGAGCTTGATATTTTATGGTGGGAAATACTTTGGGAGAAATGAATTTTGATGTTCCTATGTAACAACTGAGGAGTTTTAAATTCTTGACTGGGAATTTTTTATAGCTCTCAATTAAGCTTTTAAAACAAGAAGTAAAAGCACTAAATGATGGATAAACTCAATGCTGTCATGAGTTTTCTTAATTAAAAATCTTTTGATATTCTCTATTTCTGGTAGTAATTCATGATAGCTAAGTAACAACTGTGAAATATAATCTGGTGGCATCAAACCTGTGAAGAAGTGTAAAATAAAAAAAATCCCTAGTAACAAAATTCTCCTTTTATTGAAAATGGTCTATATCTTTTTTTTATAAAATCAGGCCACTCTTGTGGAAAGATCCAGAAAGTATCTAACAAAACCTACTTACAGCAATGTGCTGAAATATCAGTAAGGAGGAGAAATGATTTTTCAAAAGAGGATTTTATATTTTGGATGAATTGGGTTTAACTTCATGAAAAGCCAACAAGTAGAAAATTTTTAAAGCCAGCAAATGGTGTATGTATTCTGCTCCGCTCCTTACCCTCTTTGATAGTGTTAACTCATTAGAAATCATCTGATTTTTGTTATAGAAAAACATTCATAGAAAACTTTGACAGGTGACACAGACCTCAAATTCATACTGTTTTGGGATGACATTTACTTTTAATCTGTTCAGTGCAAAGACTGATTTATTAGATGACCACTCTCTCTGACACAAGGTAATAAACACTGATGTATTAATCACGTAATTTAATATTTATGGTATTTGTTAAAGATAACTAGGAATAAAGTTGTTGTGATTTTATTAACTACGCCTTGCAGTAAGTAAATGACTCGTGGACCTCATGCCAGAACATTGTGAGCGATCTATTAGAAACAGAAAATAAAATGAAAATGCCAAGTATGACTGTTTTGCTCATTAAAAAGCCTGAGAAGCATGAATAGCCACTTGCACTCAGAATTCAATATATAGTAAAAATTATACCTATGTAGGAACAAGAACAACCATGCCAAAACAAGAGTGGAATTTAAATGGACTTAAACCATTACATTAATAAACATGTGATTCAGAGTCCAAGCAGGTAATGTTAAGATTTCTAACCTTGGAGTTGATTTAAAAAAAAAAAAAAAAAAAATGCATGCAACCTGATATATCAAATAAAAAGTCCAATCTATCAGTTTACTTTCCTGAATATTAAGGAAAAAACCTTAATAAGACTTTCAGATATTGCACTCTTTGCCTTATGTTTCTAAATCCAGATGTCTTTCCCTCTGCATGAGCTTTGAAACCCGAAGATGAACTCACTAGTTGATATTCAACTACAAATGAATGATATTTACCTGGCGTGCTACATTTATTTATTTGCCATAAGTTACTTCCTACACACCCTTCATAAAATGAAAATAATACTGGAGTAGCACACAAATCCGTTTTCATTTCTTTCATTCTGCCAGAGAAAACCTAGTTCTAGGCAGAAAATGCACAGCATCAACTAAAGCTCAACGTTTTTCTAATTTGAATGACGTGAGTTCTGAGCTATCAGAAGATTGTATGTGAAAGGTATCCAAAAAGTGTCGAGGTACACTGAATGATGCAGAAGCTTGTTGCTGAAATACCAAATAACTGATGTTAGCCGGCTAATGTGAGAGCCAAAGATGAAATGAGTGAAGATCAGAGGATGCATTAAGTTGATAGAACAGAAATTGTGTAATTCTCCTCAATTTACTGAAGCGTGCCTTCTGATTGTTAGATTTACAATCTGTTCTTCTTGGATCCTCATCTGTTTCTATTTACTCTGATAACAGTAAACCCCAAGAATGTTATATTAATCTGCTCATGGCAAAAAAAATTTCTCTCTACTGCCACTCTTTCCATGTGTATTTGTGACTTTTGTCACCAAGAGTGAAGGTTATTGCAAGCTGTGTGTTTGAAGCTTGCATTTTGAAGACTCCATAGAAAAGTGAAGAGTGCACCCATCTGCTGAGGTTGGCCTGTCCTGCAGTGCACAAATCTTCCTTATGTTTTCTGTTGTCATTCAAATTCAGCTTGAATGAAGTTTTCCGTTCTTGTCACTCTCCCTAGATTCAAGAAATTTGGAATTAGATCACATACCATGTCTTATCTCTTCGCATACTAAATAATTACAGTTAGCCACCGTAAACAGGCTTCTTCAGTTTTAACGGAATGGAAGTTAAGTTAGGTATATGCCGTGGAGTCTTTTCAAGGCACAGCTTTTTTTAATGAAGTGAAAGTCAGTAAAAGATAATCCCTCTGCAAACTATGGCTAGGAACTGGTGAAATCCATGGTCTGTTGGTACAAAACATCTGTTTGGGCCTCTAGCAATCAGTTGAGCTGGACTGAATTTCTTGCATACAAGTAAGGAGATGAAGTTGGGTTCAGTCATGCCTGTCAGTGAGACAGAATTTTTTGCACCAGCAGGAAAAGGTGTGTATCTAGATACCCTGAACCAAGTGCTACTCTCAAGTCTTCCTCATACTGGAGAGTCTCAGTAAAACTTTGATTCTGTTAAGATTAATGGAAACTTTGTTACTGCCTTCAGCAGAATCTAGATTAATCCCTAAGCATTAAGCATTCCACAACATTTTAAGCAGTTTAAAAACAAGAATATATTTTTTTGGCTCAGATATGAAGTATTTTACTGAATTGAATCACAAACTCAAAATATTCACTGAATGTAAGTAAACAAAAAAGGTACTTCATTGCAAGATTATACGTATTCAGAAGAAAAGTTATAGCCCCAACAGTTACTGGTCATCACCACAAAGAAGTTCTTATCAACAAAATAAGGAACTTTATAAATTATTCCCTTTAGCTTGAAATGTCACTAAAATCATGTCACAAGGAGCAGCAATAATACAGAGATTACAGTCTCCAACAACTTCATAAAACATCATATTAAATTAGAGAAGGGGACACAATAAAAACATTAAGCAATTAGTTCTAAAATTCTTTAAAGAGTCAACAACAGGCTTAAAATCCCCAGGTCTGTGCAAGATCAAAGAAAATGGCAAGGGTCTTACTGAGAGTTGATCTCTTTCTGAGATGGTAGTGGTAGAATGAAACTTTGATGTTTTTATATACTTAAAGACACAGATTAAAATATTTTAATGAAGGTAAAAATGAACTCTGAAGTGGCCAGCCTTAATAAAAATGACACAGTGTACAGTTCTGAGCTTGCCTTGCTTACCAGTCCATGCTTATTTTAAATTGAAGCTGCAGTATCTAAAGATCTGAAGTGAATGCACTCACAATTATGTTCTCCTCTTTTAATTTGGTCTTGTTGATCCTTTAGGCTCCTTTAAAATCACAATGACAGATTAAAAAAAAATAATCCAAGGTCTTGACCTTTTATGGGTCTATGAAATAAATGTAGAGTTCATAGCTGGGAACACGATCATTTTGGTTGAGATAAATTGAAACTGACAAGGGGACACGCTCTGAGGGAGCAGAACCCACTCTTCTGTGAAAAACAAGACCGATAAAAATATTTCTCTATTACAAAACACATATTTTTATAAATATTGACTGTTCTCATCAAACAGCATGAGATTCAGAAAACCTGAATCAAAGTAAATGATCTAAAAATTATGCCTCTAATTAGTTTATTAACTTTGTAAATTAGTGAAATGATGAAAAATCTTATGTTTAAGATTAGGCATTTAATTTTAGAGACTTAAAAGAGAAGCTGAGTATTTTGACTGGTAGCCCTAGCTGTTTACATTGAGAAGTACATGGACATTGGAAAACACAGCTGGAATTTTCAAAAAAGAATACCATTTAGAAATAACTGAAAGGCAATGGGATCACTAAAACAACAGATGACGTGAGAGGAAAGAGGCATTTTTGATTTTAAGAGAATCAAATATTTTCTCTTAAAGTCATGCCCAACAAATTGAATGGAGCTGTTAATTACTAGTCAGAAGAGGTGGCTTGATGAAGCATTACCAGTGAAGCACGTGAGACCCATAGCTGTAACTGAGTCAAAGGGCTCCTTTTCCCACAGAAGCAGAGGTCAAACTTATTGAATATAGGGTTCATCTTGCTCCTGATCTGCAAGTTACTCCTTCAGTGGGTCCTCTGGGTCAACCCCTGTATGGGGCAAGGTGTGCTCCCTAGGGGTGCTCCTCTCTGAGGAAGTAACACATGAATCTGTAAACTCTTTGGGAAAGGAACACAAGAAATATTTGCTTGTATAGTGGTTTCTGCACCCAGCAGTAACAGCTACATCCTCATAAAATGCAGCACTTAAGATGGTCAAGGAAATAGTCGCAGCATGACAGAGAGAGATTACAACTTCATTTTCAGTCCCATCCAAAATTAACATGAAATGATATTGCCAAGCAAAACAGCCTCAGCACTTAATTTGGGGCATTAGCGATGCCATTATGAAATATGAGCTGCTGATTCTCATCCTGCCTCAGAAGCTTTTTATGCTTCCCAGATCAGCTTGCTTGGTGAATTAATCAGATGAAAAAGGCTCAGTTCGCCTGCACAAGAAACTGAAAGGATTGCCTGATGGCTTATGAAGCTATGTGATTTGTTTCATGGTGTGGGGACACTGAAAGGGAATTTTTATTAAAAAAAAGAGGTCTTGGAACACAGTCCTGCATGTGGTCAGCTCAGTGGGGTATCATTTGAAGCAGAATGTGAACAAGTAGAATTGAAATGGAGGGATCTTTGAAGAGTAATGAAAAAGGGGCTTTGGTTGCCAATAAAACAACTGTTAAGGATACTGAAGGGGGATTCCTCAATCATTTAAAATCACTCCACACAAGACATTTATTGTATTTTTTTCTTTACTAGGGAACACGAGGGAACAAAAGGTAGATGAACTCTTCAAAAACCTGAAGCATGTTTCCCAACTTTCTGGAAAATTAGCATGTGGTTGTAATTTTCTCAGCAACTGCTTTTCAGGAGCAAATTCTTCCTTCTTTACTTACATATGCTTTAGCACTCACTTCAACTCTGCTGCAAGCGTTGGCTATCTTCTCTACTTTCCATGGGGTTGACAGTGTCAAGGCATTGTGACTACTGCACTGCATGCTGCTCAAGAAATATGCCTTAGACTGTGAAGATAACAAAAGATAAACCTTGGCCCCACTGACTTGTCAGGACTTGGCATTTCACATTTGATTTACCTTGTTCTTTTCAGCTTAAGCCCAACCTTGGAGCTGGACATAGAGCCTTTCTGTGTTTTCTTATTCTTTCGTATGTCTTTTGGGAGGTGGTGTTGGACTCCTCCCCATCAAAAGTATAAGGTATCGAGGTTGGATGATCAGGTTAAGCCTCCATGCTACTTAACAGTGATATTTACTGCTTAGAAAAGTTGTTTTGTTATTTGTATGTATGTACATAATTAAATATTTAATTTTTTGTGTCTTCTTTCAATATATATTTCTAAATCTCTATATACATATAGAATTAATAATTTTTGCTCCTGCTTTGCAAAAGGATTTGGTTAGAACAAACTTACATTTCTCTGTAAAACAAAAACAAGCATCCCTCTCCAACTCCAGTAAGAGTATTCTGAGATGTCTCCAATTAGCCTGTTGGAGATTTTCACAGAAATGTCTCCAAAACATCACTACATTGACAGACCTCACTGAGAAGCTGGAGAATTTTACCATGGTCTGTTCATCCTTCGCTTAGAGCATACACAGAACAATGGAAGGCCTCTGTTGTCATTCCATGCTAGTTATTTAATGTATATAAGAAAAAGGGAGAAGTGAAGTTCAGGTGACAGGGCACTATATTAGTCCTGCCTACAACTTTCTTTGAGACATATTTGAGAGCCTTAGTTTTAGTTGTTCTCTAAATTACAACTGTGGCAATATGGTACCTCTGCAAGTTAACCTTCTCTGGGGATGTGTGGTCAGTAATTAACAATGTACAACAATGCACGGTAATTTAGTAGGCAAAGTTAAGAAGAACACCTCATTCAATTAAAACTTGGCAAGGCAATGCAATTACCCATTCTGGAGGTTTGCCAGGGTACAGGAACCTGTACCTTATTGCCTGAAAAAAGCAATGTGGGATATATAATCTGTATAAGCCGCTATAAGCAGTAGGGTTTTAATTAATTTTTTTTTTTTTAGAAGCACCATTTGGAAAATAGAGAGGCAGCTCAGCTCACATGGCTGTAATGGAAACCAATCCTTTTTTTTTTTTTTTTTTTGCTTCCTAACTTCTTCAATAACTTCTGAGAATTTTGTTCTGTTAATTCAAGTCTGGTGTTCAAAAGTTAATTCAAATCTGCTGTCTACTTAATTGCACAGCATTGGTTTAGGTGTAACACCTAAATATGTCATGACGTGAGGCTGTTTCCATGGAGAGTATAGCACAGGCTTTGTTAGGGTATCATACTGCTTTATTTTGCACTACCCATGGTTCAGAACAGCTGAAACTGGGACTAACATGTCTCCTTTACTCAGCCCACATAGTCCTTACTGTAGTCCAGATTGCTTTAGGTATAACAAAGAAGAATAGCAAAGAGTCATGTTCTTAGCTCATTGCCATGATAGGTCCTTTTCCACTGTGGACGCTTTCCTCTGTTAGCTTGGTCTGTCTCAAGATGTACATGACATGTAGGTGTGTGCTCCATCCCTCCTACCTGCTTGCCCATCTGTTCAAGTGAGTATGGTGCTGACAGAGCTGCATATGTATTCCTCTGTCTGATCAGGCAAAAAACATTGAGCTGAGCAGAAATTCACCTCCGCAAAGTTTTCTGTCTTTCTGGAATCCCTGATAGAATCTGGTCAAGCAAACAATATATTGACTACACATTCATGAACAATTTTAGTCTTTTTTTCCCTTATTTTTATTGTCAATACTTTCTTTTACTTTTTTTTTTTTTCCTTTAACTACAGCTGTTATTTGTGAATTATTTGTGAATTGAACTCTGCTGTTGAGCGAATAGCTACTTCATCTCTTTCCAATGTGCAGCTTCTTTTAGGGATCAAAATCCATTTTATATTCTGTGTGAAGCAACAGTTTTGTTGCATGTTTCTACCTTTTTTTTTCCAATGACTTTCGAGCACTCAAGGATAAAATTTCAGACAGGACCAGTCTGTGTAACTTTGATTTGTTGACAAAATATATGTTCAGTTCTCTGATTCACTACACTGAAACACCCAATTACGAGAAAGAGAAAGTGTTATATTAAATAAATATTTACTAACATGAAGGCAACCTGTTGAAACAGTTTTACACTGGGGAATGAGTTATGCATCAAATTCTTATGCCTGGTTTCTACAGGTTGAAAGCTATAATTCATGGCACCTAGGTGTCTTCCAGACTGGCAAAACAGTGCAAAATTGGTTAGTTATGAAATATAAATTTAAAACAATTAATGGAAGTTCCTCTGAAGACCAAACATAGTGGATTTACCTAGTTCAGCTGATATCCCAGAAGGAATGGTTGCAGTGTGGGGTTAAAGGATGAATGAAACAATAAAGGGAACAGGAGCAGATGAGAAGTCTGAAATGTATTCTAAAGAGATCTTGGTGTGAGGACACACATGAGAATGCTAAACTCAATAGGACATTTAGATAAAGGTTGAGTTTATACAAAATATTTTGCTTTCCTCCATGTGAATGATGGGCTTTAATACTTCCCTCTGTACAAGCACAACTGGGTATTTTGCAGCTTTCTGAGGCCTTACTATGAAATATCAGACCTCTGATATTTCATAGTAGCAGCAGGAAGAGCTTTGTTCCAGGCTAGAACCTGTCTAGAACATCTTGAAAAAAAGTGTGTTGTTTCAAAACAGACGATGTGGGTATTGTTTTTTGCCAGTAGCCAAAATGAAAGTGAGCATCTCTTCCAGAAATTAGTTATTTCTTTTTGTGTAGGGCTTTCATTGTTCAGTGGGTAAGCTCTAAATCTGCAAGAATCAAAATTATGTCTGTCTCTTCTCACCCATGAAAGATACAACTGCAATACTGTAAACAGCAGACCTTTATAGACTTCTCTGTTTCACTATTGGCAACAGAAATCAATGGAATTGCACTAGCTATGGCAAACTGTATATTACAATCTTTATAGTTCCCACAGATATCTACTGTTAAAGGAGTGGGTCGTAATAATGTTATTAGGATTGAGCAAGCCTCAAATTGTAAGAAAGCATAAGTGTATATAGTGACTGGAAGTTAATTGGATTTGTATTGTTTTGTACCATCTAAATACGTGCCCTCTGTATGACAAGTGTAGATGGGTGAGGGATCTGCATTTCTTTAACTTTGACCCAAAACAAAGAAAAGATCTGAATTTCCTTCTGAGAAACCACAAAGAAAAATTTATCTATGACTTTTGAGAGGATGCTGGGTAGCTCAATCAGTGAGGGAATAAGAAGAAATAGCTTATGACTTTGACAAAGGAGATGAGCCCTGGTGAAAGCTTTGACTAACTAAACTACTCACTAATACTCAGGAAGCACAAAAAACCTGATGCCGAAAGCAATGACAGCTTTGATGCAAACATGAAACATGCAGTGGAATGCCATGGAAGAAGCTGAGAACTGGTTTTAGCAAGCAGAGCTGAAGATTCCATATCGTTCTGCTTTGCATTTATGATCTGATCTGTCCTTGAGATAGATCTCAGCTTATCACATCTCCTTACATTTCTAGATAGTACTTAATCAATTTACTTAAATATTTACTTAACACCTTTGAGTTTGTGAAAATGGGTACGTACACAGAGCCAGAGTACTAAAAAATTAAAAGATAAATAATGGAGAATTGAATCAAATAAGCATATCACACATTTTTTTTCAATTACCAAAATTGTCTCAAATCTTGAAAAAAATCCTACACATAATTCATAACAGCTTTGGCTTGTAAATTGGCACTTCATCTGCAGATGACAGTAGATTCCATTAATCTTGGCAGTATTAAATGGCAATATTTTAAAATAAATGAATGTTCTGGAACACTTTCATTAGCTCTGCATAAACAGATTTTCTTTCAGTAGGATTCTTATTTCCACTCTTTAGTTTCAATAAACTATTATAAGAAGAGAGAAAGGGACTATCTCAAACTTAAATGGGCCATAACTTTTAAGAATTAGGAAACATCCCCATCTTTACTGCTTTTCTTTTGAAAAGCAAGTAATTAAATGTTTTTCCTGTGTCTTCCTCTGAGCTATATTAATTGGGGGAGAAAAATAAGAGGCTGCAGCAGTTGGTTTAAAGATTTGAAATATCACTTATTTCCTTTTCAATGGATTTATTCACCCATATTTCAAACACAATGCCCATATTACGCCATGGTTTATATTTAGTAATGGTGGATGAAAATGTTTAACACCTTGATCACAAACACTGTAGCAATAGTTACCAAACCAGTGACAAAGCTGCACCATCACATTTTGTGATCAGAGGTGTTAAAAGATCAGCATTTCATTTGTGGATTTTGTTATTTTTTTATTTTTTTTATTTATTTTGTGTGTGTGTGTTAATCTACTCTTTCAACTAGAGCCCATATAGCTAAAAGCTAAACACTGGCACTAATTCAACTGTGGTGTAAATTGTGCTGAGGGTGAATGAACAAATATGCTGTCATCCAAGATATGGAAACCTTGGAAAGCTTATTCACTTTCCACAGATCCAGGACAGGTCTATCAATAGGTAGTGAAGGTTTCTTCCAAAAATGAGTATTTCCATGCAGATGGTGAAGTTGAGTGCTTCTGGCCATGAGGGCCATGCTTTGGCCTATGAAATGAAGTGAAGGATCTCACCCATACAGAGGAGAGGGCTGCACATATCCATTTCTCCTACTCTTCACCCAGCTGAGAAATGGAACCACATTAGCACTGCTGTCCGGCCTTCAGTTCCTATAAAGGCTTGTGTGTTAGGATTTGTTGCACAGTATGAAAAACAGCCATTAGAACAGCACACTTGTTGTCAGTGAGCTGATATTAATTAAACTGGCTCAATTTACCATAATAAAATATTTTTTTTCCAAGTGTCAGTTTCAAACAGTCTAGCATCTGAAAAACATTTTGTTTGTTTTGGACTCGTACGTCCTCACCACAGAGCTGGAATTTTGCTAACAGCTCCTGGTACATGAGCCAGAGGAGAAAAATCCCTCTTCCCTCACTTAGTTGGCTTTTTCTGGTGCTAAGAAGTGAGCAGAGCATAAAGGTACGTGTGTCAGTAAGTGAAGCAGGCATTAGATTTTCACCTGATGATGTGTTGAACACGAAGATGCCCTATTTCAAAGTCTTTTTCCTGATCAGAACCATGGTTTCAGGCTAAGCTTGTGTTTTACGTAACATTTAATATCTTGGTAGTTGTGGATTGAAATGGGGTGAAATGTTGTATACCAACTGTCAGCCTCATGCAAACATCCAAAAAACAGATGCTAAATCTTTGAAGTCATTGTGAAGTTTAATAGCTTTAGAAAATCATTACTCAAATCAATTCCCTGAGGTCTTTTTGTCAAGTTCCAAAGAATCTAAACTTAAACAAAACAAAACAGCCCTCCAAGAATTTATCTGGCAAGTGAGAGGAGTTATTTTTCTTTAGTAAAAGTCTTCTGTGGCATTAGAATCCCATGAAGCTAAACAGCTAAACTCTGTCAGGATATTCTGAAAGTTCATCAAATAGTCTCCAAACTAGCTGTTCATAAATATCACATAAAAAAATCCAGCTGCCATATTTTACATTTAGAGCACATTCCATTTAAACTAAAGCAAAAGCACAATGTTAATGATATGTGTGGCTAAAAACTGTGTGGTGGCCTTGGTCTGCTAGCACTGATGCCAACTGCTGACCTTGCCGAAGCTGTAAACCAGAAGAAAAAAATATTACCCTGAAATGATTGATCAGTAGCTCCTAATGGCATTTTTGTCAATATCCAGCTGATTTTCCTGTTGCTCTTTCTTACATATTTATACTATTCACAGTCTGGCAAAAATTTACAAAAAAGTATCCAAGTGATGGTTTCACAGCAGGTGCTGGATCAAACAGGTCTTGTTCTTTGCCCCCATGGGAGGCCTACATGGATCACAGGAATCCTGATACTGCCCTTCAGATGACCTGTAGTAAAACTGCGGAAGATATGCTCAGTTTCTTCCAATGAATAAACAAAGCGTACATGAAATATTTGTGTAAGTATGAATAGGGGATTTATTTTTCTATATATACTGCTTGTCTATGTAGTTGATTGAAAATGGCATGAAGTAAATCTTGCCTAATAGATACTTATACAAGAATTTTATTTAAATGTCCGACAGTGTAAATGTCAACATTTGTACTTTGATCATGGTATGAATATACTGGTTTCAACTGGATATAGAGGGAAAAAAAATTACAAGAAAATACATGGGTTTTACAAGGAAAAATATATAGTGGGCTTATAAAATGTAGTTTGAGAAAGTCTCAGTAAGCTTCAAAGAGCAAGACCAAAATGTACTCTGTAGACTTTGGATTTCATCCACTGCTCTTAGCTTCAAGCTGCAAGTTAGAAACTAGACAGAACTTTTGTAGCATATTCATGACATGTTTAGACATTGCCAAATTATTTCTCATCAGACCTGAGATTTATTGCAGCTGGATTGAGGCGTCTGTCCTCTCTAGCACCATTGAAGTCTTTGTCATGATTAACAAGAATCAGAAATCTGGAGGTGAATTTAAGAAAAACACAGACAAATATTCAAAATGCAGTAGACTGAAAAGAGCGAACTGGAGCACACTCGTAAAGCTCACAAAAGAGAATTTAACCATCTGATCAGAATGCCTGGGCCTTGAAATGAACAGTGGTGGAAAATCATAAAATGGAACATTAATCCATTTTCATGATAGAAATGTAAAAAATAATTACAAATAGCACTGCCACGAGCAGTTACTAAAATGCTAAGTATACTGTCACGCATACACTTTTGCAACAAGCATATCTTATATTTACTTAAAGTGTAGCTGTCTCAGTTTCAAGTAAAAGTGTTGCAAGTTATCACATGAAACACTGATTTTCTATTCCTTGTACTGTATGAGGGACTTAAAGGTACTGTAAAACAATTTCACTGCATGACAAAATAGCTTAGAACTCTCCTTTCCACAGAAATGTGACAAAATTAATCAGGCCCTTTTGACTTACCTTGATTAAGCTGAGACATGTCAGCTAGGTGATTAAATCAGTTTCCTTTCCTTCACAGTTCAAATGACATTTGGAGCTGTGTATCTCTTTATATCAGCTAAGAAATGAATCACAATATGTTCCCAGTGAAAGTGGGATGAACCTGAGCTATGGCCATTTTGTAATATGTAGATTGGACAGGTCTACATTTAATTGCAGCTGAGGTGTTGCAGCCCAACACAAAGACTGTGTGCTGTTTCTCTCACCTAAATTACAATAGCTGTGCAGTGTTCCTGTGTTGCCTAGAAAAGGGCAGTTAGATGGCTATTAGGCCCAAATTATCTGATAGTGAAAGCACTTTTCAATTTTGTATACTTTCCAAATGATAATTTCACTAATCGTCCAAAAGAAAATCCTCCCAAACCTTTATCATCACTTTTTCTAAAAAACTGCATGGTACAGCTAACTCTGACACCAAAGTCAGCCCTTCAAACCCTTATGTTACTTGAATACTTGAATAGTTCGTACACAACAGATGATACTGATCTGAAATCAGGCTTGGCATGCTGGCTGTAGCTGTATTATTTCCACATGGGCAAGTATAATAACATCTTTTTTTTTTTTTGTATCCAGCAAATTTTTCTTTTTTTTGAGGCATAATATATTCCCCCCATTTTTACGTCTCAATCATATTTTAATGAACAGTGACAATAAGGAAGGAAAATCCAGTCTTTCCATTTATCCAGTTTTCAGTGCATCTATCTAAAAGAGATTCATACAGCTAAAATGGTCAGAATTAAATAGGCAATTTTTATTTAATGAATTTTATCACATTTTGTGACTGACAGCTGATATTGTGGTAATTGTGGTCAAAGTATTAATTATTTAGATTAGTTAGTTTTACTGAGATTCAATATTGGGTTTTCTTGGCTGATCACAACAAAACACATCTGACTTAATGTTTACACTTGCAATTTTGAGAGCCCAGTGTTGCATTTACAAGGTATATGGAGACCTTTTAAGGATGTCAAACTTGGATTACTCTGTGTTAAATCACAAGCAGAGACTAGAAATTTAGCCCAAGCAGACCTGATATTATATGGATGAAATACAGCAATTCTCAAGACGAACACTTTCACTCTTTCGAACTTTCTTAGTTAGTATACATCTCAAGAAACCATTCTCTGTTTTGTCTGTGTAGAAAAATAATATTTCTTTGGAACCTACCATTTTCTGATCATCTTGTCTGTGGAGACTGCCCGTATCCATTATACTTGTTCTGCAGTATACGAGCTCTTAAATAAGCTGTTCTTCCCCTGACGATCACTGTTTGAATGGCGCTGCTCTCCCTGGGCTAGATGTATTGATGAAGAGCCAGAATGTGCTGGTGATGCACACCAGGACAAAGCATTGTTCTGCAAAATCTGGCTGATAAGTCTGGCTGATGCCAAGCGCAAAAAGTAGAAGTAGCAGGAATGGGTTTCATAAAGAGTAATTCTCCTGAAACTCCCCTCGAAATTCCCTGATGCTTTACATATGGTGAAAAGTTAATAAATGATAATAAAATAAATGAAATAACTCACTTAAATTTCCTTAGATAGCTGAATAATGTTTCCTTTAGGCAGTAATTATTGTACCGACTTCACAAAGTTATTCTCAGTGCACTGGATGCAAATGTCAACAATGAAATAATAAAACCGAGCACTGTGAACACCTTGCTAACCATCTGTAAACCAATTTTCAAAGAGAAAATCACATCAGTAGAATATCTGACCCATACAGGATATTGCAGATGTTTTGCTCTAGCCTTTGGGATCTACCTCATTTCAAGGTCTATATAGTAGAAACAAATTGTGCATTTACACAGTGAAAGTCTAACTGAATTCCCAGAAGAATCTTCAAAGGCTTTTATGTTTGACCAGGCGCTGTGTTCTGCTACTTTGGCAAAGAGGTATTAACAACGACTTGTTAATAGTAATGGAGCCATACCTTCTCCATATGGGTTCCAACACTTTGTGCTGTATCATCTGCCCATATTTAAAAGCTCCACCTTAAAAAGATGATAAATGAGACCAACTTGACCTGGCCTTAGACCAAGTCATGGATTAAACAATTTCTTTCAGCTTGATTGGTGCTTTATTGAGGAAACCTGCTAAGTAAAAGCTATTCAGTCACAGTGCTTAAGTATCAAAAGAGTGCATGGAATTCATGAAACACTGCCAATGTGCCAGCCAGATCCTGATTTATCAAGAGGACAGAGACAGGCTGCACAGGACTCAAACTACAGCTAACCTTTTCCTGGTTCCCCACACACTGTGTGTCCCTGATATGTATAGCCTTTTAAAACATTGTGCTCTTTTCCTAGAGTAGAAAAGTCAGGGTTTTTCTGTATATATACGTGGGCTTTTATTATTTCGTGTCCGTTTTGCATGTTAATGATAAACATAAGCAGCCTTAACAGAAGCAAAGTACGTAAGTGAAGGGCACCAAATGTATATTTTCTCCCCAAAATAGAAATGAAGTTTCCATGTTTAATTTACTAAAAATGGCTTTGAAATCCTCTCTTTAACAATGCTCTATGTTACTTGAGAGGTTTCCATTTCAGGTTTATGTTCAACATGTTTTAGGAGGTTATATAGCACTTCAGGTCAGCGCTGTAAATAATCCGTACCTGGTTCATTCAGTGGGTTCAAAGGAAATTTTAAAGCCCCTAAACTCCAGCGATGAATGTTAATGTACTCACATAACCGCAGAGAGGTTTCGTTCAATTTTTGGCTCTGTCTCTGCACTTGACGATTTATCATACATACAATTTCCAAAATGCCTTTTTCTTTTTAATTGCCACTAGGTTTCTGCCTCGACAGTAGTTTCTGCTGTCTAATGAGTTTATTCTTTCATACATAATTATTATACACATTCAGTGCAAACAATCTGTATTGCTATGTTAATAAAAAAAACAACAAAAGAAAGAGCAAAGTAGGGACTCGGGGAGCACACAGCATGTCTCTTTACAGCTGGTCTAATCTGATGCTCAGTATTGCCATAGCAACAACAGCAGAGGAGAGTGAGGGTCGGCAGGAGCCTCCTCCTTCTCCTGTTGATCATGGCCAATAGGTTCCTAATGAAGAACTGACACGTCCAGGATGTCATTTTTATCAGTTTTTTTAGAAAAAAATAGAAGATCAGGACTGAGCTTATTTTAATACTGTGTAATAATACTTATTTTAATGCTGTGTAAATACAATCAGCACAAAATTGCTCATCAGAACATAACTTCTCAAAAAAAAAAGTTTTTTTTTCCTTTTCAGATTTGTGTTTTGTAATTAATTATATTTTAAAAGTATTATTGCTTTTTAATGATGGCAAAAATTAGATTTTGTGATTTGCTTAACGTAGAATGTAATGTACAAAAATTTTGGATGGTTGTGAGAAACATTTTCTCCAAAAAGACTGAGATGTCTGAGTCTTGGAAAGCAGATTTTCTAACATTTAAAAACTGTTTTTCTGATAAGCCATATTTAGTAGTAATTCTTCCTTTCAATATTTCTGTCATATTTGCATCTTCATTGTAAGTCTGTTAGTTAATAGAATTACAGTATATCTTAATCTAGAATTCTGCCCTACCTTCAGAATGCTGAACCTGGAATATTTCATAACTTGTCCTTAGTATTTATTGTTCTGAGTGATATACCAGTATTTATATTAGAGTTTCTGTTCACCCTTAAAATACTGAGGTGAGTCTGAGATGTCTTGTAAGTATTATCAAGGAAACATGTAATAGCAAATATGGATTCATGTTCACCAGTGAAGGTGACTGATTTTCATTCTGAGGCCACTTGATTATTTTTGAAGGTCACAGTAGTCAGGAGAGTTTATGAAGGCTGGAAGAAAGCAAGAATTACTCCACCTGTAGGTTTGATTGTTCTCACTTTAGTTCCTAGGGAGGTGATGGAACAACTAATCCAGGAAAACATTTCCAAAGACACCAAAGACAGAAGATGATTAGGAGTAACTTGCATTGATCTAATGAAGGGGAAATTTTATTTGGCCGAGTGTCTAGTCTGCTATAATAATATGTCTGGCTTGGTGGAGGAGAGCAGAGCAGCTGATGAATTGAATTCAGCTGAGCTTTTTCTGCTACCTCCCACACCATTCTCATAGGCAAAATGAGGAAGCATGGGCTAGGTAACTGGATAGTGTGATGGATTCAAAACTAGCTGAACTACAGCATGATATGTAGCCAAAAGCCAGTGACAAACCTCAGGGATTGATGCTGGGTGGTAGATGCCAGTAGTATTAATGGCTTGAATGATGGGGTAGAGTGCACTTTCACTGAGGTTGCAGATGATGAAAAATTTGTTGGAGGGACTGATGCACCAGATGGCTGTGCTGCAATTCACAAGGACATCAATAGACTGAAGAAATAGGCTGACAGGAATCTCGTGAAGTTCAACAAAGGAAAATACAAATTCTTGTTCTTGGGTAAGAATAACTGCAGGCATCAGCACAGGCTGGGGTCCAACCAGCTGGAAAGCAGCTTTGTAGAGAAGGCCCTGGGGGTCCTGATGGACATCAGATTGACTGTGAGCCAGCAATATGCCCTCATGGCAAAGGCAGCCGACAGCTCGCTGGGCTGCTTTAAGGAGGACATTGCTGGAAGATGGAGGGATTCTTCCTTTCCACTTAGTACTGGGTTGAGATATCATCTGGACTTGATCTTGTCTCAAAATCTGGAGTACTGAGTCCTGCTGTAGGCTATCCTGTTTGGAGGATAGTGTCATAATACAAACAATTACCTAATATTTATAAAGATATTATGGATCTCAAGATGATCTGTACTGTTCAGTTTAGGGTGCTGCAAACAAAATTGGTGGAAGAGGAAAATAGTTAGCTGATTCTCATTTGTGCCATTGAAAATATCTTCCCATAACCATTTATTTCCAAAATCTAAAGATTTTGGTGTCTACTTTGTACCAGTTAAATGCCATCCATTGAAGTAGATCCATAAAATGCCCTCAAACTGTGGACATCATTTAGCCCTATTGTGCTACAAATAATCCCTGGCAATGAAAAGTTAAAAAGAAAAAGAAAAGAAAATAGGAATTTAGAAATGTATCACTGAGAGGATGACTGCAAGTTAGAAACATATTTAGTTATTACTTAACTTACTCATCAGAGACTTAACTTTTTTTTTTGTGAATGAACTCTGTTGTCATTCATGTTGTCATAAAGAAGATCATAAAAAAATTTAGCTTTTGTGAATCCTATCTGTACCTTCATAAGCTGAAAATGTAAAAGCCAGCCACGAACAACAAAAAAAGTCTGTAAGGTATTATATCTATGGCAATCACCTTCTGTCTGCATAATGGAAATTCTCTAAAGGCAAGTGAAGGAATTCATAGCTGTTAAATTGCATATATATCAGCTGCAGCCTATGTCTGTAAAGCCATGTTTAGGTCCATAAATAATTGTGTCCAGCAATATCTCATGCTGATCTGTATTTTGATAGGGAAGGTCAATCAAGGCAAAGCCAGTTGCTATATTCATGGACAAGAAAAACTGAAGGAAGGCCTCTGCCTCATAACTTTTGTGTTTGGTGTCCCTTTCAAAATAACTTTTAGTTCACAAACTTGGTCTACTACTTCTTTCTGGTCTCCAAATACCTTGAAATCTTATAAAAAGTGAAGTATTATTTGTAAAGTTGATGGGATGTGTGTGCATATGTAAGGATTTTCAAGGCTTTAGTATTTTTCTTCTCCTATCAATGGGACTTATGCTCCTTAATATAAAGAAATCCCTAGGAAATCTAGCTTTTCACGATGTCTGGCAAGCCTCCAAAATATTTCAACTTCTTTACAACAAGAAATAAGCTTTCTGATGAAACCCATCTTTTTGGATGTAGAAAGGAGTTTTTGTGGCAAAAATCTGCTCTTCTCTCCAACACAGGAAATACAGGAATATACTGTTCCCTCCAAGATAGATTAGTTCCACAGTTATTACTTCCAGTTTTATTATTAATAAGGCATGATCTTGTGTCTTATTTAAACAAGATGGTTGTACATTTCTTTCTTGTACAGGGTTGTGTTCTTTTTATTATGTAGAATGAGTTTCATGTATTCATATACTCAAGCACCGCATTCAGTTTTAAGCTGTCATCTACTACCATTCCTTGGGAGAATTCTTGCAAGGGTTCTATTCAATTCAGTCAGATGAAAAGAGTAATAGGAAGAACCAAGACTGAAAAAAAGCCCTCCAAATGACCACGTATCTGGGAACAGAAACATCTTTAAAACATGTCTGGAAATTGAATTAGTTCAATTATTCTCTAGAATTATAAGGGATCCATTTTGCCTTTAAGGCACAACCCAGTGAAACATGAAGTTCAAAATGCAATGCCACAGCAGGAGCAAATGACAGTGCATCTGGATTTGGAGGAGTGCAGATGAAAGCTATCGTTTCTACCATTTGAGCAATGATGTGGGGCCTGTAGAGCTTTTGACTCTAATGATCCAGATGATAGGCTGGATTCTCTTTCAGCACAGTCTGGAGATGTAAAGAAGGTCTCAAACTGCAACTTCCCAGTGCTAGCATTTATTGGATATTACTGCAGAACTGTCACTTCTCTGGAATTGTGAAGCCTGTGAGATACTAGTGAAGAATACAGAATATAGAGATACACTCTTCATTGTCTATTTTGTGCTACTAGCTTACCTTAGAGGTTATGTTGTAGTAAATTGTTATTCATTTTATTAATCAGCTTCAAATACTGTAAGGTTTTATAAGCAGATATGATCAACCAGTAATCTTCTAATTATTTTTCATTGTTATCAAAAGGCTCTTCCTCTGACTTGCTAAATCTAGGAATACTTTGAGCTTCAAGCCACATGTATTTGGGTAAACAACATGGTTTGGCTTACTCTTGCACTTGACCCAGTGTGCAGGGCAATTTTTTCAGAAGATTAGATTGCACTTTTGAATTACCTTTCAGTTTGAACTCTCAGTATCCTAAGCCTCTTTCTGTATGCCGTTTTTTTTTTTTTTTTACTATGTCAGGAAGATTTAACAGTAACAGTAACAGGGAATTTTCCAGAAATAAAAGGCATTAATGTTGTACTTCTAAGTGTTTCTAACTGTCTAAAATTCAAATAATTTCCCAGTTTCTCTTGAGAAGCATACGGTTCCAGTGTGAGGTAATTGTTTTCCATCTGGACGCTGTCTGGTGATGGTATTTGCTGTAGTCATAAGTAAATAAATGAAAGAGTAAAATAAATGAACACATCTGTAAATAATTTGTTTGCTGATTGATGGGTGGTAAATAAACTCTAGCTTCTTTCTTTGGCTACAGTCACAATTGAAATTGTGGAATGAGAGATATACCAGCATACTGAAAGTCTGAAGTTCAAAGGTAGGATATGATAAAGCCTCTAGGGATACACAGAAACTCACAAGATGGGGCAGATAAATACCAGTTAATGCTGTCTCTGACCTCAGCAAGCCCTTAGTTGAAACACTTTAAAGCATACTAAAGCCTTTCTTGATATCTTGCTCTGGTTGTCTACCTGCCTTTGGTTTTGATCAACTCTCTGTAGCTGGTCTTTCAATAAGAGTGATATGGAGACCCAGAAGTTTACTTTTAAACTGATGACTCTGTCAAGGACAGGCAAGAGTAGGATGTCAGGAAGAGAATAAAGCAGGAAAGAATGAAGATAGGAAAAATCACTTCTGGCTCTGCAGAGACTTGCCAGACTCACCTTGGGTGTTTTCACTTGTCCAGTTTTACTTTTTTCCATAGAAATGTCTACAAGCTACTTCTCTTCATTTCCTTTCTTTAGCCACGTAAGCTCTTAGCAAGGCAAAAAATGTCGCACAAAATTCTTTCTTATTAGTCTTAATAATATATACTTTTCACACTAAGCTGAATGTTTCTTTTCCTAAGATAATCTATTTACTGCTGGGGTTCATTAAAATAAAAGGAGACTATTAGAACATGTGAGAATGTTGCCTTGTATTCTCTGAATTCTTCAAACACAGCTTTGGAGCAGTTGCACTGAACTAGGAAAATGCCTGTAAAAATGACTTTCCAGCTTGAGCATTTGTACTCTTACTGAACTGAATTTCAAACAGAACTCATTCAGATGTCAGACTCTTGCAATTAAAAACGGTGCTTGGCTAGCTAGTTAGTTCGTTATTACACACTTTATGGTGTGAGCTGCAAATTAGCTACTCAAAGTCCACAGTTCAAAGGATTTGCAGGCCTAGAATTATTCACTGAACAAGATTGTGAATAATTTCAAATAATGAATAAATTCAATATACTTTTTGTTCTGTCCATGCATAGCCTCTGAAGAGGGAGAGAAGAAAAAGAGGAAATCAATCAGATAAATTATTCATTGAGAATTATTTGTTCAGCTCTAATGCTTATGTACTTAGACAATATTTTCATTGGAACAGACTCTGAAGAGCTCTTCAGTCTGCATACATCCCAGCCACATTTCATCTGTTAAGGTTTTGAGGTTCTTGTTAAATGCCTAGGTCTAGTTGTAGGCAGTAGGATTTATGTGATTTTTATCTCCAAGTTCTTAACTAAGCTGAGCTACTGCAAAAATTATTTAACAGTGATTTGTGGAAGAATTTCTTTGTTCTTGCTGGCTCCAAATTTAGAAACAGTCTTAAACAGTCATCATCCCAATTCTGCTCGCTGCTATTTCTGCCTGACGTGATCACTTCCAATTCAGTGTGGCAACCTAGAAATTTCCTTTCAGGAATTTTTTTTTCATGTAGTTAAGATAACAAACTGTGAATCTATTGCTGTTGTGAAGAGCCACCTTCTAATTTTCCTTATTTTAGAGAAAAGTAAGAGCAAGGAATTTAGTGATTTGTATGATAAAGATTAATATATTAAACACCAAATATAACTTCCAAATATAGCAAAAAGAAAAAAAAAAAAAAGTTGTGGAAATAGCTTGTCTAATAGCAACAGATTCTGCCTTTTATCTGCTAATCAGTCAGTGCTAAATGTCATCAAATCCAGAGGCTAAATCTGAAAAGGGACATGTTGTTCCTGCATAGAGTAACCAAGCCTCTTTTAATGTGAAAATCTTTGTTGTTCTACCTTATCACCAAGACCAAGGAGCCTCTTTTCCATCTGGTGTACAGTACAGTGACATAACAAAGAAAAAGTAGCAGATCTGAGGCACTGAGAAGGGAAGAACATTAGATTCATTAGATCAGATATTTGCTCTCATAGTAAAGACATTTCAATTTGACATGAAGAAGTTCTGTTTTTCTTCCTCTCATGAATAAACATTTTGTTACATTCTACTTCATTTCTGCAAGCCAAAGGGCTGTCTATCCAAATGGAGAATTCAGACAGCTGTTAAAAATAATGAAATAAAGTTGTGAAGATCTTACTGCTTTCCTTCTTATTCTTGAAAAAAAATCTCGTACATTTTGCTCTTATTACAGATTATGTCTCTTACATTCTTGCTGATTGGAAGCAGTGGGCTGGAAAAGGAAAATTATGTTGGTCTTGGCTTTGCCACTGACTTACCATTGGCCATTGATCAAGTCACTTAAGTTCTTTTTATGGTATCATGAGATGTTTTGCTAGTATCTTTCACTTATATTGATGTAAGAATTTGGGAGAAGGATTATCTTCTATTTTATAATGTACAGAGTTTAACACAGTAGGGGCATAATCTTGATTAGGGTCTCCATGTGGTACTATAATGGAGTTAATAAATAATACTTGACAGCGGTCTGAAGTTGGAGGTATGGAAGGAAATGAGGCATAACTTTTGAATAACCCTTAATTCAAATATCATAGATGCAAAGGAAATAACAAGGTAAAGTCAGACTTTGTTTCACATGGCTCCATGGTTCTGCAGACCAAAATGTATGATGTAAACATTATTTTCCATAAAGTCAACAATTCAATTTAATATAAGTCTCACTTAATGTCAGTTTTTAGGTTTTTCTACTTAACGATTGTTTATATTGCTTAGAGGACCTATTGACTCCTTATTGAATCCTCATTTCATGAAAGATATATGGAAAATTCAGACAGATTATCTGCATAATAATAACTCAGTTCTTCCTTTATTTGCCTATAGAATATTTCAAAAAAGAAAAAAAAGTGCTAGAATAAAATGTTTTTGACAACTTCCTTTTCCTACTGTTTTTTTATCTCCTCCAGTTGCACTCAATTCAGCGCATCATGTTGGTATAATTCATTCTATTTCAAAATTTCCTAAGATTTGCAAGACTTACACTTTACAAAATAGAGGGGCTGACTTTCTTATTAAACATGTAGCATAATGTTATTTATTGTGTAATAGCACACATCTGACAGTACTCAAGTCAAGCTAATATTAGTGTGAGGTCATTGTGGGAGCCTATTTTAGTGCATTTGACAAAACTGAAGAGATGTCTCAT
Source organism: Tetrao urogallus (assembly GCF_951394365.1). Classification (NCBI taxonomy): domain Eukaryota; kingdom Metazoa; phylum Chordata; class Aves; order Galliformes; family Phasianidae; genus Tetrao; species Tetrao urogallus. The sequence goes on along the minus strand of NC_136822.1, from coordinate 11,191,444 downwards.
CAACAAGAACAACTGATGTTAGTGTTAACGTGTTAGTTTGTAATAAACTTCACTCAGATAAAGAAAAAAATTGAAGGAAATCAGATATAAAGATTTCTAATTGTACATTAAGCATCTAACAAACAGTTGTTCCTTCCTTGTTCTCTCCAGAATGTTTTCCTCTTCTGGAATTGCTAGCATTCTTCGAATGATATAAAGGAAGTCTAGCCAGCTCTGTGAATAAACTGCTACATGGGAATCCTCAGCTTTAGTCTGCACACATTGTGCATGACTGTTTCACTCTGTCTTTGCTTTATTGAGGCAATTGCACAGTGTGATGTCTAGGAAAAAAAATGCACACACAAAAGCAACAAGCAAAAGATAACATGAAACACTTTAATCCAGAACAGGTCAATTAAAAAACTTGTTAAGAGGCAGTTAAGATTCTGTAGCTGTTGCATACGGTATTCAGCAGAGAATTGCTTTGCTGGAATGGAGCTTTCTTCTCTCCCCCTAGGTATCAGTTACTGTAAATGCCTGAGGAACTTCATAAGCTGCAGGGACAGCTTCAAAAATACTTGAACAAATTTGAGTAATTTTCCAAGTGTTGCAAATGCCTGAATTTGTCAGTTAGTTCTTTGCAACTGTGTTATCTGTCAGCAGATAGTCTGACTGAGTAGATTGATTTTAGTTTAGCTGGTCAACAGGATGAGAGAATGGGTCATTTGCTGGTGGCCTCATGCAAGGGAACCACAGTGGGAGATGAGGTGAGCTGTGAGATGGTTGGTGAGTTCATCCTATAGTTGTCCAGGGCTACTCAGGAGTTTCTCTTGGGACACTGAACATGGCCAATTCTACTTCAGTTTGGATATTATGAAACATTTCTTCTCAGAAAGAGTGGTGAGGCATTGGAACTGTCTGCCCAAGGAAGTGGTAGAGTCACTGTCCTGGGGGTGTATGAGAAATGTGAGAAATGTGGCACGGGGGGGGGGGGGTGGTTTAGTGGGCATCGTGGGGATGCCTGACAGCTGGACTAGATAGTCTTAGTGGTCTTTTCCAACCTTAGTGATTTTATGATTCCTTTAGACTCTGAAGAAATGAAAACTGTCTTGTCCTCCAAAGGCATCACTGTGGTCTTACTGAACCACTTGGGAAACAACTCACCAACTTTAACAAGAGTAGGGTCAGGTATTAAAACCAGACTTCATAATCTCCCCATGAGGCTTATATTAAGGGCTAACAGCTTGCATGAGGTTTTCATGCAGCCATGTTGTGGAACCTAGCCATGCATCAGTCTCAAATAAAGAATTCCTCTGTACAGGAAGAGGAAGGCTCCATGCAGACTTTTCTCTTAGGGATGGAGAAACAGCATATAGAAATGCTGAAGAAATCGAGATCTTTGCTGGTGAGGCATGTGAGCTGTCAAGAAATAGCTGAAAAAACCCATAATGATGCAGGAAGTGTGTGGAAACCATGAAAGATGGACTTAAATTCTGCTTCTACCTTTGTTTGTTAAGGTCATTTTGAAAAGACAATAGAGAACTGCTGTTGGAAGTCAAATTAGGAATGCTATTCTCAGTCCCTTTTGGATATTTAGACTTTGGATTTGAGAATTTCTAGCTTTCTGAATACATCCTACTCTTGACTGGCTGTTAACTATCAAATTGCTGAATAAACTTTGGTCTTTTACAATATGCATCCTTTAAAGTAGCTTTTAATGCATGTCAAAAAGATCTGTTTTAAAAGATCTTTTCTAAAATATTCTAAAAGATTGGTATAGCTGGCTGTCGTAGGCCACTATTCTGTAACTTCAATGGAAAAGAAGGATTTTTATTTCTCTTTTGTCTTTGATGTATGCATAGATATGAATGCATAATATTTTATATTTAAGGTTTTAGTAGAGTATCTTTATTTAAAGGCAATGAAGCCTGACTGTGCATAGGATTGGCTAAAGTGATGAAAGCATTGTCAGCAACTTTTAGTTGAGAGGTTTTGAGAGAAGTCCTGTCTAATTTTGGAGGAAAAAAAAGGATCAATATTAATCTCTGTAATTTAAAAAGAAATAATTGAAAATCACACTTTCTTTTTCAGTTCCTGCTATGTTTCTGCTAGTAACATTTCTGTAGGAAACATGCTTTTTCACATGGGAACAAAAAAAAAAAGAATGTGTGTGGATCTCAAAATTTCTTGAAGATAGAGTTCAGCTTCTTCACTGAATCAGAAATCAGATTTAGAAGTTTGTTTGCACCATTAAACAAAGCCATTCAAAACAAAAGAAAAAAGAAAAAAGCCCCACAGAATTTGAGCAACAGGTCTGCTTAATCAGTCACACTGCTTAAACAATAGAATATGAACTTGCTCTGATTTGGCATATTTTAACGCTCTCTTTCTGAGAAAAGATGGTATAGTTGGTCTAGTTCTAAAAAGATACTTGCCTGTCTGCCGTTTTGATGAGCCATTTGGATGCTCACTCCTTGGTTCTGTTTTGCAGTAAACAGATGTTCAAAATCAACACAGGGTTTTTCTGTCAATGGCTTCAAAAGACAAAGTCTTAGGAGAGTTGCAGAGCTGACCGTGGAGACTACTGCAGACCTGTTTCTGAACTGCTGATGGAAAGGGGCTTGTTACCTTGTACACTTGCACACAGATGGTTATCAGCACATCTCGGAGAAGCAAGTGCATAACATTTGTACTTTTTCCATCCTTGTAGCTACCCTTGACCTGGCTGTCTTTCCCAACAGACTGTTACTGCTTCTGTTGTCAAGAGGCGTCTGTGGCTGCAGAACAGTCCAGGATTTGTCTGTGATAGAGTGACTACAAGTGAGCCAGTTCCACAGCATACACTTGGTCAATGCCAAACATGACTTCTGTTGGAACTTGGCCTTTGCACACAAAATAATTTTGTCTTTAGTTTTTGGTGGTGTTATTGGGGGAGCATTAATATTTTGCTTGTTAGACACATTGGTTGATGGCATTAAATTCAAATCTCTAGGGCCATTCCAATTCTGATTGCTCATTCAAAGTATTAAGGAAGTTTAAAATGCAGCTTACCATTACAGTACTTAACTATTTCACTATTAAATTATAACCCAGTTTCTATAATGCCGCTGAAATTTAGGAAAATGATCCTGTGGACCTCAGCTATAGTTCTGCAATAGTGCTTTCTTACTAGAATAAGAAATTTGCTGTGAAACAAATATTTGGAAGCTGAATGAAAAAGAAGGGTGTTTATATTTTAGTATGGCAGTGGTTTGGTGAATGTAGGTGATGCATGGTTGTCATTAGCAGAAAGAATATACAATGTTATACATTACAAAAATTCAGTAAAATATTTAAGAAACAACAAAAAAAACCCACCTTACTTTAAATCAAAATGCATAAAAATTCGAAAGGTGTTTGTCAGAGCCTCAGGAAAAAAAGATAACAAAAATATATTTTTAAATCCACCTTGGGAAATTAATATTGAGGTAATTTTCAGGCTAGAGTTGGAAAGTGGCATTTTGTCATTTTAGAATAAACACCAAAAACAGATGCCACAATTTCATAAAATAAACATGCAGTGAAAGGGTAACACAGACATTAACAGCAAACTGAGACAGTAGCCAATACAGTATGATGAGAAGGAATACTCAGTATGGTGTGATGTGTGATAGAAGCCATTAGCCATATGGTACAGTGTGAAGAGGGCCTCTGTGACTAAGTAACAGTTCTATGTTATGTGGTTTATAAAATAATTATGCAATGGCAAGCAACTCTTTTATAATTATTGGCTGTTTCAAAATATTTCTGCTAATCTGGATGCGTTTACTAGGTTGATGGATGCAGGCAGTCTGCTTCTTGTGTCTCTATGTTTGTAGACTGTGCAGTGCATTATCCTACTAAAGGCAGTGACCATTTTAGATTTGGTCACTGGAGACTGTATATGTTTTTCTGAAAAGACAAGGAATGTCCACATGAAAATACCATGGCTTGTTCAGGCAGCTGCCAGACAAGGACCCTGTTTCTACCCTTCCTGTATTAATACCCACCTCTAAAAAATGAAAGTATATCACTAGAAAAAACTACTTCTCGGTTGCTGTGGATGGCATAAACTGGTGAAAATTTCAACATATTCTGAGCTTTTAGGTTTTTTGCATGCTGCTTCTTTCAGACTTATATTAGAGTCTACAAAGGAATCAGCAACTGAAGAACATCAAACAAATTTGCAAACCAACAAGAAGATGACACTAATTTCCTTTTCCTTTTCCACAGCTTCTCAAGTGAGCATATGGAGGGCAAGTGTCTGTTAGACATTTGTAAAATACAGCACTTCAGCTTGGAAATGGCAAAAGAATGTAATAAAGAAGATTTTCAACTCCAAAAATCTACTAGTACTTAAGACATGGCTTATAGAGTAGCAGGAAAGGGGGAGATTGCTCGAAAAGTGAGACTCAGATCCCAGCTCTAATGGGGAAAGGTGAAAGATTATGTAAATCCTCTATGTCCTGTGACTCTTCAGTACATGCAAGCAGCCGAATGGGAGCAAGGCAGGGATGTGGGACTGGACAGCACCATCTGGGACATCAAACCCAATCCTCAGAAGTCAACTGTAGATGCTGAGCTTTGAGAAGTGCACGAACAACCTCTTCCCTACTCTATTGTTTTGACACTATGTGCAAGCCACAAAACACTTCCCATCTTCTCCCAGCAAACTTCAGATCTACCGTAAAAGACCAAAAGATCCAACTGTAAAATATGACAGGAAGAGCACAGGAGAGATCAAGGGTATATTGAGGATAATGGTCTTTGAACATCCTCTGTCTATCACACCCACATGGGTCAGCTCTATCACAGTCCTAGAGACAGTACAGATCAAACATAGTTTTTATTATAGTCATCTGGTGTATTGCTGTTAGTGCTCCAGAATAACACATGTATGATTTTTCTGTGGTAGGTAAATCTGCCATCTAGGTTTTCAGTTTCATAGTGGCTACTCTATTGATGCTTTCGAAGTGCAAGTAACTGATATTGGATATATCCATTGAACTAGCCTTGTAAGAAAGAAATCATTAGAAATCATACAAACGGAATATGGTATGAAGCTTCTAACAAGTGCAAAATAAACTTTTGGACTAGATGGAATCAATGTATGTGTAATAAACTTTTTCATGTGACTGAATACATTTTACAAGGCTGCAACCCAGTGACGTACATTTTACAACACTTTTAAATGATGAAACGGATGTACTCTTAACTATAATGACAGAAAACGCATCAGGAAATTGCAGTGTACAATAACACAGGCACACATAAATATATAAACATGTACAGGTACAAATACATATGTGTGCATACACATACATATACATATGTAATACATAACATGCATACATATGTAATATTGGCATGCATACAAATACAAGAGTACCTGTCTACTTATCTATCTTTACTTTTTCTTACAAGAGAAAAGTGATTGTTCATCGATGAAAGCAGCTGGCATGACTGCTGAACTACTTATTTTATCTGGTATTACTAGTGAAGGTATTGCTTTCATTTTTGCCAGCATTTGTAGTGTAAATGAGGAGCAACCTATCGTAAAACGATGTTACTGAGATCAAAAGAAGCAATCCTGAATACCAAGCGAAAACCATTCTGGGGAAATGTTTTTGATTATGCCTAATGATGTAATCAAGCCAGTAAACTGCCTAGAAGTTGGAGTTGCAGCAGGCATACAGCCTGCCCATTACTAAGCACCCGATTAACAATAACACAGAGGGAAAAAAGGTGCGATGCAGCAAACAAGATGCCAGTTAAATGTTTACTCGATGGCACACAAAGCTGGACAAATTTGATTAGAATACTTATGATTATCTGCTTAAGAGGAGAATGCTGAAAGGCTGAGGGTTTACCACAGAAGAAAAAAAAAAAAAAAAAAGCCAGAAGTAGAGAGGAAAAGACCAAAAAGGTCATTTTTTAACATCTTTGATTTCATTCTTTAAAGACCAATTACTTTCTTGTCCCCTGTGGGAGAAAAACATTCTTCTTCTTAATAGCAGAATCATTCTAAGACTTCTCTGATTCATTTTATATTTAGCAGATTACAGTTTTGGAGTCATCAGTAGGAGAGAACCCAGCCAACTGACAGACCTGAAATCATGTCCTTTGATTGTAATTGACAGGGAAAGCATTTAAGGTAAAGAAAAAAAATATTTTATTCATCTTTGATTACACTGTGATGTGATTTGGTGACATAATACAGCTGTGAACTGAGGCAAGAAAGGCAATAATTCCTACTTGAGGCTTTGACATGATGTAGTCCTTTAGTCTTCTTCAAACCAATGCCTCCAGCTACAATAGTCCCCTTGATGGAGTCTAGACAAATAGATATACAGACTGTTACAATTTAAAGGCAAACAGCTTTAAAATAGCATTCCTCTAGGTCATGAATTTTGGCATCAAATGGTTAGGCTGATACTTTTCACTTTATGAAAATTAAATCCAAATCATTCATTAAAAATCACACATTGGATAAAACTGATTCACTTCAGAAGGATCTTAATATGAAAATAAACTATTTCTCTTACGGAGCAATTTAATTAGAAGCATATACTAGAAGCGAACACCGTATTTAGTTAATTCACATGCAAAGGCTTTAAGTACTATATTTGCCTCATGGATATCCTAACTTGTTACTTTTTTTCTTTGTATTGCATAATCAAAATATCACTTTGGTATTTCTGAAAATGTGCTGTGTCAGGATCTTCAGAAGTATTTATCAGTACCTGGTCTACAAAATCTTTAGACTGAGAGCCCAAACATTCTGCAAGGAATGTTTATAATGAAAAATCATAAAAAGAAAATCTAACAATAAAAATAATCTCACCAAATTTTAGCTGCTGTAGTTGTCTAATCTTAGCCAGCCTCTCTGTGTTCTCCTGGAGGATAATTCTTGTTTACTTCGCTTGCTCACATAACAACTGACCTACAGAGGAATTTACTTGGTGGGCTTAAGCTGGGTATCCAGAGTGATGTATGAGCAATCCTGTGCACCCAGTTAAGCTGTAGCCTCTTTCAATGCATTCAATGCATTTCTAGGAGGTTTAAAATGTCTTTCTCAGTGCTGAAATATTTTCTTTCACTCGCCATATGTGGAGAGTAGTTAAGAGACCATCCATTCTTTTTTACAAAATATGTTGCTTGCTTCCAAAAGGAAATTCCACTTTCATTATCAATTCTTGCTAATGATTGGGTTTTTGGGTTTTCAGACATCAACAGTTAAATTAAGACAGTAAAGAAAATGTTAGAAAATTCTGTCACATCTTCAGGGCATGTGCCACAGATATTTGAAATAAAGTGATTTGGTTATTTTTGCAAGTACTTTCTGAAAAAAAAACCTGCAAATTCAAAAGCTCCATAGAATTTAAAGTTTTCATTCAATCCATTTAACAAACACTTTAATTAGAGCATCTTTCTACAATCCTCTGGGAAAACCTTGCTTTTTGTCTAAATTGAGCTACCATATGCAATCATGAAAATAAGGTGGCATAAAATATTCAACAGAGTAGAATTATTTCATAAGAAAAATATAGTGTTCAACATCATCTTACAAAGTTCATCCTCATAATTGATCCTAAATATGTAAAGGATCACTGTATCACTGGTACTTCCTTTTTATGTTATGTTATTATTACATATGGAAAAAAAATGGTGATGGTAGTTGCAGAGACTGGAATTCTTGCTGTAGAGATCTATGAGCTGAAATGTCTTCCTTAATCTCTTCCTTTTGTAACTGTCTCTATGTCCAAATTATAGTGACCAGTTCTATGCATAGTTACTAAGACTCCCTATCTTATTTACTGAGAAGAACATTTAAGTAAGTTCAAATAGTGATGAAACCAAAGGAGCACCACTAATAGATTTAATTTATCAAAGAGTAACTGGATACTGTCAGGAATTGTACCTAGATATTAATGGTTACATATCTGATGAGCTTGTTTCACATGTTCTACCTCTGAACTGTTTCAAGAGAAATACTGACCTATTTCTAAAAGTATTTTCCCATTATATGGGGAGTTCAGAATTTCAGATGCATGATGGTGTTAAGGAAACAAACAAACAAATAAATAAAAGCCAGTTATAAAGCTTCAGATGAGCTGAACATGGCCATAACAACTACAAACAAGTAATGAAAAATTCAACATAATCACAATATTGCTAAATAAGGAAAAGCAGAGTGCAATTAATATTTCAATGATCTGAGGCCCAGAAAATGGAAAATAGTATAATGACTCAAATATCTACTGGCACCAAACCTGCTGGAACTCAAGAAGCATTTTGATAATGCTCTCAGACATATGGTTTATTTTTTGGGTAGTCCTGTGTGGAGCACTGAGTTGGATTCAATTATCTTTGTGAGTCCTGTACAATCAGGGTTATTCTATGATTCTAAGATAGATGCGAATAACTGCCTGTGTGTAACAGGCATGATATTCATGGCCTGCAAAACAGTAGGAGGATTGGCAACTCCTGTCTAGCTGTACAAGTCAGGCAAGAGGAAATATTTCTTTTTTTTTTTTTTTTTTCCAGTTTAAATTTCTTTTCCTTTCTCTTTTTCTTTGGTCGCTGACATCACAGTTTCAAAATTCTATAGCAATTAACTGTGAAAGTGGATTTCAGGTTGAACACAAATATTAGGACATTATGTAAATAGAACATTTCATAATAAAACTTAATGACCAATATTCTTACGGGGCTGGATATTAATATTTTTAGCAATATTGCCTATTTCTATGATTAGGCTTGGAAATCCCAGTTAGCACTCACGATGGAGACTCCACTCCAAATGAGGTATCTTACTTTTCTACTGCTGTTGCAACATTACATGCTGTTATACATAAAAGTAAGAAACACTGATTAAATTCCATTAGCATACCTATTATCTGTTGCATTTTCCATAGTCCGTTTTCTGTTTTCTTTGCAGCATCAAGTAAAGAAAAAACCTAAAAAATAATTTTCAGATGAAATTTATAAAGTTATAGTTAAAGAAACATTTTCCCTGAAATTACCATTTGAATGATAAGCAATTTTGGGAATAATTATAGAGCACACTCTACATTCAATGTATTCTGATATATGGATAATTACTCCTGGTAATATGCGTTAGTTAGATTTTATAACAACAATAACAATTTATTGCAAAATTAATTCCTTGGCACAATTTAACATTTATTGATGTGAAGTCGAAGTGAATTGATTTTATTGCAGACCACTTGTGATATAGTTTCCCTATGCTCCTGCCCTAATTGGTTATTATAGGTCATTTTGGTATTTAGTTTTAAAAATAAATTAATTTGGTACCAAGGTGCATTTAGTTAAAATGGCAAGATATTTACAGCTCATGTGGTTTTATTTAAATAAAAAATGGTAAGGTAATGCAATCATCTCTGGTTATAAAGTGATGGATGAATTGAAAACATTTCTGAATCAGGTCAATGGTAGTGATGATTAGTGCATTGTTAATCAAGTTGCTGAGATTGCTATCAAAAGCTTTATCTCTTTCACTCAGACTGGTGAGAGGATCATGAATATTAAAGAGATTCAAATAGATCTGCGCTCATGTAATATGGAGCACTACAAATGAAAAGGCTAAATGAACCCAGACTGTGACTTTATGCACTGATATATCTCTTAACTAAAAAGGAATGTCTAATCCATTTCTATACTTGTATTAAGCTACATACGTAGCAAGCATGCAAAGTATTTCATGTATCATATTCATTTATGGGCTAAGTACTTATTTACTGCCCTATCAATGTGAAAATAAATAGCTGTGGAGAAGGTATTTTTCAGGATAGAAACAATAGCTACTGTAGACTAGATTTTAATTTTTACAACACTGGCAAAAATTGAAGGTAATCCACTGGAAATCAGCAGCTTCATCTCAATTACACTACTCTTATTTTATGCTGATTTACCTGAAATTAAGGTCTATTCTGGTGTGTAATTTAATTATATGACTGGAATTCATGCTCCCTTTAAATCTTAGAGGAGAAATAACAACTACTATGCGTAACCACGTATAGCTGATAAGACTGTATGGATAATGGAGGCCTGAATCTTGATAACATGCAGGTAGTTGCTTAACTCTGCTCTCCTGAGAAACTCCAAGGATGTTCAGCAGGATTAGTCAGAGAGACAGGGCTAATGAAATTCAGTTTTCCAGGTTCAAGGTCTCCACTGTATCTAGTTCTTCATAATCAGATGCAGAGAATGCAAGTCCCAAATGGAGAACACAGAATGAACCAAAACCTAACTTCATGTTATTTGACGATTAACATGTTAGAAAGAAATCAAAATGGGTCAGATGTTAGAAGCTGCTTTTCAAGGCAAAATACTTATACCAGATGGAGTTCTTTTAAAGCTGGTTTAAATAACTGTAAACACTAAGTTTTAAATAAGTATAGAGCATGTAGAGATACCTTTGCACTACAGCATACCATAAGGTAAACACACCCCTGTTTACCTCAGATATGCTTCTTTATGGTGAGGAACAGAGCAGAAGTTCAAATATTTTATTAGTGCTCATGAACCTACTCTTGATTTCCAGATATGAAAGTGAAATTTCAGCAGCAGCAGCAGAATACTGTAACATTAGAAATTTTTGTAGATAATACTTTCTTTGCAGGCATACAATGAGAACTGGCTTGTTTGGGAGTGGATAAATTTATATAAACAAATTCTATAGTAGTGAGTGACTATATTGTGAAGTACTCTAGCGGGGACTAATAAACAGAATAATAAAACAGTTACTTATCCTTTGTATTCCAAACGCAACCATAGCTTCTTCTGTATAGAGCTTAACAATAAAATATATGGCACAGGAAATGCCAGATCACAGATTCTGAATCTGCAAATTTACCTTTTATCTGAGATAAAAAGAATGAAATGAAAAGAATGATGACAAAGAATGAATATCTTCACCATGCAGATCTGGTCCTGATAATTTATGTAGACCACCCTGAGCACAGTGCAAGATGGAGACCACCAAAGTCACTTGCTACTTTTAAAACACAGTGAGACATAGACCCTTATCCTCTCTCCTGTTTAGTTTCTTTCCAGCACAGAAACATGCCATTAATGACCTCTCTGCCTGCTGAAGCAATTTTACCACACTCCAACATTGTGCTGTGTGAACACATTCCAAGCTTTAAAAGTAAACGTTAAAAAGCCCCATATCTCTCTCATCACCACCTTGACATCAGGATTTGTATTTCATCTTTTATTTCAAGGAAAAACCGTGTTAAGGAATGGATTTTATACTTTGATCTGAAAACTTTGGGATTCCCAGTAGCACTCATCCCTTTGAGGAAGGAGGTATATCACTGCTCAAATGTTTAGCAGATCTTTGTTTTCTGTGCTCCTAACTCCAGTATTTATCCTTAACTCTAGAGAGCTTGGTAGATCTTTTGTGAGGTCATTCATGGAAGCTTAGGCTAATCTAATGGATAGCTCTGAAGATGAAGAAAAGTGCTCCTGATATAACTAGATAGTCCATGAGGAAATGCACAGATGTCATGGTAACTTGTCTTAGTATGTAAGTTGCTACATTTTAATTAACTAAAACTCTTTATTGGCAAAGCTGGAATAACACCAGAACCTTCAGAGAAATTGCCTTTCTGTTTACCAGGACTGGATGTATCACATAAGTTTTCTTTTCAGACATTTGAATTCTAGATGTACTGATGATCTGATTCCATCCTGTGGGGCATGGCTTATCTGCATTTCCCCTGTAGCTTACTGGACTCAGCTGTAACTTTGCAAAGTTGTGATAACATGTACTTTAACTTTACAAAAAGCAAAGATATTTAAAAACAAATCAATAAAGATGTGAAATTGGCAGAATTAAAGCAGTGTAAAACCAGTGAATATGAATGGAAGAAATAACGTCCGAAGTCTAAAAGATGTTAAATTACCATTTATGCACTATTCTACCTGAAAAAGACCTCTGGCTCCTAAATGGTAAAGCTTTTGAAGTCTTGTTGCCAATCTGCAGGCTTACATTTAATCAAAGAGTGGGAACAGTTATTGAATACTGAAGCATCAGTCTGCAAGGGAAAGAGGGAACCTGTATAATACTTCCTTGAAGTAGTCATCATTTTTTTTTCAGTGAGAACTGTGTTCTCGTATATGATTATTGAGAGACAGCATATTTAAAGTATTTAAGTGAGAAGCTTATGGAAAATTTCTGTGTCCTGCAAAGGAGTCCATAAAAGATGAACAAATTACAACTTTAATTTGAGAAGAATTATTAGTATATGTGGGAAGTTGATATTGTCAGCCAATTTAGAGCCCTGTAGACTTTGGATGGCTTTGAAATCACTTCATTCATACCAAAATGAAATTGTAGTTAGAAAATGTTGATAGCAATGGTTCATATGCAACTGTTTGAAATTTGTATATGTATGGTAACTGTTAAGTCATGGCCTATTGAGCACCTGGGGAAAGGACCCAGTCAGCCCTGGGAGTACAGGTGAAGGCAATTCACCTGTGTGACCAGAAGGGGTCGAGCCTTGCTGCACCTCTCTTAGATTGTATTTAAGGGCTGACCGCCACTCTTGAAGGTTCTCTGGTTGGAGATCCACCCCTTTTGTAGTTTTCCTTGCAAGCCTAGATCTTCAGAGATCGGTGAGTACCTTTCCTTTTCCTTTGTAACCCCATTCTATTTGTGCTAATCCCTTTGCTACTACACTCCTGTATTGCCCTTCTACCATGTTGATCTTTCTGATTGTAACAATATGAAAGTATATGATCTGTCATTTTACCTGCTCTATAAATCACTGATCTAAAAATGCCTGAAGAAATAGTCTAACCTGTTTATTTTTCACAAGGTTGAAATAGCATAACTATGGAAACTGTGTCTTCTGAAGAGGTTTAAATCCATCTCTTGAATTTCAAGGGGTTTTCAGAAGAATCTACCTAATGAAGATGAAAGATCGGAGACGATAAATGACACTACAAAACTTCAGGACTCTATTCTTTTTATGACAATATCTTATTCAAAAAACACATGTGAAAGTCCTCTGATACAGTGGCAGTAACCAGTGGGTTGTATTTCAGCACTGTAGCAAGACAGATGAATTTTAGTCTTTCCTTTGGATGAGGAGTGTTGAAAGATTATTGCGAATAACATAGTTCTCAAATAGCACTTAAAAATAGGCATTTGGTAACTTCACAGCCTTATGTAACCTCAGATTTGGCCAAGTCATTGTCCTTGGAGAAAATGAATGGCAGTTCAATATAAATGCTTTCCTAGTTGAATCAGAAGGAGAGAATTTATTTAATTTGAATTGAATTTTTAAAGGAAAATCTTAAGTATGACACAGTGTCAAAGAAAGTATGGTATTTTATTGCCTAGTGTTAAAAGCTTAGATCACAAGAGTTTAAGTTTCAAGGCTGAGAGAGTACTCTGTCATATTCATTATAATAATCATTTTAATAATTGCTACATATTTTCATGCTTTCCTAATTCTACCATCTAATAAGAAAATAACGTTTGCTGGAACTCCATTACTCACCTTTCTTTTAGCACCACAATTTTATTATTTTAACATTTTTATTTCTCTCTAATTATCTATTTCTTAACATCACATCACGCTTGCTTCATGCATTCTTCTTTTTCTAAGCTTCTCAATAATCTCTGACCTCATTTTTCTATCTTGTATCGAGTAAAATAAGAAAATATTGAAAATGCTGATTAATGCTTTCCTGAAAGTCACCTATTGTACATTAAGTAACGAGCTTATTTCAACTATATAACAATTTTTAACTTCTGAAATGAGCAGATGAGCTTGGTTTAAGTGCATCTTTAATGGCAGTCTTAGTGATATGGTAGTCACAGCTACCACAGCAACTGTGCATGTCCTTGACTTTCATTTCATTTCAACCTCTGCAATCTTGTACAAGAAAAGCAGAGTAAATTTAGTTTCCCTCTTCCACTCTAAGTTACTATGTTGTGTGGGATCCAAAATTTTTGTAACATCTCTTCTTAACAGTTTCTTTACTATTTAAATTCCCATTGTTGTGTTTCTGTTAACTCTACTGTTTCTGCTATTTCAGCTGGCTGGGCAGAGGCCAGTGTTACGGCCTTGTACTGACCCTACCTAATGCTTTCATCCACACCCTTGGTTCAGGGCCCCGTTTCATTCACATGGGTGTGTCCATTAGGCCATGTATTTTAGGCAAAACCAGGGCTAGGGCTTTGAGCAATCACTTTCTTTCTGGTGAGATGATGTCATCTCATCAACAGGTGTTTACTGGGCATCAATGAAGTGAATATTTTTCCAATGCAGGGAAACTCTTCCAAAACTTGTCTGGGCTTAAAAGCATGTGTAGAGATTTTTTTTTTCCCCCTTTTTCTTTTCACCCTCCCCACAGCACTTTAAAAAGTCTGTTTAATCCAGTCTCTCAGCAGTCTCATGAGTTGATGCCTCTGCTTTAGGCTTGTGTTGATTCTTTGGCCAGCCCTAAAGCCTCATGGTTTTTGATACAGGACTGAAACAGAAGCTTTGATGCTTTGTGCATGTTAACTTTGTGAAGTAAATAATGTGAGGGGAGTTCAAACATCTTCATCTTTTATTAAGTTTTCCAATCACACGTAAAACTGAAGGCAAAGTAAAGTCACATGAAAAGGAAATGAAATTCTACAGAGTGAGAATGTATCTTGTGTTTCTGATCCCTATACAATGTATTCTGAATCTGTTTCCACTCCTTGGAAAGAAAGTTGCCCTGACATTCATACCATATTATTTCTAAAAAATAAGTATGTGGCAATCAGTTTGCTGACCCAGAGATTTGCATTCACCTTTTATTGAAAAGATTTAGATATTGCAAAAGCTTATTGCAACAAATAGTGAAAATAACCTGTTATAATGAACAAATTTTGGGTAGCTTATCTTGCAATTCTTTGGTTATAAAAAGTACTTAGTGATAAGTAATTAGTAAATATTACTTACTGTAGAGGGGTGAGTAGTAAGGCAGACATTTTCTCTGCATCAAAACAAAACCTCCAGACTTTTTCAGTCACTAATCATTAAGACTTCTGAATTAAGTGGTTTTGGAGAATGTACTCTCAAAAAAGGAACCAGTTGTTAGAAAGGCAAAGTGGAGTAGAATGATAATTTGCTTCAATATGGTGAATCAGAAGAGTAGATACTGGCAAATTCCCTAGAAAAAGACAGACTTGTGTATAAAATAAATCAAATTCATAGTTATTCAGGGGTGGCTAATAAACCTGAACCTTTCATAAATTAAAGACAAAAGATGAATTATGTTAACAATTTAAGTAGATGTTTCTGTTTTCCTGAATAGTGTAATTGTATTAACTCTATCCTACAGAGAGTGCCTTTAGGGCATACAGCATGACTGTCCAAAATTTTTAACTCAAGATTGTTTTTGAGCAGAAGTTTTCTCACTACGTTCACATTTCCAGACTTGTTTTGAGGAATTTTAATTACTTTGAATAAGGGCTTAGTTTCTCCTGTGTTTTCTCAACATTTGACATTATTCATTGTATCATACAGGTAATCAGTAAGAATAAATGGAAATATTACTGTTCTGCTAAGCTCACACAATTTAATAGTTTCCCAGACAATTGCATACAGGGAAAAAGACCTGCTGATGCTGCTCTACCATTACCAAATACTTGTGTTCATCTTTACAACAGGGCAAATGGACTAAAGAAGTAGTGAGATGCTTTTGTTAGATGATGGGAATACCTGTGTTCCTCAGCTAAGGACTTCTCTTTCACTATATTCAGAGTGGCACTTATAAAATAAAGAACTAAAGAATTCTTGGAAAATAAAAAAGGCTACCACATTTCAGCAGAAGAACTCCAGAGAGTGTATTGCTGCTTCTAAGTAAGAGAGTTTTTGGACACCTCTGATGTACCTAGGCTTTTGTGCACAAGCTCTCCCCATTCTTCCTACTCTGGACTCATTCTTTGTATGAAAAGAACACATGCCAAATTGCCAGCCCACCACACAGTCTTCCCATCTACGTACTCAGCTTCGTCCCTCTTCCTGCTATTGTTCCAGGATACACCTACTAAAACTCTGCCTGTCCAGGAGCTATGAGCTTTCTCTTCAGCTTGAAGCAAATCTTCCTCTCCTCTCTTTCACTGCTAAGGCCAGCAACTCTTATTGTATTGTTTGGAATATGCTACCAAAGAGTAACACTAGCTTTTATTGATAAGGAGGAAAAATTTTAACAGTTAGAGACGGATAGTTTTTATTAATGGTGGTTCTGATAGGGGCCATTCAAATAGAATGAAGAAGTAGAATGCATCCAAGGAAAAAGTGAGTTTCTCAGAAAACTAGTATTTTGTTTCACTAACATTTTCTGCTGGCTGTACTCTGACACATTTTGCTATTTCTACAGGCCTCTTACAACAGTGCAAGGGGTTAATAGAAACCTGTTAAATGCCTTTAAAATACATTTCACATGTTGTTGTGGCTGTTTCCTGGTGTGAATCTCTTATTATTTTACTGACCCTTTTAGACATCAGCTGCTCTGCTTGTACTGAGCATCTGTAATCCCTCTGATTTGCCTGTGCCACTGGCACAACAGTTAGATTACTGAATCTTTGGGTTTGTTGTCTTTTATACATGAGTTACAAATTCTGGGAAAAGTTTTTTATTGCTGGATCAGAATTGATCACTTCTTACTTTAACTGGTGACCAAGGCCATTCCCTGCAGTGATGGGAGACTGAGGAAGGAAAAAGTGTGGTTTTAGAGAAATTGCATCCAGAAATGATTGCACAACAAAGGTGATTCACTAGAAACATTTTTTTGTATTTTATTTTGATTCCAGTTGTTTTTTTCTAAAGAGTTTATTTGCTTGAGGCTTTTCCCTTCTCTACACAACTACTCTTTCGTGCCCTCTAATGGCATTCTGCTGAACTTCACAATGAACAGAATTTCATTAGCAAGACATATTTTTCGTTGTAAGGCAGGCATGTGCTTTGTACTGCTTGTCATTCATATGGGTGATAACATACACAACAGAGTTCTGTATTTTCTACTCTATACAGATATTAAAACGTTTTCTGAGAATTCTGGCTAACACTTCATGGCTGATATACAGCTTGGTTTTTCCTTGTTCTTTATGTATGGGCTGTAGGCCACAGAAAACATGAAACTGTTTCAGTTTAGTGGATGCTTAGGAGACAGTCATAGACCTGTTGGATGAAAGGGAACTTAAGATGTATGGAAAGGACAAGATGCAACCTATTAAAAGTAAGGAAAATTATTTTTCTCACTATGTGCGGAAGATTCAAATAGGTTTTCCACTGCTTCATGGGTGCCTCCCTGTAGCTCCTTTTTGGATTTGAAGATACTAGATGTCATCTAACCCAAAGCTTGACACAAAGTATATAGCTTCCATACATGTATGTAGCTTCAGCACACTTGGAAAAATGAGGTTTAACAGGTTTTTGGTACTTTGTACACAAGTCCCTGTTTATATACCAGGCCAGGAAGATATTTTTAAGAACAGAATTTGCAGTTTCTTTTATTTGTGTGAGAGAAAAATGTTCCTCATTACCTCAAATTGTGGATACCTAGTTCTGAACCAAGGATTCTGTATCATTTGCGCTCTAGAAAAGCTTCTACTTACTTTCAGGGCAAGATACAATGTAGATACACATAAATGCTGTGCACGTGGACTGTAAAAGTCAACTAACTAAAAATATGCAATGTTTTATTTATCCACAGGTCCAGGAATCTGTTATGCTCAGGAAGCCACAAACTTTAGGTTCTTCACTATAGTTAAGGAATTTTTTTAAATGGGTTTAGTTCTGCATAAACAAACAGCTCACAAGCAGGAAGAAAAATACTCAGCTATCATATGTTAGTCTGTATTGAGTGCTCCTAAATTTTCTAAGTGCAAAAGTGCAATCCCACAAATAGAACATCCTGAAAACAATCCTGTTGACAGTCTCTGTTCCATCTTTATGTGCCAGAGTGCCTCACATCCAAACAATCAAGCTTCTCAACCATTTGATAACCTGAAATAACTCTCCAAGCGTTGGCTGTGATACTAGGAAAGAGTTTCACCATCACTCGTATCTCTCTTAGGAGATTTATGATCGAAGATGTAAAGATACTGTAGTGAAAGAGACCTTTATCTTTATGCAGCAGTGACACCAATCTTGAAGGCTAGCTGTTTGCTGTCCCCATCAGTACAAGGGCAGCTACATGATTATTGATGTGCAGAAACAGTGGCAAACACTGCCTTCAAGATCCTGGGATTTTATTCCCAGCCATCATGTTTTAAGCTGATACCATTATAAGCCTGTGTAATGAATGCTGTGGTTTCTTATCTACATCCTGAAACACCTTGAATATACAAAAAAACCCCACAACTCTATATCTTACAAGTATATGAGAAATGTTAAAAAAATTTTTTTTATTGTGGTGATTTTCCTTTTATTACTACCCTTTCCTCAACATCAAGATTTGGAGGATGAGCTCAGCAGGAGTTTTTCCATTGACATTAGTGAGGGACAGATCTCATCCAGAGAATTTTACTCTTTGGCTGCGATTAAGGCTCTGCTTTTCTGCTCTTCATGTTGTCTGTGGCTTTTGCAGAGAGAGTTCGTGCATTCTTTCCTGTATTTGGACAATGTTTTCTTTGCTTGCACTTAGCTGAGGAAAAAGGATGGCTAATTTTCTATGAGGGCAAAGGTTAGGGTTGTCTTTATTCTCCAGTATTCCCAGAAGATTGATGCTTTTGTAAGGTTACTGATCATGCATATTCAAAGCATTTTTCTGGTCTCAGTGTACTATTTTAAACTAGTTTTCTGATGAACGTATTCTGCTGACTAAGCAAGTTGTTTATCGCGTAACTCTTCCTCTGTAGATATCACACTGCTTTGTCTGACAAATCCAGCTTTCACTGTCACATTTTCTGACTTATTTTAAAAGGCAAGAAGAGTTTAAAGCAATAATTTTGTATTCCATGTGCAAAAAGCAAAACAAAATATTTCACCATAATCATACTACTTTCAAGTTTTGTATCTCTGAATCCATTAAATGAACAATGTTTTGTGTTGGAGGATGCATAGGAATAACAAAGTAGTCATGTCATCCTGGCAGATCTTGAGTAAGTGGACTTCTGTGTGCTTTCTGGGTTTCTCATGTGGTAGGAAGGAGTAAGAGATGTAATTTAACAACCTTATCTGATTACCAGAGTGTATCAGATGGCCTAGTGATAGTCACACTATCTTCCTGACCATAGAGCATCTTGATCTATGTTGTCTCTTTGGTTGATAAGTTGTGAATGTATGCAGATCTGAAAAGTTTAATGGGAAACCTTACTGTCTATACATTCCCAATACAACTTCAGGGTTTCTATGTACCTGGTGCTACTGTCTTTACATATTTAGCTGAAGACCTTCTCACCCATTTCCACCATTTGTTTTGGTGCTTGTGTCCATTTGAACAGGAATGTTTCCTAGTGCTTATCCCTTCTCAGTTATATCTGAGGTATTGCTTTGTGATGTTTCTTTAAAAAAATCAACCAAATGAAGCAGTCATTGGACATGCTGATCTTATCTGGTACTACAAGGAAGTACTTCGTGGTAATTTTGAAAGTATAGTGCATGATAATGGCAGAAAAGAAGGTGTGGTATATAGCTAGTTTTAAGAATGTTTGTGGGAAAAGAAGGCACGTTCTGTCTCTCTTTAATTTTTCTGACTTTATAAAAGAAGACTTGATAAAAAAAATATTTTGACATGCTGTAGGTACTTCAATTACAGTCTGACAGAATCAATTGCTATTCTGTGCTATGGTAATGGAAACAGGATTTTTATTTGAAATTCCTGATAAGAATGTGAAGGCACTGTTCTTATTTTTTTTCCTGAAAAGCCTTATTTTAGAAAACAATTAATAAAATCAAAGTCTATCTTTTCCTTCAAATCCATTGAGATTAAAATAGATTAGCATTCACATAGTTCTCATTTTATATCAGAAAGCTGAACACATTCTCTCTCAAACAGCAGGGGAAAAGTGAAGAAAACACAATTTAATTACAGTGTTAGTGTTAAACCCAAACTAGTTAGGGATGAATAAGTGTTTCTGTTGAAATTCTCTGGGTTCAGAGATTTATAACTTGGTGATAAGATTCTCCTACGGCACAATTTTACTGCATAAACATAGCTTGGAAACAAAAGATAGATATTTTTCAGAAACTGAGATGTAATAACTGCTGAAAAAGCAAATGAAAATCATATTAATTTTATTGCAGTTTCATGATTTCAGATCCATTTTATTATCAGAGCAGGAATTTTAATTTCTCTACAGGCTTTTCCATGGCACTCAGCATTGACTCAGCTGCTGTAAATTGCATTGCTCCACTGAAGTCAGTAGACCAACAGTGTTTAAGCTGTAAATTTAACACAGATTTCCAGAGGTATCCCACTCCCAGAACTTCAACTGGCTTCTGGCAGTACCAGATGTTGTAATGAAGCTCTAGGCCTACTGATTACGAGGCCTTCACTTTTGTCAAACAAGACCTTGTTCTTGAGGCATCTGCAATGTGAAATCTGTGAAAAAGAATCTTCTCCTCTTGCTTTCTCTTACCTTTGGAAGGCAGAACAGCCTCACCTAGGATGTCCTTGTTGCTGAGGAGACTAACAGTTGAACTACATTGGTAATAGTATGTACAGCTAGATCACTAGTGAGATTTATATATTTAAATAAGTGTTACCTCAGATGCATACGTGTGCTGTTTTTAATAGTGAGTCTGTCAATTCCTCAAAACCTGAAAGTACTTGTATAGTTTCCAAACTTTCTGTTTTAAAGTACGTAAGTACAAAACATGAGCATAAAGTGCTTTCCAAAAATGATAAATTTGTTTGAGATATGGTGGTTGTCCTACATAAGTCATTTTTCAGTAGTCCTAACGCATTATCATGCTGTACTACTTTCTTTTTCATTTCCTAGCTAAATAACAAAATAAATAAATAACCTGGAATAAATTAAGTAAGTTCTAGCTCCCTGGACTCATCTAGTTGAGCTGTAATGCAGAGAAATAAGGATTAGGTGATTAGACTCTTATTATTTTAAGAGTTATTAACATTTTAAATAGTAACATCAGCATGGGTCATCAGAAGCTGATGAGCTAATTTTGGCTCCGGCAACTGCAGAGATAAAGCTGAATGAAACAAGTCAAAGATTGTTCCCTTAAGCATCACAGTCTCTCTTTTTTTTTTTTTTTTTTTTTTTTTTTTTTTTTTTATTAAGGGGGCAGAAGGAAAAAGAGTAACCCATCATACCATGAAATTACTTCTACAATCTCCTCCTTATCCAGCTAACTTTTGTGCAAATCTCTGTAATCTTTAAGAGGGCAGAGAAGGAGCAATGATCCTTCCTTAGGTCTTCTGGATTGGAAACCCTTGAAATAACTTCTCAGGTTGTGTTTCCTTCATTGTAATGTTGAGTGGAAGGAATGACCGTGATTGACTAGACTTGTAATTCCCTAACAAGACTATGTAGGCTTGTTGATGAGCTAATTATGATTCATGAAATATAGAGGGGTCTATATTTAAGCTCATTTGAGGTTAGGATGGGGAAGTTAATAATGTAGTTAATAATATAGTTGGAAACTGCTAAGGCTGCAGGTAACGTCTTTTTAAATTGCATAAGATTTGCAGGTGCTCCCTGAAGTAGGGTGGAAGTGGAAAGCAAGGTGATTTTTCAGCAGAAAACTGGGGAAAAAACAATGTCTCTTCCTCACTTATTCATTTTACTGAATTCATATGAGAAATAATCTAGAAAAGAAGAAGAATGTAAAACTAAGGCAAGGCTGAGAAAATGCAACACAAATTATGTCTAGATGCTGTTCAGGTTATGGTGAAATGAGTCCTTTGGTTATTAGAAATCTTCAAAGCTACAACAAAAATCTTACCATTTAAAATACTAGTATTTTGGATCAGAAAAGCTTGATGGAAATTAGAGGCTTGTGTTACTGTATAAGTTCACAAGCATTTTTTCTTATCACTGTATGCAAAGAGAACAATATTTTCATGTTTTACTTATAAAAGGGGTCGTGCTTTTATGGTCTTTCGTCTTCCACACAAAAACTCTCTCCTTTCTCAATTGAATACCAGTCAAGTTGCCTACTGAGGTGACCACATAAGTATTTGATCTTGTGCTTTCTCAAAGCGCTCAATGTGTCCCTACTGCAAGTTCTCAACTCTTTCTGAGAGCCAGAGTTGTTGAATTTTTGACAAAGATAAACTATCTCCAGAATGTTAGCTAAACATTAGCATATCATAGAATTATAGGATCATTTCAGTTGGAAGGGACCCTTAAAGGCCATCTGATCCATCTCCCCCACAATGAACAGGGACACCTACAGCTTGATCAGGATGCTCAGAGCCCTGTTTAGCCTAGTCTTGACTGTCTCCAGGGAGGGGGCACCCATCGCCTCTCTGGACAACCTGTGCCAATATTTCACTATCCTTACTATTAAAAATTCTTTTCTTATATCCAATCCAAATCTCCCTTCTTTTAGTTTTAAACCATTTTCCCTTGTCCTATCAGAACAGACTCTGCTAAAGAGTCTGACCCCTTCTTTCTTACAGCCGCTCTTTAGATACTGAAAGGCAGATATCGGGTCTCCCTGGAGCCTTTAATTCTTCAGGTAGAACAGCCAAAGTGCTCTCAGCCTGTCCTCATAGAGAGGTATTCCATACCTTGGATCATTTTTGTGGCCCTCCTCTGGATGTACTGAACTCCAATAGGTGCACATCTCTCCTTTGCTGAGGACTCCACATCTGGATGCAGTACTTCAAATGAGATCTCACCAGTGCAGAGTAGAGGGGCAGGATCACATCCCTTGACCTGCTGACCATGCTTCTTTTGATGCAGCCCAGGGCTTTCTGGGCTGTAAGGGCACATTGCTGGCTCATGCCCAGCTTACCAATCACAGTACCCCCAAGTCTTTTTCAGCAGAACTACTTCTGTGCTTTTCCTTTTTGTCCCCCAGCTTGTATTGATAGTGGAGGCTGCTTGGATCCAGGTGCAAAGCATGGTGCCATCTGCAACTTGCTAAGGTTGCACTTGGTCCCTCTGTCAATGTCATTGATGAAGATGTTAAACAGATTACGTGTCCCAGTAATGATCTCTGAAGGAATCTACTTGTTACTGGTCTCGTACAGACATTCACCACCACTCAGGGTATGATCTCACCAACAGTTCCTTGTCCACTGAACAGTCTGCCCATCAAATCCATCTCTTTCCAGTTTGCAGAGAAGGATGTTATGGGGTACCATGACAAAGGCCTTACTGAAGTCTAGAAAGATGAAATAAGCAGAAACCAAAGGCTGTACCACCCTTCTAGGCTTTTCTGTGTGATGTCTGGAAATGGTGTGCAATTCTATTTCCCCTAGACTTTATTCTGTGCTAAATCAACTGTACAAATGACTAAAGTTGGAATCCTTGAGATAAAAATCTGGCCTTAATTTACACTGTATTCTTTTGTGTCCTTCTAGGGATGTCAATGCTAACATCTGAGTTGTTTTGATATCAAATTAACCATTTCAACAAATATATTTTTTACAGCTAATTCTTGAGTGAGATAGCACAGCACATAAATATGACTTGTATAGACATTTGTGGTTCTGCTTTCCTTTGAGTAGTGCGCATTTAGGAGCTTTTTCTTTTTTTAGCATATCAGATTGTTTAAATGATAACTACTGTGCCACTGTCTTTGATGGTGATGACCTTGAATAGATTCATTTAAACTGGTAGGAATCTATGAGCATTAAAATCTGTTATGAGTAATAATGCTACTGTGTCAGGGCTACTGCATCATTTTTGGTGGAATTGTTTCTCTTACTATACAGCTCATCAGAGTGCATTCATGCTTGCTGTTGTTTGCAACTTTAACCCTTTACAAAAGTGTATTAATTTAAACTCATTAACAATATTCAGAGACTTGTACAGAATCATACTTTTCTGTTTCCTATTTGCTTCTATAATAAGCTTACAATTCTCAAAAACAAGCAGGGATAGTATAAGTTTGAATTAACTCACAAATCTACAGGTGCACTACAGTTTCAGAGAAGTTACAATAAACATCTCAAGTGTTTAAATTAGTTATCTCTGGTAGATTGTACAAAACAAACGAATCGAATCATATCCCTGTAACTATGAAAATATCTTTTTTTTTTACTAAGCATTCTTGGTGTACATAACTAATAAATTAACCACACATTCAGGCTTATTTCCAATTACTTGTTCACAAAACTATACATCATCAACAGCATTTGCAATTTCCTAAATTTATAAAATAAAATAAAAATGCGTACAAAACATGGGTGCTTTTCCATAATCAATGACTTTTACTGCTAGAAAACTCAGGATTGCATTTCATTTAATTATGTCCTACTGAGTATGATTAAATTGCTATGTAACTAAATTAGCAGTGACAATTGCTGGTTTTCTATTTCTGAATTTCTGTTTCTGAATTCCAAGAAAGGTTTTTGTAATTTATTGTATTGTTATGGATATTCTGTAATCTGGTAGATGTAGAAGTTGTACAATAAGGAGCTCAGTATTTTGAAGGTGTTTTATGACATGAAAAAACGCCATCTTTTGAAATTATGGGATGTATTATCACAGTGCCAGACTCTAATCTGCTACCAATTTATGTCAGCTTTCTGCATTCAAAAAGAACTCAAATCCTCTCTAAAAGTAGGAATCAGCTGAAGGTTTGTCTTGGCTTCATGAGCCCACTGCAATTAGGCAGCATGTGAATGTGTGCCATATGCATTTATTGCTCTTCTAAGCATGTGTTACTTTGATGTGTTAGGTTAGAAATCTAACTCTTTTTCTTGGGCAGCCTTCCTCCTGGGTCTTTATACTGCTTAGCAGTTGAGTCCAGACTTTGAAACACAGCCTAATTTAGAGGCGGATGCTGCAGCTGCTGCTGTCATTTCAGCTGATTTTTTTTCTGCTTTGATGTCAGCTTAGAGTCTCGGTCGCTGCATCGGTCCCGCAGCCGCAGCAATTCGCCTAACGGACACCACAGCATTTTAAGCATGTCTCTTCACCTTTACATCTAATTTGAGAAGACTGACTCATTCACAATGCACCGCTGGTTCAGTGCAGTGTTGAGTTAACGCAGAATCTATCTTTCCTGATCTAGAGGAGACACAGAAATAGCTTGGAGTTTTTATGTTTAATGCCTGATAAAATGCTGATGATACAAGAAGACGGATGTCTTTTTTTTTTTTTTTTTTTTGACAGAAGGAGGATGGAATGCCTCGCTAGTCTTACCTCATCCTTTGCATTAGCAGCTGTACAGTGCAAAATGAGCTTTTTTCCTCTGAAAGCTGTCATGTTCCTTTTAAGATCTTACATTATCTGTACTTTTCCCACTCTCCATAATTCAGCAACAGTACATGCAGAGACATTCCACCTCAATTCCTCTTGTACTTGGACTATCCTTTGCTTTACTTTCTGCTCTGCCTTTCTGTGGCTGACAAACTCAAGGATTGCAGGAGCCTTGATCCCTCTGATGCCTTTACAGAGTGATTTGTCTCAGTGAGGTCCCTTGCTCAGGCCAAATCTTGCCTTCAGATGTATGTACATTCTCCCATTGATTTCAGTGAGATTCACAGACTTCTGAGCCCCCAATCTGGCTTTTAATCTTCTCTACCTTAAAGAATATATATAGAGATAGTAGTTTGTCTGACCCTTTTTAATAACTGAAATCCTTGTGTCCTCTGTCATTTTGGTTACTTTCTCTATAGTACGTTGATGTTCACTGTCACTCACAAAAAGAAAAAAAATCTCATCCTGACATATGTCTTTATATACTAATTTTACACATGTATTTCCTGGATTTGCTACTGTTGCAGATACTTCCAGTATTCCTCTCTGAACAAATATTTTCTCAAAGGTGTAATTGTGCCATTTTTCCAGTAATTTTTTTTTCAGTATGTTTTGAAAACAGATTTTGGTTAATTATTTTTTTGCAATAAATAATTTTTTAAAAAAATTTTCTGATAACAAAGTATTTTCCTAGGTTAAATAATACTAACAAATATCAAAGACACTGTAATAGAATCAAACAATTCTGGAGGTACGGGCATTTTAAGATTTATTAAAGAGAAAGTTTATTGAGTAAATGACTGTGAAAATTTCAAACCTTCTTAGAGTATCGAACAATACTAAACAGGGGCATTAAAATCATAGTGATTTTCACTTTTTCTGACAGTGAATTCACTCTTATCAGTATTGGTATAGTACTGTAGACTATTTAAAAATATTAGAACAAAAGAACCTTCTGATCTGACATTGGATAATTACAGCTATGAAGTCTTACTAAATTGTGGGAACTACACCTTTGTTTAGTAGCTTCTCAAGCAGTATCCTTAGGTTGCTGACTTTTTTTTTTTTTTTTTTTTTCCTCCTGTGAGCTTGACAGTAGAGCAGGAGATTGAGACTGGTTTCTTTGTAGTGACAGAAGCTCCTTGCTGCTCAGTCTGTTAAAGAAAGAATTCTATGGAAGTCAAGAAATCCTCAGTCAAAACTAAGTAAGTTTTGAAGGTTGAGAAATGAAACAAAGACTTCACTGCAGGTCAAGTGCTGATTTGGTTTGACTTAATTTTGAAGAGAAAGGTATCCTTTTTGACTTCAATGTTGGAAAATATTGTTTGCACCAATGTTTGAGAAGAGAAGGACTCTCTGTGATGCTTCTGGAAGAACAACTACATTTTTTATTCCAGTAAAATCTACCTAGATGAGAAACTGAGCAGCTGACGTCTTGTAGTTAGAAGCAGCTTATTGGAGGTCAGGGTGAATTCTGAGTGCGATGGTAGGTAAAACTTTCACCCTATTACAATCTCTGTCACAACAAGACAGATTAGGAAAAAAAAAAAAAAAAGTAGAGATCGTTTCAGCGTTTTTGTTACACTTTGCTTCAAAACATCTGTATGTTTCTGAGACATTCTCTTTTCATTTCACGACAAAGAGGCTCCCATGTATGATGAGAACTGAGTGTCAATTAACACTCCCCACAACACCTGATTTGAGAAGGGGTAAAGTTATATTACACTGTGACAATACCCAAACGACTCTTGCCTCAGCCAGGAAATTGTGAAAAAGCACTATTATGTGTCTGCTGATGCCTTGGCTCTGGGAAGACACATGGAACATGCAAAAGCAATGGTGGACCTTATTAGTGAAGAGTAGTATGCTCAGGAACTTGTAACATAGAGAGATGATGCGCCAGTGAGTAGCAAAGAGGCTGAGAGTATGCCCATGGAACAAAAGCACTGTTGCAGTACTGATGTTACCTCCAGAAAAGCTAAACTATGAACAAATTCTGAGCGTATAATGAAAAATTTGTTAGAAAAATGATGATAGAGTTGTGTTGTTTGTGATATTTTGCTTCCAGTGAAATGCTTTTCAAAAAATCTTGTTTCAAAATTTTTAGAATGTAATTACTAGTTTAAAAAATATATGATTATTAAGATTAGATACACAAATATGTGTAGGAGTCAAGGCAAAGTATATTGTTGGGAACAAATCCAAAAGCTCATGTTCTGAAATCCTCTCTGAAATGAAATGTCAATGTTCTGTTCTGTTGCAATATCAGGGAAAATTGCCCATATTTCATGAAACTGGAACACAAAAATCCTCAGGAATTGGTCTCAGCAAGGTGTGGAATAATTTCCATTCTTGATGATGTCCCATGAGTCACCCAGAGTCTTGAGAGATCAGCCCTAACGAGAAAGAATATAACCTTACCATATCAGGGCTTCACAACAGTCAAAAATCTAGCTTGACCTTCAACAGTAAAGCATGTCCCTCAGGCTAAATCCTAGCAAGTCTTGCCTTCAAACTGAGGCAAAAGGCCAAAAATGCTTATCCAGGGAGCAGCGATAGAGTAGGAAAATGAGAGGATCTTTTTTGGTTGGCAAACATCATAGTTTGACCTTTGTGTTCTCACTGTGCCAAGCCATCTAATCTCCAGGAGGCAGTCCTTTTTAATCTGCCAAGTGGCAAGCTGGCTCAGTACCTGTCAAGACCAGTATGCACCGCCAGGCATTTGGATTAAGGTTTAGATGTGTGAGATGACATACCTCTCTCCTAGAGCAGGACTGATTTTAGCGAGTCACAACCACTGGTCTCATGCTTCGAGAACCTTGGGACCTCCCTGTGCCGTACAGGCTCACTGAGCACAGGTACAGCAGTGCACCAGACTCTCAGTTTTCCAGTCTGTGTGAGTACTGAAGAATGTGGTGTGGGTATGATCTATAGAATAAAAATCAGTGAAAAGAAATTTGATTAACACTACGTTAATTAAATGTAACGTTTAAAAAAATAAAATAATAGAACATTTTCTTCTAATACCAGGAAATTAAAATTAAATTTTTACTTTCTGCTCCGAGGATGCCTGTTTTTGTCAGGTTAGATTTTTGATTTTTTTTTTTTTTTTTTGGACAAAGTCATATTTGAGAACCATTTTGATAATGTCTTAACAAGTCATTGACAAGTGATTTTAGGAAGGTTTTACTAGGAATGAAAGTTTTTGTTCAGTCATAAATCCTTCAGTCATAAATTCTCAAAAATGAGAAAGCTCATTGTAACTCATTAAAAGCAATCTTTGCTAGTCCCTGAGACTGGAAAAGTTGCATGGAATTTATTCTAGTTAGACAATATTGTAGGTAGGCAATGCTTCTTTCTGAGGAATATTTTCCTCTGGAATTTTTTTTTCTTATATTTTTGTGGCTATTTAGATTTTACTAGACAAAGTGGATTTTTTCCATGGGTTCACAGAAAAAATACATAACTCACTATTCTGTGGAGGTAAAGAAAGGGGGAAAAAAAAAGCGCAGTTGTTATTGCTTCAAAAATTACTTTTCTTGCAAAGAATGTTGAATTTACTAAAAAAAAAAAAAAAAAGGATATATTTTGTGGAAGATTAAAACTTATAGTCTTCCTTTCCAAATATAGCTTTCGCTTGACATCTGCCGTTACCATCTCATGTAATAATAAGTGCAAATCTCTTACTGAAGAATGAAAGGTTTGCCTTGTCTTTACACTGGTCTAAAAGAGCCATCCAGTCTCTGTTTCTCATTTGCCTTCCTTAACTTCTTATTAAGGTCACCTTCAGCATGGTTAATAAGCAGAAAGATCATCGGTCACTTCAAAGTGCTTTCACGTTTCAGAATTTGTTTTTGTCTGCAGAGAGCAAATGGAGAGATGATATGGTAGAAATCAGTTTCTTGTCTTTTATGTGACCTCCTCAAGAGGCCTTTGGTAGCGCATGGTCTTTCCATACATTTACATGTAGCACTTGTTGTCTAGCTGCATACCCTTTTCTGTGCCATTCTTCTACAATGCTGAATAGTCATTAATGTGTTTGCATAAACCTGGATAAGGAAGATTTCTCTCGATCAATGATTTCTCTTTCATTTGGGTTAAAATAGAGTTGTTTTACATTAGCCTGATAGTTTTCATGAGGCATATCTGAGCTGAATTCAGATATGGCATTGTTACGAAGCATTTGCTTCATTCAGTCAACTAAAAAAAGTTTGAACTACAGAATTAAGGCCAGATAACTAAAAGGTAATTGTGCTTCTTCCTTCTCAATATCATACATTGCATCTGCTTTCACTGGCCCTGTAACTGCACAGCTACTCTGTTCCTTGGTGTTCATTTGCTAATACTGGTCAGGACTTTGCACTTTTAGGGATTTTAAAATGAGAAACAAGTCTATGGAAAAGAATTCAAAATATCCTCATACGCCTACAAAAGTGCAATTTCTTTTTAAAGGTATCGCCCCTTGGCTGACTTTGATCAATGAGTATGGACTTGTTTGCTTCTCAGTAAGTACAAAAGTATACTCTCTTACTCCCTTAGATGGAGGACAAAATATTTCTCTCCCTCAGTATCACAAGATGCTGGATTTTCTTGAAAGTACCAACAGCATTTCCTTGCTGTTCTGACAAGATGCTATGTCCAACACTGCTTGTGTATTCCCTTCTGTTCCCACCTCTTCCCTGAGGCACTAGTGGTGGTCTTTCTGCATGTTTCACAGATGTTTCTTCCACTCAGCTCCTTGGTTGTTTTTCAAGTGGCTTCTTACAGCAAATGTTTCCATGTGTGCACGCTCCTTCCTTTCTGCTGACACCTTTTCTTTCTATAAAAACAATCTGCTGCTGTCTTTCAGATCTAGAGAGAGACCATCCCATACCACAGATGCTGGTTTTCTTTTTAGATTCTTTGGCATTGGTACACATGGTCAGCAGGCAATACCTCCCTCCTGTCTGTTCCTCGTGACTAACACTGTTGATGTTTTTTTCTTTCAATCTTATTTGTTACCCTTACACACACTGTTTTTCTTTTCTTTTTTTCTTTTTTCTTTTTTTTTCTGTTATTCTCTTCTTTGTACTATTGGCCCACATGGGTTCTCTTCATCTCTCACTACAGCTTGGGAGAGGAAAACCTTGCACATTAACTGTTTCACCTTGGTTACCACAGGCAAATTGTATGCCAACTTTTTCTTCTGCTTAGGAACTGAAAAAAAAAAAAAGGTCAGGTTTACTTTTTTTTTTTATATACTCACACAGACACACAGGAGCAAAATTAAATTCACTTTCTACAGCTGCTCAGAGTGCTGGTTACTGCCTGAGTCCAACGAGACATGCAGAGATCAGACGCTATGATTGAGATGACTGCCTTTTTAGTTTGTATGTGATAAAATTTAAGCTGAGGTTGCCTAATAATTTACATTCTGAAAGATGTATGTTTGCCTACAATAAACCTGGCAATCAAAATTTTTCATATCTGCTTCTGAACATGGTCACAAAAAGGTGGCTGTTATCTAACCTGCTTAGCAGGTTTTCAATCTAAAAACAAATGGAAAAAAAAAACAACAACCCAAACAAAAGAGCCACAATTTGTTTTGCTGAATGCATTGGTGTCTTTTTGTAGATACATGCACACATATATATGTATCATTACAGTGACACTTATACGTACATGTTTTATTAATATGAAGGTCTTCACCTAGGTAATTTCTTTTTCAAACATAATTTTCTTTTAATTTTTAAATATGTAATATGTTAATATTCTCCCCAAATAGTGTTTTGTCATATAGACAGAACATTTTCAGAGTCACTAACAGAAAAATCTGAGCTCTTTTTTTTCTATGAAAGCATTAAAATAGATTGTCCACTCAGCATTTCCTTATTTTCCTAAAAATACTAGGTGTCATCTGAGAGAAAGCTGAGATCTTTACTTTGACTTTTGAAGTAGATTTAGGTTTAGAAGTATACTAGTGATGGTCCTTGACAGTCTTATCTATAAATGTAGGACGAATTTTCATTCTTTTCAGGTATATGTATCTTCACAGAAATGCATGAATGCTGCCAACCATGATAAAAAAAAATTTGCATTTCTCACCCCTCTTACTTTCTCTCCGGGAGAATTTGGTTGAGCACATTTTCACACAAAAACGTCCTTTGACAATCTTAAAGCTTTTTATGTGGATAATGGAAACAGTATTATATGATTTCAGTAAGTCACAAAAGGCAAAGAGTCAATTATAGTTATAGACTATATTCAAATTTGTATTCTTCACTTGCAGACCTGTAGACCAAAAAGGCCTAACAGCAGGACCAAATCATGTGACTGGATAATATTAACATAGGGTGTCTTTACTTTCTACAGTAGAACTATTTGGGATTCATATACACTTTCTCATCTTCAGCAGGATGCATGATTGCTGAGTAGCTAAGAACTACGGTTGTGATAGCACTTTAGGAATGGCAGCCAAGTTGCAGGAGTCATTCTGGCTTAGCCTGAAGTTTAGGGAAGTCTAAATGCTCTAGAATATGAATAGATATTTATATAGAGAAAACATACCTGTAAATAAATATGAGAAAAAGAGTATCTCCATTTTTAATAGGAAATTAATTTGGAGTTGTTGGAGCAGGTCCAGAGGAGGGCCATGAAGGTGGCTAGAGCACCTCCCCTACAAGGACAGGCTGAGAGAGCTGGGACTCTTCAGCCTGGAGAAGAGAAGGCTCTGAGGAGACCTTGCAGCAGCCTCCTAATACCTGAAGGGGGCCTATAAGAAATCTGTGGAGAAACTTTTTATAAGGTTAGGTAGCGACAGGATGGGGGGAAATGGTTTTAAACTGGAAGAGGTTAGATTTGGAGGAGATATTAGGAAGAAAATCTTTATTGTGTGGTGAGATACAGGAACAGGTTGTCCAGTGAGGCAGTGCATGTCCCCTCCCTTGGAAGCATTCAAGGCCAGGCTGAATGGGGCTGTGAGCAACCCGGTCTAGAGGGAGATGTCCCTGCCTATAGCTGGGGAGTTGAAACTGGTGATCTTAAAGGTTCCTTCTAACCCAAACCATTCTATGATTTTTAATAGAGGAGGTGGCAAATCTGATTCTGCTTTCTGTTAGTACTGGGCAACAGTCTTCATTGGGTATACCAACGAGTCCTGGGTGTCCTCAGTAATGCATTATGTTAAATATAGTACATTAGACTTTGGTCTTCATTTGTATAAATCTCTTGATGGTATATAAAACAGTAGCATCCAAATCTGAGATTTGAACCATGGCCGTTTCTACTTTAAAACTTCTTCGACTGAAAGCGTGCATTTTTCTCCCATCTATGTTTATGATGTGATAAAAGAATATATCTCTACATATTTATCCTTACCTTAACCACTAGTAACTCCATGGTTATGATATCCAATAGGATTCTTCTGAAGAAACAACTTATGAAAAGCTCTGTAGAAATGTCATACAACAAAGAGCCTCATCTGGCAAGAGCCCAGTGGAAAAACGTCCACATTAAAGCTAGCCGTAAAACCTCCACTGATTTCTCCAGGCACAGGATTTCCCATGAAGTAATGACACAATAAGCCAGGTGGGCAATGCAAAGAATGTGCTTTCAGAACAGTGGAATAACAATAGCAATAAAAATAAACACAAGTTTGCCAGAGTAAAAAATAGCAATGAAAAGAAACATGTTCAGCAAAACGAATGGGACTGGTAGTGTACTACATAGTTGCCTCGCCAACGATATTTGCATCAATATATAAAGTATGTAAATGTGAATCCATGAGTCCTAGGCAAACACTTGCAGCTGTGGAGAATGTTGACTTTTGTGTTTTATTTGATGGGATGAGAGAACAATGTGCAGAGAATGAAAAAACTGAGTTTCAAGAAGTGCCTAAGCAGCATTCATACACTAGCAGTTGTCATCATCATGGTAAGATACAGAGAAAACAGATTTTTTTTTTTACGTTAGGTTTTTCTTTGTGCTGACAGAGCTGTCACTACGTAAATGCATATTTTTCCACTTGTATCTTTCAAATCAAAATTGATGTTTCAAAACATATGTAGATTTGTGGTTTTTTTTTTTTTTTAATGGGTAATACAGTTTTCCTAATAACCTTTCCAAGTGAAAGATTCTGTTTGATTCAGAGGAACAAACTCTTTTCAGAAAATTTGATTAGACTGCTAAACTCATCAGTCTGTCTCTGAGCCATGTACCTGATTACACATAGGTATATGCAATATGTTATGTGAAAGCAGTTTAGCCTGGATTCTATTGTGGCTGTAACCAAAGTGAATTTTGAGATAATGAGCTTCCATCCCCGTATACTTAGGATTGCAGTCTACTCTCTAAACTGATGATACAGCAGCTGCATAATGCAACAATGTAATTTATTCATGTAATATGTACAATATTGCTCTAATAAAAAGCCCATTGGCGGTTCTTCTAATTCTCTGTATGAGCACACTGTTATTAGTAGCTGTGTAAGTCAGTATTTCAGCATCTTCAAATTCTGGCTATCTATAAATTTCAAGCTACAATATTTTAAAAGGATAAAAAACAAAGCTAAATAATTTGAAATAGTGTGGGTTGTGAATCTGTTTGCACTGAACTAAAGCCTGCTGCATGTTTAAGAATGTGATCTATAGCAATATCAGAAAAACGCCCTAAGACAAAGAAACCTTGGTTACTGAACTTTTTGCTATGGATGCATGTCATGCTATGAATCGCATTTCCAAAAGGTGTTAAGACAGAAGAATGAAAAAATCAAGCATTCTGCATTTTCATGAGAAAACCTGCATGTCCACTGATCTGGCCAGCTTTCATTCAGAACTGAGTGATGTTTATGATATGACTGTTTCTATGGAAGGTGGATTTCTCTGAACTAAAATCTAATGTAAACGTTAACTTTCAACAGGAGCCTACACGTAAAGACAGTGATAAAGAGCATTATAACAGAATGCTTGGAAATTAATCTGCCAGTTTAACCCAGTAACCAACATGCATACTAAAACACTGATGCGAATTGAAAATAAAATAACCACGCTTGACAGATATAATAGTTTAAGTGATTTCAAATTAACCACATCCCACTGACCGCAAGTGAAGAATGTGTTCATTCTCCCGCAATGAAACATGCTCTAGGGACTCATTATACAGAGTGGAGTAAGTAAAACCAGAGTGGAGTAATTGATGCTGAGAAGGAAGGAAGAATGACAGCTATTTAATGATTCTCAAACTTATACATAAAGATATCACAAGCACTTAATATATTATTTTTCTCCCTCCAATCTAGAAATATTATAGGCTTAAATCTGTATTGTGCTGTAATTGCAACACTTGATATAGCTGTTAGGAATAATGAATCATGAAAAAGATGCATCAGGCAGCACATGAAAAGAGTGAATAACAAACAACCATGTGCTGATATGTGTACATGCATTATGATGCCATATTTCAGTGGTTTAGGTGAGGTGTCAGGGCATTTCTATTGTCCTAATCCCCCTGCCTGTAATTGCTTTTCAGATGGCAAGGGTTTCTTAATCTGGATATTATGTAATCCAAATTTACATGATTTTGTCCCTTCTTTTCACATGCATTGAGGTCTTTATTTACAGGCAATCTACTGAACAGAAGATGCACATGGAATCGGTGATGTCTATCCTATGCTGGTTCACAGGGAAGAAGAACAGTCATATATTCTATATTATATTTTATGCTCAGAGGCACTTTTACCTCCTGTATCTATGAGGAATGTCTCACAGGAAGCATAGTGCTCACAACCCACGGGTTAAGATCAGGTGATTAATAGCTGTGCATTGCTCTACAATAGTGATTTACATTATACGTATGATGGACAGGGATCCAGGAAGGAAGCACAACACAGGCAATACAAAATTTGGCCTATCTCACATTGTTCCCCATAAGGCTCATAGACAAACTGTAAAACTTCGTTAATATACCATTACCACTTGGTAACCATCTCTTCTACATTAACTATGTGACAACACACTGACTACGTGTTGTACAAGGCAACCTCTTCAGCAAACGCCGTGTTTGAAATAGAGCACTTACCAGTTTCAGCATGGTACAGATTCCAGCTGATTAAGGCCTTGATTTTTCTATTGTCTGCTTGCTTGTTATTTTCTTACCCAAAGATAGCATTGCATAATGGTATCCCCACTCTGCATCAAGTTTAACATTTATTTAACAACTAATTCAGATGGAACAGTGCCAGTCATTTTAGACATTGTCTATTCTGGGTTATACACAAGTGAAATAAACTAATGGAGTGCAGTTCATAATGGAAAATTTATACCTATGACAGCCAATATAACTTGCCTAAGTGAATTAAACTATTTCTATAAAAGAATCAATTCTTCCATTGCTTCTTTTTTTTTTCTTCTATGTTTTTTTTCAGCAAAATTAAGACAGTAAAACACTTTTTTGCAACAATCACTTGTTACAGTGTCATAACGTGGAGATCTTTCATTAAATGTGCTTATGAGATGTTGCCATGTTTCTATTGTTGTGAACTAACAGCAATACCATGCAGGATAGTGAACCTTCTTCAAGATCTTTCATCATCAACCAGGACTTAAAGATCTCTTAGCTAGGAAAAGGAAAGGAAAAAAGGAAAAAATTGGAAAAAAAAAAAAAGAAAAAAAAAAGAGAAAAGTGAGTACATGTAGGAACAATGATATTTCCTGAGGAAATTTCACTGAATGAGAAATCCTGACTGTGATCTGTAAATTTCTTAAATTTTTTTATGGCTTTGGCTTATCAAGAGGCAACACGCATTTATTTAACCATGTTCCTAGTGATGGTGTGTTGATAACATAGTTGAAATAGCTTTCATGAATGTCACAGAATTGGAGTGATTTTGTTTACCTTTAGGAATCATAATGATTTTTTTTCCTGAAAAAAAGAAATCCAGAGTCATAAGCCAGCAAAATAATTTAATAAAATATAAATAATCCTCCTAAGTATCACTGGATATGCGTAGGTCAAGAATGTGCTGTAAGTTGATGTAAGGCTTAAACTGAAGCTAGACATAGCCAGCAAGGCTTTTATAAAAATACCTTCAAACCAGACTAACAGGAGCAACACTGAACAAGTTCAGTTGCTACTAGTAAATCTCTGCACCCAAACCTTGGTAGGAGGGGTGGGTTCCTGGACTCAGCTTCCAGCCTTGCTAAGCAGCCTTTCTGCAGAAGAGACAATGTGAGAAAATAAAGCCAGAATCAACAAAACCTTTACCAGTACTCCTATCCTCTGTGAAATACAGCTTTCTTATGCGTGTTTTCAACCCAGCCATAAGGTCTATTCTTTCAGCAATTATTTTATTACCCAGCCACATGACTAGCTGAGAAAGCATGCTGCACCTGCCAGAGGGGCTACAAATGTCTTTATTGCATACCAAGAAGATGCTCAGTTTCTCTACATTCAGCCCAAATCAGAGCAGCATTATAGAAGACACAATACCTTTGGACACAAATTTGGACACGAATACAACACTGCAAAAAAATCGCTCTATTGTAACAGCATATTCTAGAAACACCATCTGTGCCAATGACCGTAGGTAAAACAAATGCAATTTTCAAATCAAAACAAAAAACAACCGCCCTAAAAAAAAAACCATCACCAACAACAAAACACCTCCTTAATAAGGATTAAGGCTTCTCTCCTGTTCCCTTTCATTATTTGCCTGTTCCACCAGCAATGTACACCTTTAGGCCAAACGTGAGTTTTGATAGGCTGTCATGTGGTTCGGGTATTATAGATGAAATCTTTCCAGAAGCAGCATCTGGCTCGTTTTGTAAGCTCTGCAGTCATTTGTAGTGATGGGGTTACATGTGCCCTAGGCTTTGTCAGATGGTTTGGCTGCTTTTCTCCAGGTTGTTTTTTTTGTTCTTGTTGTTATTAGTTGTTGATTGTAAGGAATGCATATTCAGCAGTATATTCTTAATTCACCAACAGTTTTCATCTTCAAATAAAAAGACCTTTAATTTATAATTAAGGAATTTCAAAAGCTGACCATTAACATATTTTGATTAAATATGTTAGTGTCAAGTATAAAGACATGCTTTTCTGCTTGTTTCTCTCCAGCAGTTTGGTTCTGAAATGGATATTATCTGTCCCTAAAAACTGGCAGTGGAAATGACCTCTACTTGGTCATCTTTTTATTCTGTATAACAGAGCATGTACAACATATTCCTAAGAGTTTTCTCTGATGTAGTTTGAAGTTATTTATGGCTTTTATCATCAGAAATTCAATGTGCCTTATCATGCATTTGAACCATAACTATGTTTCTATTTTCTTTTCTGCTCTGTCATCTTACCCTGATTATTAGATTTCTTTTCTTTAAAAAGGCACATTAAGTCCTGAAAGTAAATAAGGTAAATTCTCAATTTGGATATAATGCATTAGACCAAATATTTACTTTGTGTAAGTCTATTCCATTTTTACTTTGGAATCTCAATGTTAAAAATTGTCTTGATGACCTTGACAAAAACACTAATTTAGATAGTTACACTTCAATATCAGCTGGCATCTTACCATCTTACATTGTATTAATCGTCCTAACTTTTACTAAATATGAAGATGCAAGTTACAGTACAAATTTTGTGAAGCAAGATGAAGTATAGTGATTCCTAGGGGATTATTTAAAATACTGTTTCCTGAGTTTACATGCAATCAGAACAAAAGAATTTGAGAATCTGCAGGACTAAGGTAACTATTTAGAATAGAGAGCAGAAAGATTTCAGTATGTACATGCACCTAGACAAATTGTCCCACACTGCACAAAAATGCTTATATGTAACTCTGTTTCCTAATGCATTTTTGACTGCACTTTCCCCTTTCATTTGTGATAAATTTTTGTGCTTCGGAAAATATGTTCACATATGAATTAGGATATTCTTAACTAAACAGGAACTAGCATGAATGACATACTTGTTCTTTCTTCTATCATTTTGTCAGGTGACAAGAACACTATAGTGAAATTAACAATCCAAATTAAAGAATATCAACATAAAGTGAAACTTTGACAAATAAAAAACTCACATCACATGACAGTTCACAAAAGCTATTTCTTTCTGAATGCTAGGGAAAGGAGAAAAAATGAAAACAATTCAAACTTTACCGCTTAGCCATATGAAGAAAAAGTCTTAATTTCACTCTATTTACTGCTTGGAATTCAACTATCTCCATTGCTGATGAAAAGGCTCCACTGTATGTTCCACTGTAATGACTATTACTTATACAAAGTAACTGATTTTTGCTGAATGCAAGGAGAAACCCATTCAGAAAGCCACTTTAAATAATCTTATTTTGATATGGATAATAATCTCATTGAATATTGCTTCTCTCTGTGTTTAGAACTCTCTCCTGCTGGAAGCCTCTTGAAGAAGGAGAAATGATTGGGTTAAGGTTTCTACAGTTTTTTATTATCATACAACCAGTATCCAAAGATAGCAACACGTGGCACAGAGGTGTAAGAACCATGCCTTGGGATCAGTGGTAGGCTGAAACAAATCCCATAATTAGATTGTGAAATATTTTCAAATAAACTCAATCTAGAAAATCATGTTAATAATGTACAATAACAAATCACACAGAATCTATTGAAAAACGTTATCCACTATAGTTATCCAATACAGTCAGCTCACTCAATTATGATTTTAAGTCATGTCATTTAACTGCTGCAACTTCTTTTCCCAGACTTAATCAAGATTGGAATTTTAAACCCATGTACACATATGCAGATTCAAATATGGGACAATTTGTGCTTGCAGTAAAATCATTTTGTCAATGAAATATGAAATTTCACTGTACTGGAAGTCTCACCAGTTTTGAAATCTGAGGTTTTGATCATTTTCATGTCAGCATTCATCTGAAAGTAAAAGTTCTCTCTCATTTCTCTGTCTACGAGCCCTTCAGCCTTCCATTTTCTTTTTAAATATTTTCAGTAGATACATGCAATGTCCTGCTCTCTTTTATTACTTACCTAGTCAAATGTTTTAGTGTACACTATATTTAAAATCAAGATTTTTTCTACACCATACCACCAGTTCATCTCCTTTAGTCTGGCTTAGTTTCTCACAGCAGTTCCGTACTTTAAGAGCAGAAAGGCACAACAAGAAGATTTAAAGGTTACTTCATTTAGTTGTATGACTTGCTGGACCACTTCCCGTAGACTAATGGCTTTGGACTGTTTCTGATTACTCTGTTTTCATATCAGTATCTTGTGATCGCATGGCAAATACAGTCAGAACTGTTTCCTCTGTTACTTCATCTACATTTGTGTATCACAAAGGGTCTCAAACCATAAGTCTTCTTGAAAAGACAAACCCAGTGTTACCAATCTAGGAATATCAAAATTTTTGCCATTTAAGGTTTGGTTTTCTAAAGTTAAATTGGTCTCAAGTTGTGATCTGGAGTTGCCCAGATTTTTATTGCCTATCTGTATCCATGTGGCCTTTTCATATAACCAAAGTAGTTATTTATGCCTATACAAATAGAACTCATAAAACTATTTGTTTATGAAATTAGATCTTTTATAAGTGAAATAATAAGTTTTTCTCATCAAGTAATAATTTATTGGGGTGGGACAGATATAAAGCCAGAAAGCTCTGAAATCAGAAAGGAAATGACAGCAGAAGATTTTGTTGGATGGTTTTTAACTTTACAAAAGACTAGTGACATAGGTGGACAGGAAAGGTTTGTGAGAAAGGCAGAGAAGAACTAATGAGAACTGGTATCAAAGGAATAGACTCAGTAATACCTTGGTGTTTGCAAAAGAATGCTTTGGTGCTCTGCTGAAGACAATTGCCTCTTAAGCCCCCCAGTGCAGATGAGCCAAGGGAGACAGCTGCTTCTTATCACAGAGAATAAAAATCCCATGAGACAACTGTGCTATTACTTACATCCTCGTACCCCCTGGGCTCATTTCAACTAAGTAGTGGTGTATGAGAACAGAGAAGAGTCCAATGTTTAAATAGAGCTTTTGCCTTTTATTTTGCTACAAGCAAGCGGGCTATAAATGGATGTCTTTGACTTTTCTGCAACTTGTTCCATGTGGGAGAGAACCATGGCTGAACAGAATTTTATTTTTTCTGTAAAGAAAATGATCAGGAAAGTTGAACATAATGATTTCATGCCGTGACTATAATGCAAACACATACTTAACCATCATTGTCTCCTCTTCATATAATAACTGAAAACATCTGTATTATGCATTGAAACATTACACACTGCATTACAATTAGAAATGTGCTGAAGTGTTGGATTGGGTGTTTATTTATGGGCCATGAAAAGTAAGACTTTCTGCGCTTCTCATGTACAGCTAAATAGCCATAGGTAGAATACTGAAAATTTTGGAACCCAGCAGTCACTGTGGGAATGACTTCATTATTCACCGAAGGAGGTTTTTCCAGCAGAGCTGAGTTGCTGACAAACAATAATAAACATTACTGAAAGTTGGAAACAAGAACTCAGGCATGTTGATTTTGACTATAAGAAATGCTCACAGGGCATGGGGGCAAGGCGCTCTCAGAATGACAAGGGACCACAGCAGAGGGATCCCCATTAGAGCTGTGTACATATATTGTCTACTGACATTAAAGCATTCTGACAGGCTCAGCAAACAAGCAGCTCCGCCTAGCCTTAAGTGTATTTACCTGTTGCCACAAGTAGTCTAAGAACAACAATGTATTTTTAATAAGCACACAAATGTCTTGATGATGAAATACACTCGGCTGGGGACATAGCAAGTCTTGTTGGTGTGGCTTCTGAGCGCTTTTGTAGAACAGACAGTATCATGGTCTTTTGCTGAAACACTTAACAGTTCACAATGGTGCAATATTATTCAAGATCAGAACATACAATATCTGCTTTGTCTGAGTAATATTTTGCTGTGAACCAATATGGTAGGTTCATAGAGCTCAGCCTACAGCTAATTAATTTCTAAATAGCTACTTATTTTCCTTTAATCTTAACAGATAGACAATGCCCAGTTAGGGTTTCTCTGGAGTTTCCTTCTTTCTCTCTCAACTCACTCTGGCTCAAACTTTAAAATTGAAGAAGCATGTAGTCCTGGCTGGTGCTTGTAATGATTGTATTCACAAAGGACACAGACAAGGAGTTTGTAAAGCCTGTTTTGTGGTGAGCAGCAGAATGCAGTCAACTTATGCCAACTGGGAATTTAGGCTCTGATCACTTTATGATCCCTCCTGATTTATTCAGAAGAAATAATAAATTTTAGCAATCAATAGTTGCACTACACGTAGTTTTGTATGATTCTTTGTCATGTGTTTACAGAAGTACAAGTAATTTGAATGGCTCACATTTCTGCTGGGCTTCAAGTATGCTACTTATTTGCTATCACAGTCAAGAGTGTCTTCAGCTCTGCCAGAAATTGTTGGTTGACTTTCAAAATGGATTCAGATTTCTCCCAGAAGGTCCACAGATATGCAGGATTTCTGGTAGCGCCAATTTAAACATGCATCATTTGCACTGATTTTCCACATGATTATCTCAAATATCCATGGAAAGACACAGTTATCAATCAGGACACTAAAGGATTCAGGTCTGTACAATAGAGAAAGCTGAAGACAGGAGGAGAAAGATCATCCTTCTTTGCTTTCCAAGTGTTTACTGGGATACACAGTTACAATAGCAAGCCAAGTATAGCTATGAACTAGGGCTGATTGTATCTTTTCTTACAGTGAGGACACCAAAAGGGCTTTCAGCCATATTGCTAGTTTTATTTGAACGTGATAGAGAAAAGAAACTTTTAAAACAGAGAAATTCAGATCAGGTGGATGAAGTTAAAATAGCAGTTTGAAAAACATCTTGGTTCAAATTGAGTTCTAGCTGGCTTACACACAGGCTGTACAGTTCGGTCTAGAAGCTCACTTCATAGCAGATACATTGTTAGTGGAAGCTCTGTGTATGCCCAGTCCTTTCTGTGGCGGCTTAAAACATTTGGAGGGGTGGTTGTGGCAGGTGAGAAAACGATGCATACTCTTTTTCTTAAAAACAATGCAGAGTGATGGTTTCATTTACTCCTTTTTTTTTCATACCTGAATGAGATCCAATATCTTTCTGAGACAAGCAGTTTCTCCAAAGGTACTTCCTTTCCTTGCAGATGTCTACCTAACTTCTCCAGACAAACAGGTGGATGTCCTTTTTGGAACTGTTGTTATCCCTTCCCAAACGTTTCTTCCATTACTGCAAAGAAACAAGGTGTTATTTACCTCTTCATAATATTATCATACAAAACAAAACAAAAAAGAACTCCAATCACATATTTACAACTCATTGTACTTACAGGAATCAGACCATACTCAACCATAGCTTAATTGGTGGCCATGTTATTTAATACACATCAATTGATTTTATAAAATAAAACCAAGCTGCTCCATAATTCCTTGCTCATGTGGGCTAGAATAGCTCAGTTGAACTCAACAGACCTACGTCGGTTTATTCCAGCAGGGAATTGAACTTTAATATTCCAAAGAGCACTATGGCATATGATTCACTTTGGTTCACATTTTTTTCCCAAGCTTTTATGTCAAATAATTTTATTTTTAGTTCAGAAGAAGAGAAACATATCATGCAAGTATAGACATTCCCAGAATGTAGATTTTAGATTCATAAATGGATCATCTTCATAAAAGTAAAACACAAAATAAACATCCTCAACAGATAAAACAGAAAGGCAATTGCTGTACTTGATCCAGCATTATATTGTATGCTCTTGTGTTGTTGCAGCTGTTCTGCATCTTCAGCTACTGTTGATGGACCAGAATGAAATAGAAACTGGTGGCCAGATTCCAGATATTCTGTGTTACTATCACATTTTAGGACACAGAAGAAAAATAATTTTGAAGAAAGAAAAGTCTAAGAATTTGATTAAGATAGTTCATCATGTGGAAGACTTTTATCATTCTGGACTTGCTCAGTTTAGTGTTAAGAGTCTCTTTTTCTGGAAGTCTTTATGTAAAGCTTTAACTGACACAGTGAATTTAGGTTTTACAGAAGCAAACAATTAGCAAACATTAAAGAACTACTCATCAAAGTTTTCTTGTCTGAGACGTTAGAAATTCTATCAAAGAATATGAACTATAGATTAGTACACACAAAATATTCCTGACATGACAATGTCAAAGGAGGTTTTAAGGAAATGTTCAAGACCACAACATTACTTAAGTAGTTATTAGAGGTGCAGCTAGTGATTCAGAAATGAACAAGTGCTGATGGTAGAAGTCATGCACTCAAGTTTGTAAAAGAAAAATCAGTGTAATTCCAGGACCAAACAGACTGAATACATTTTAAAAATGCATGCATGATTTTCTTTCTTTATCTCAACATGAAGGTTGAATTCTAGTTTTGATTTGTCTTTACACTAAAAGCACATTTTTAAAAAGAAAGTTATTTTGGGGGAAAAAAAAGAGGAAATATGAAACTCACGGACATTTAAATTGGATACAAATTTGTAGTTTATTGTTATCCTGTTCATAACTAATTTTGTAATTCTTAGAAGTTCAGGATAAATTTGACTTTTTTTTAATTACTGAAATAGACACATTGTCACTGGTAATGAACCAGAAATGTACTTTTTATTTCTGCAAATAAATTCAGTCTTTTCAGCTCTCATCTTTCTTTTTACCTTGACTAATCTTTCAGGAACTGTGTATAGTAGCATGGGAAAAAAAAGAAAGAAAAAATTATACTGTTACCATGGTCAGCATTTCATTATGCTGGTCAGATACCAGTGCTGGGTATCATGAAAAACAGCAAACCATAGTTTCTTTGAAGTCTAGTAAATAGAAAAATAGCATTGAAGGCTTAGAATGCACCAGCTGTAAATATACTTCATACCCACAGGCAATTACTGTACAGTCAGTGTGGCAGTATAGCTCTCTGTATTATTAAATAACTTTCTGAAAACCTAATTTAAAGGGTCTTTTTATAATCTGAAAGGGAGAGGAAGAAGATTAGGGTAAGACTTAACTGCATTCAACGCTGATGGCTGTAACTTTCAATATCTATAAATATCTAGATAGGTGTCTTTCTCCTTCACACACGTACAAAGCTAATGCACGCAACATCACAATGATCACGGTACTGAACTCCAGCCCATTAGGATAATAATTTGATCTCTAGCATGCCCTCATTATAAAACACTGTAATAAGTGTTCCTCTGACAGGAAACTACTACACATTATTTCCCATCTGATGTGAAACTCTCTAAGAATAAAAATGCTGATTAATCTATTGCATATAATACAAATTCCATAATTATATGAAATTGTAATACAAAGTCACCAAACTAGTGCTAAGTTTGTAATGATGGCTACTAAGAAAATCATGTTAACTCCAGTGAGGTAAAATAGTGTAAAAAGAATAAGGAAGTATATCAAATTTGTATTGTTATCTACTGGAGATTACTGAAGTATCTACAATCACTATTACTCTTATTATCACAAATGTTAATTGCCAAATCATGGATATAATAACAGAACAGCAGGAAAGCAGAAAGACACAGAAATGT
The DNA here is from genome assembly GCF_951394365.1 of Tetrao urogallus. Taxonomy (NCBI): domain Eukaryota; kingdom Metazoa; phylum Chordata; class Aves; order Galliformes; family Phasianidae; genus Tetrao; species Tetrao urogallus. Next base: position 11,146,549 of record NC_136822.1, on the reverse strand, counting down.
TCATGGTAATGAAATAGGGAAACTTCAAAACTGAGATAGGGTGCAGAAGGATGAAACGCAGCACAGAAACCCAGTGTCTCCTCTTCCTGGTAAGACTTAAGTTATTATATTCAAGAAACATTTTTTCCCTAACATAAGTATGGAGGAACCAACAGAAAACAAGCCCTGAGAAAAACTGAATGTAAGATGCGAGGATAAAGACTGCAAGATTCCCTCAGTCACAACTTACTCTGTCAAAAGTTTCTTTATTCATATTATTAATGGAATGAGCTCAGAATCAAAAGGATGTTCTAGAAGATGTGAAGGGTGGTTGATCTACCTCCTATTAGCCTGCACTTGAGAATTGGCTGGGAAAAGATAATGACTATGAGAAAAAACAAACAAAAAAATCCAACAACAACAAGAAAAGACAAAGCATGAAATAGGATTGAACTAAGCAAAACAGCGAATCTCAATATTTATTATCCTTCTCCAACTATTTCTTTTATGTAAGTGACTGATCTTAGAGAATGTATATTGCACCCACTCAGAATATGAAGTAGAATGTGTTGTTGCTACCTTTACACACCAGACTCTGCTCTGAAGGGAAATGTCGCGAATGTCATGAGTCACAGAAAGCCAGAAAACTACCATCAAGGGAGAAAAGAATTCCCAAGAGCCATTTTCCCTAGCTTTCCATCTTATCTTTTCTTATAATAGTGCAGGTTGACATGAACCCAAATGAACAGCTCTGGCACAGAGCCATGATTTGGAGAAAAGCCTGATAGTTGGAGGCATGCTAAAAACTCCCTGGGCATGGTTCCATGTTCTGTCAGACCACTGCTCGGATGGATGGAGGGATAGGTCTCCCAAGGCTGGTTGCACATCCTTGAATCAGTGCTGTGTAGTCCTCATGCATACAAGTTTAATTTACAGTATTGACATAAGACCTTGCAATGACCTCATGGCTGTAAATACCAGCCATTAGAGTTCCTCTATCATGGTTTTCCAAATCAGTGTGGCAACCTCTTTCCCTCTTAACATCAGGGATTGGGGACAGATTGGCAGCTGACCACTTCTACACAGGAGAAATCCCCAGCTGGTGTTAACCTTTGCTATGTTGGTCAGAGTCAATCATATGGTGAAAAACGGCCAGAGCAAAGAGGATTTGCTCCTTTGTGCTATTCAAAAGGCTCTTGCCCAATCATATATTTATTTCTGTATCTGTTATACTACCATTAAGCATTTGTATGCATGCACAAAAAAAGAAAGGTATATATTTCAAAGAAAAATACTAACAGTGTTAGCAAGATTAAACCATCCCACCTCCACCCCCTTCTAGCTTTAACTGAGGATAAAGTCATTTTATACATTCTCTCCTATCCTGAGCATGAAAAAGTAAATGCTGTATTACCCCAACTTAGGTAACCCTTAGGATAATTTTTTAAGCAGCAGGAAACTAGGCTATCTGGCTGGGTAGATAATGATATCAGCTGCTTCCTTCCAAAACAACAGGTGCTTTGGCATAAAAATGTATATCATCATACTGAGATGATGACATCAGTTCATACTTCAGCTTAATTATAAACTACCTCCATTAATCCTCAAATAATTAAACATTTTGTGTATGTTGCAAGGTGAAATATAAAAGCAAAAGGTACCTAGCTGTTCATCACAGGGTTAAAATGGTAGTTGCTATATCACTTATACCTGTGTCTGCCTATTTAAATGCAAACTTCAAGCTAATTTCAAGTATCAGTTTATACATTATTGTTCTGTCCAAAATGCCACTAAAAATATGTACGGCTAAAATTCAGTGAAAAAATTGCTGAATGTATTAAGATACATAGATTGAAATCACATGGAGTATATATGTGCATAAATATGCAGAAATAAGAAAGATGTGCAAGAATGGGCTGTGTATGTACAAGAATAATTGGGAAAGAGGTCATGATTTGTGACCTCACAGAGGAGTAAACATTGCAATATTCACTGTTTGCAGATTTTGTGCAAGATTTTAGTTTCATTCTCATAAGAAGTGCATCTGAACAAAATAAACTCTGGGTGCATAAGCACCATTTATTGAAATTCACTGAGTAACCACTGTAGAAAAGAAATATTAATGAAACAACACAGCATCAGAATTCAATTTAATTCATTTTCTAAATGGTTTAGTTAATACAGTAGGCAGGCAACTTGAAACCTGTACATCTCTCTGAATATACTTAGATTGCTAGCACACTTTATATGCACACTTTTATCACTTTCTCAAAACTGAACAACAGATTGTACGTTTTTTTATTTGATACAAAAATCAGTAGATAGAATTGAGTGAGAGTTAGTTGAATTGCTAGGCTAAAAGAGCAGAGAAACAAAGCAGATAAAAGATTGTGCTCTTCTGCCTTTAAAATATAGCACTGACCTTCTTTAAAACAGATGCTATCTTCAGAAGCCAGATGTGTCTCCAAGCAAATTAGTTATAAGAAATACATCCAAGGACATAGCCATTTAAGAATCAATAAATTATGCATTTGTCATTTATTATTGTGTGAGGCTTATGCTGACATCTTTGACATGAATGAAAGAGTCTCTGTCCGCAGTAAGAGCATTAACAATTTAACAGAGGTGATTTTATACAAAAAGGGAAGCAGTTTGAAGAAATTACTGTTTGTCACCATGTACATATACACACCTTAATTATTCATTGCATGTCCACTTACCAGACTACTCCATGTTATGTAAGTTGTGCTAGATTGAAAAGTTAGAGCTCTGGCACATGTCCTGCTATTTCTATTCACTTGAACCTGAAAGAAAGAGAGTTGCTGTTACAACGTTTTTATTCTCAGACAACCAAATCAAGAAAGTTTTGTTTAATGCTGGCATTTTATGCAAAATTCCTCCATGAAGAGTTTTATTTTCTAAAAGCAAAAGCCATCGTGGAAATTTTTTGTGGGTTTAGTTGAAACATTTGGATGACCATATGGAACTCTTAGTGGTGCCATGGGACCATGCAGCTATGAAATCTGATCACTATCTCCCTAGTGACAGCTGGAGCCTTTACACCATCAGAAAATTTTCAGACTTCTAATTTGTCATAACTACCTCCTGTGGAAAGAAAATATGTTATGTAGTTACATACAAGAATCTGAGGCTGCAGAACTACACATATCAGCTTCTTTTCCTTTTAGATTTCAAGCTTCAAATTAATTCCTTGACTGCATCTTATGACTCACTGATGCAAGAAATAAAACATGCACACAAAAAGAATACAAAAAACATATGGGATCTGGTGAAAACAGGGTTAGCTCTTTATTGCAGTGGAGAACTGGTTATTTTGAAAAATCTACTTACATAACCAATGTCAAACCATGAAGTTCAGTTTCCTTTTATTTCATCCTTTTCTTCAGTTTTTCTCTCTCCAGTGTTGAATTATGACAACAAACAAACAACAATAACAACAAAAGACTGTTTTTCAAACTAAAGGGTAACTTGGCAATGGTTTCCATTATTTCATACTTTTTAACATGTGCATTCTTTCATCACCACACTAAGTCTAAGGGGAACAAAATTCAATCATGTTTTATTAGATGAACTCAAGGGAGGAGGGGATGAGAGCTCTCTGCCCACAGCAAACACATGCCATGACTGTGGAGAAGCTCTTGGCTGTTACCATAAAACAAGAATCTTTTTGGCACTCAGAAATATAGGCATCTACCAGGCAGTCACTTTTGAAAATTATGGGCAATGTGGATAAACACCTCTATGTACATCTGTGTTAGGAGAGGTAACTTAGCATAGCTAGGAGTCATGTCCTCATATTTATCTGCAGTGAAGTCTTGGCCAGGCTTCTGAATCTGCCATGGCATTTTCAGAAGTTTGTGAAATGTAAATCAGTGACTGTGAACAGGACAAAATGTAAACATATTTGTTATTTGCTTTTATGTAGCCAATCTGTTATTCTGGTTAGCCAGGCTGAAACGTTACTTTATGCTTTGGGCATGGATGCTATTGATTCATGTGTGCTGCCAAGAAGTTGAGTACAGTGTAATCTTGTCAAGAAAGATGTGACTCCTGGGTTAAGGATCCTAAATGTACTGATGCTGCTGCTGATAATTGAACTTCTATCACAAGTCAATATTTCACATGGTTATATAGCCCCAGTGTAAAAGGTAGATCATTGGGTATGTTGGAAAGTGGCTTAACGTACAAATAAGAATAAAATACATGGATAAAGGCCACTGTCTTGTACAACATAGTGTATAGGAGGCTGGGTTAGATTATCACATCAATTTCTTCTTGTTTTACTATTTAGAACACTGGAACAAAATTACTTTGCTATTTAACAAGATAAAAAGGCACTTATTCTGAGAAGGATCAAACCAAATCTTCCAAGTCCTACAAACATCAGTCTTCACCAACGTATCTGACCATTTGGGTGACCATACAGGAAACCTAGAATTGCAGATCAGAGATAATGTAGAGAAGTGTTGATATTCCCTACATTCATTGATTGCAGTCAAAAAGCAAAACTAATGAAATCCAGACTCTTTTACTATAAAGGAGGACTCAAACAAGGGAGATTATGCAGCCCCACAAAAAAGTCAACACTAGAGAAAATGCACTTTTTTTCCCAGTATGAATAGTATAAGAGATTGTTAGAAAGATATTTGCTTACATTACCAGAAATGATAAAAGACTTTCCATTAAAAAACAATGAGGAAAAACTGTGCATAACCCTAGGAGAAAGGAAAGAGACGGCAGGGATAGCATCATGCTATGTAACAACCTGCCACCAACTCAGAAATGGACAATAATGACAAATGGACACAGGGGATAAAACCCCAAACACACTGGGAAATGTTGGGCAGATGCATGCTATGTTATATCTGTTGCTGACAGTTACCCAAGGTTTCTCCTTTCTTACACATTGACAACATTTGTACAGCCTGGCATGGCAATTAAATATTTTGAGTTGAAGCCGAGCACTGTCATTGTTTTATCCTTCCTTATGAAACAAACCTTATGACACGTAGATAGACTTCGAAGCTAATATTTTACTGTGTCTTGTCCCTCTGTATCCTCCTTTCAGCACAAGTGCCATTCACAGCCACTCTGCAGCTCAATGCGTATAGTTTATGCCATCTTTTAAAGAATACAAAGCAACAAGGAGAAAGGTTTGGTCAAAAGAAAGAAATGAAACAGAACATGTACATACACCTGGATCTGAGCATTTATAACTTCCATAGCTGTAGCTATAGCTAAATATCTGGCAGATTTAATCAAATTATTATTTGAAGGGATCTCAGGTCCAAACTGAGCTTAACTTGGGATTTGAAAAACAGCTGTTATGATCTCCTTGAGTCCCTGGGTGTTAGTCACACAACAAATTTCCCTTATCTGGCTAATTATTCATGGTGTACTCTTCTTGTTCAGCTACCCAGGATGTCATGCAGCAGCACCTTCAGGGCTGAGCTGGCAGAAAGAAGCTTCAAGCTGAAATCCTCTGGGGTTTGCTTTGACTTCTTTCAACTCAGATGAATCCCTCACCCCACTTACCTGGATGGTATTCATAGAGTGGTTCCTTTGGGTACTTAAAGGAATGAATAACTCCATGAAAAATCACCGATGTCTCCCTTTTGTGCCATCTCCTAACAAACTCTGTCCTAAGTAGAGAAGGCGAGAATACATTTTTTTTAAACCAAATCATATGCTGATTTTTCATAGCAAACAAAGATCAGATGAGAGCTCACGATCATTTATTTTATCAGGTTGAGTTCCTTCTTATTCTTAGTATTCTGCATTTTCACAATTGTGATTTTTGTTGCATTTTTAAAATGCTTGGTAGGATTTTTATCCTAGTTTTTGCATGTATATATACTCAGTGCCAGATATTAAGGTACTGTGACCTGATGATATGTCTCCATTTGATCAGTTTATCAAATGAAGGTTTTGAGGATTTGGTGTTTTTCTCTTTACCCAAACCTGTTTCATTAGGATACGAAAAACTGCTGGACTCCAGTTTGCTGATGATATTTCCAACAACAGACAGACCAAAGTTTAAAATAAAACCTTGTGTAAGTGTTATAGAATAGAAATCACTGAAGAGCATCATAGTGATGTTAGCAGAAATGGCACATCTGCTTTTAAGAAATTATTTCCTTAATCCAAAACTGTTTGTAATCAGTAGACCTACATGATTTACAGCATCTCTGTATGCTTCCTGTTATGTCACTTTTTCTTTAAGTACCTAATTGCTAAAAAGCACAAAGCTGGACAAAGTTCTTTTTTTCTTAATCATTGCTAAGACAAACTTTTCAAATCAGTACCATTTGTATAACAACAGGCTGCGTTGAATTTTGTAGTTACTGAGAGACTGAGTGAGCTTAATTACACTGAGCAAAACATTCCTGGAAGAATAGTTAAAATCTATGAGATCTATTCTGGTGAAATTCTTGGTGCACTCAGCGAACCAAATGAAAACTCCTATAGTTTTGTTTAATTAATGCTGAGTCTCATAATGATTGGACTTAACTCTCTAATTGCTATTGGTAGTGGCTCTTCAAATTTTGATTAGTGGAGAGGTGAATCACTATCTTTGATGTGGTGAGGTAGCTTCTGCTGCAAATTAAAGCCCGGTAGTGAGGCTATGGATTAATTGCGGCTACGCGGAGCAATTAGGACAGTCTACCTCGCCCCATCTTCTGTCTGAAGTTTATTGCCTGTGGTAAAGGTCACAGAAATCAAATCTGTATTGTACCATTTTGGGATGAGACCTGTATATATTTAAATGTACTGTTTGGGGGAAAATCTTTAGTCATTCTAATTCAAAATATGTCACATGTCATTTTCTTTATCATCAGAAGGAGCAAGTACCAGAAGGCAATCTGCTGCTGGGGAGGGGATGGGAAGGCTCTTCGGGCCACACAGCAAAGAGCAGTCTCCATCTGGAGAGCAGTTGCTGGGGGCTGCCATGGGGTAATGTTAGTTTTGACTGACTTTTTATTCCTGCAAATGTGTAAAGCTGTTTGATAGGAAGTTGACCAATGACTTCCAGAAATGGCTCTCCCTGCAGCAGTCACTCCAGGACTCGCTGAGAGCTTCACGGGTGGGAGACCTAGTCCCCCCTCCAGATGTGGTTCTGCACTTGGGGGTGCTTGGCAAATGGTTAGTCTCCTTTAGATATGAATCTGAACCAAAGCATGAGAAATACACTGCTATACTCTGAGATTTTAGTAACTTTTACTCATTCTGAGGGATGCTTTTCTAACCAAGGCAGTACTTGCCTGAGTACTGTAGCTTGCTTCTTTTTGTCATACACTCTCCATACTGTGATATCATGTACTGGATAAGGAATCTGGAATGATGGAAAAAAAAGCTAATTTTAAAAGATGCACTATTACTATCGCTTTCTGTTCCGCTAATATGATTATGAAGGAAAACATGATTTTAAAAGTTTGTAATGCCTTAATATTTTGGATATTCTACTATTGTCTTCTCCTTATGTGTTTCGCAGAGTTCATCTTCTGCCTGAATTTAGGGTTTAGGATTGTTTTTTTTTCTTTTTTTTTTGTTTTTACTTCTATCAATTCCGATTCAGTTCTTTCTCTGTGTCCTTTGCTCCTACCCTGTGACTTACTGCCATTCGTGCCCTGATTTGTTAGTGGGAGCATGAGAAAATAGTTTCTACTGAAGCTGCTAAATATGTCTCTCATTTATTCAGCTGGTGGGAGAGAGAGAAGAAGGAATGAGGCTCAGTAAAGTAGCCTTTGTAACCACAAGATTGTTTGTACTTTACTGCCAGAACATGCTGAGTCTTGAAGCCTTTGTATGATTTTTATAAGTAGAGAGGCTGTAATTGAACTTTCTTGCTATACGTTAAGAAAAAAAAAATTAAAATATTTACTTGTCTTTTTTTCATAGAAACAGAGAGGAAAAAAACAATTTTTGAAATCATGTAAATGAGTGCAATTATATAAACCTCTCTGAAAATAATGAGACCCCTGTGAACAATTTTAAAGAGAAAGCAAAAGCAGCCCTTTGCATATTCCTTCCAAGAACAAACAATCTTGCTGCAGCTTTTCATTGTAAAGTTCGCTTCCCTATGTTCATTTCTGATGTGCAAATAAAACTGAAACTAATTTCTAACTAGGAGAAGATTTAGGCAAAATGGGACATCTACCTCCATGTCTTTCTTGTCTTTCTTTCTAATTAATAATAATAAAAAAAAGATAATTACAAGAAAAAAACCACATATCCTCAAGTGCTTTTTCAAATAAACCTATTTACTTAAGTCAGAAGGCCATAATCTACTTTATTACTTATGTTCAAACACTTGCTTTTGTAAGTAAAAGTGAGAATTTCATAAACCCAGCAAGATCAATGTAACCAGCACATGGATCTTTATCTGAATCAGTCCTCTGACACACAAATAGCTGTTAAGAAAACAATGCTATATGATAGGAACCTCTGTTATCTCAGTGGTCCTAGAAATGAAAAGGATTGATAGTAAACTGTAATAGATAAAATGAATAAATTAATAAGTTTATGTATTTATGTATAAAGTATATTTAAGTATATTTATATATAAATATAATTGGAAAGAGCCATATGGCATTTGGCATTGTGCACTCTAAGTAGACTAAAGAAACAGAGATAAGGAGGTCTTATTTCTGGATATTCCTTCAAGGGCAGATTGTTCAGCACCTGCAGGTCAGCACATGGAAGAAGGCTTTATGTACCCATAAAGACACTTGTTTTCTATTGAATTAATGTATGACAGAAGAGAGGCCAGTTATAACCATTAATCTGGTTCAATTTTATTACAATTCATAGCCCATGAGAACAAAATAAGCCTGTTGAACTACATGACAGCAGCAGTACATGAGTTCGTGCTTAAAAATATTATTCTCAATGTTGGGACATCTGGGCAGCCAGATCTAATCGTATTTCTTTACTCTGCCAGAACTAGAGCATCTGACATTGGAGTTATTTGTTCAGACATTTCTAAATGGATAGTGCCAGATAACTAACTGTAATCAAAACCTTCCCTTATTCTGACAGTATTTAGATGTGCCTCCAGTCTTAAAAATATCTGTCATTGTTAAAAAGTAAAAAAAAAAAAAGAAAGAAAGAAAAAAAAAAGGGAAAAAGGACATACTAAATTTGAACAAGAACCCCACAGCCTGAACCTTTCATGTTGCCCTGAGAGGTGTGAAGGAGCTGCTGGGTGGGGGTCCTCTGGAGCTGTGGACCAAGGGATGATGCTGGGACTCTGCAAACTGCCCATGGTATGTGCAAGACATGTTTCTCCTGACCAAAGCCTTATTTTGCCTTCCACTCTCACTGAGGAACAGACCTGTGCAGCAGCTGAGCATGAAACATCTAGTGATTCAGCAATGGGGACACACACACCTTTGCCTCTGGGCAGAGTGGGCTGTCCCACCAATGCTGATCAATTTCATACTCAGGCTATTTGCCGTATCATTTTCTGGCAGTCACTGCCTGGTTTTAGGGCATTTTCTTCAGTCTGTTTGTCTAATTACACTTCATACTTTCCTGAGAGAATTTAATGGAGTGTGGGAGTTGTCACAATAACATCCCTGCTCCTGCGTTTATTTTCCTTAGATTGCAGGAATGTTAAGAGATCAGAATTTCATCTATTTAAATAATACTTGTTATAGATCAAGCTTTGATGTACACAGAAAGGAGAGAGGAAATAGACATGAGAAACAAGTAAAACACAGCCTTACTGAGCACTGCCTCCTCTGCAACTTTGCTGCATCCTCCTGGTTAATTGACTGTGCTATTTTATGGCCAGTCCAGCTCTTATTTTCACTTTTAGAAGACTCATAAATAAGACCTGATTTTAAGGTATTGACCTTACTCTTAAAAGTTTATTGCCTTATCAGAGCAGCATACAGGTTTAGTGTAATTTTCATCTTCTTTACTAGTATTGGAAATAGTTCCTATGGTAAAGTATTCCAGTATGGACTACTCAGAGACATGAGATTCAGCTCTTTACAGCAATTTTGCAATGATGTTCAAGGTAGATTGAGAAAATTTGACACATATTCTTCATTTAGGAGCATAACTTTTTAAAAACTGTTAGTAAAATACGCTCATTTTTCAACCCATTCTAGTATTTATTCACATTCAGAACATCCATCTGTTTGGAAGAAAAATGTAAAGTGCAAATGAAATGTTTTCCTTTTTTGTAAAGCTCCATTACCCTAACTGTTTTTATTACTGGTGAGAATTTTTCACTCGGCTTCCTACACTTTGGGTTGGACCAGTGCCAGAGCCCTCTTCTGCATGGAATACACATCGTGAGTGTGCAGGACAGCCCACTAATTAATCAAGAATCGAAGAGATGTTGCAGTTGGACTTGCTTCATGGAAAAGGAGCTGGCAGCAAAGATGCCTCCTGAAGCTGGTTCAAAGAAGGCTTCCAGGCTGTGGAACTGGAGGGAGAAAGAGGCACCTTCATAGCTTTAATACTGAACAGAAGGTCTCTTGATGTATGGAGCTGTGTGTGATGGTGATGTTCCCTGTGGCTTGTTTTCTGGTTACAGATTAATTTGCTTTATGTTCATCTGTCTAGCATGTGACAGTTAATTCATTTTCTCCTCAAACAGAGGGTAAAATTCTGCCATATGACCTAGGGTGGAATCCTGAACCAACTGAGGTAAAGAAGACCCCTGCCATTATAGTCATTGAGACCAGGATTTAATCCTAATTGTTAAACCCATTTAGGGCCAAATTTCATCATGGCTGACTCACAACTATGTCCCCAAGAATTCCAGTGAGACACAGTACCTTTTGGAGGGGGAAAAAACAAGATCAAATTCATTTTTGTAGGAGTATATTGAGGTACAAAGAACAAAAAAAAAATTGAGGGTAAGAAGTAGTAGGAAAGATAAAACCTTTATTAACTCAGTTGATTCTACACAAGACTTTCTAATTTGACCCAACATTCATCAGATTACAAATGGGCCCTTTTCCATATATAGTCTTTTTAGGTTAACGATGAATAAACCTCTCTGGTTCATTATTACTGAGGAGACAGCACATTCTGTAAATGAAGGTGGTAGGGTAATTACTTTTTTCAGCATTAAGTAACCATGTGTATCTTAATTACAACAAAAACATTCTTGCAAATGTAGTCAGGTTGGCTCAACTAGCAAGCAGTTAAAGCAGGTGAAACTACTTTTGGGGATGTGACACTTTGCTATATGAGGAATGTAATAAAGCTGTGGGATCTTCTATCCTTGCTGTTTTTAGTCAGAAGCATTAAAATACAGAGTGGGTGTATTGGCTAGATAAATAGCAGGTGGATTATGATGTGCTTAATTGTTAATTAGAGAGAGAGGTATAGGATACTCAAGTTAAATGTTATGTTTTTGTCTTTGTCAGTAATATTCAGTAATATCTGTGAGAAAAGAATGAGAATCTAGTGTGGATTAAATTTTCAGGTAAGCTCAAAACAGCTCTTTCTAAGAAAGGAAAAAAGGGTTTTTCTTTTTTTCTTTTAAAAGTGATCTGAAATCAGTATGGTAGTATATAGAAAGAGGAGAATCTTAAAAAGCACACTTTTTTCTGATAGAGTTTGGGAATTCTGGGAGACCGTGATATATTGTGGATCATGTGACAGCAGAGATCTGGAGGATTAGAGGGCAGCAGAGCTGCTCTTGCTGTACTCTTGCTGTACTGTATGTGGTGGTGGAACAGGTCTGTGCTCTTAAAGATATGCCATACAGAAAGAGATAGCTGAGTGCATTAGTGCAGCTGGCTTGGAGTTGTTAGTGCAGTTCAAATAAAGTGTAGATCTCAGTGCTTGCAGCATTTGGTTAAAGCTAGCTCATTCCAGAATTAGTACAAATAAAACATGCCTTGTTCAGGATTTCCAACACAAACCAACGCAGCATGAAACAGAGCAGGGAATGCAGTCAAGATGGCTCTCTTAAAAATAAATAAAATAACACAGTAAGCAAAGATGAGGCTATGACTAATCAAGTAGGCTATCAGAGACTCTTATATTGCATTAAATATTGAAATATTATGTACCAAAAGTAAGCTGGCAGGTCTGAGTTAATGAGTCATTTATTAAAACTCAGGATGAGGAGCTAAGGCAAAGGGATATAAGGTGAATGGAGCATAAAAATCTTTATGAAAATGCAATTCATCTTAAGACTGGAGAAGGACAGTAGAGCCTTCTGTTTATGATTCCTGCTTTGCTACTGCAGATCAAGACAATCTATCCTGTTGTTTTATTCTGCTTCTGTTGGTAGAAGAGAAATGAACTTGTTCTCCTTAAATAATAAAAGTGGCTTTCAAATCTTGAAGTACAAATGCAACTTGAATTCCTTGGTGTTTTATGTCCACCTGTTTTGGACTCTTTATGTATAATTTTTAAAGTGAGTGCTAGAGCTGAAATTATAAACTGATGAATGAAAAACTGAAGCTGGCAACACTGGAGCAATGATGAACAAGCTACCAACTAATTTCTCTTATCTCCTTGATAGTAATGGTCTTGCAGTGAAGGTCTAAGAAATAATGAAGAAACTTGCAGTGACGTAAATAGTAATTGAAACAAAGGTGACATGTGAAGTGGTCCCTGGCAGCCTGTGCTGATAGAGAAGCTGGCTGTGGTGGTGCTTCCCATGAATTTGCAGATGCTGGTTGGAAATAACCCCCCCTCAAATGTGTGCAGTGATGAGAATAGGCTCCTAGCACCAACTGATGCATTCTACTGATGTTATTTTAGTAGATCAGACAATGACGTAGTCTACTGAAAGCATTTGTTCATTCATACCAGATGGATGGTGTTTTGGGATATTTAGTCTCCACGACTAAATCATAGATATTTCTGTAAGTACTGCTGTAAGTGAAATTTCTGATTTTTTTTCTTTTTTTTCTGATGCATGTCCTTGTACACAAGGAACTGAGATAATGATACATGGATGAAATCTGCTCTGCAGTTGTATAGCATATTATCTTATAAAAGAAGGCAAGACAAAGATATTGAAATATCTTTGAGGTAAGATACTGCATATTGAAAGAGAGAAATCTGAATTAGATAGTGATGAATCTCTCATTTTTTTTTTCCCCCAAATCTCTAAGGATTTCCTACTGTATATGATGAAAAGACAGTAGTAGCACATACTTTTGATCTGCAGCAAAATGGATTGGAGTTTTGAAGGAAACCAGCTTAACCACTAGGACTGTATATTGTAGGATGCTGTTCTTTGATTCTCAGCTTATTTTTAATGTTTAGGAAAGAAAAAATCAGAGTGAACACTGACACTAGAGAAAATGGGGGAATATACCACTTAGTCCAATCCATTCTGTGCTACTTGATTAACAATAAATTTCACCTGACAAAAAGTTCGTCTTGCTGAGTAGCAAATAAACCCCAACTTTCAAAAGAATTGTAGCACATAAAAATGTTGTAATGCACAGGTGCCCCATGCAGATCACATCATTTTAATATTTTTGGGAAGGGAGTTAAGCATGGGACAACGGAACAAGATAGCATTTTGTTCTCCTCCTCTTGCACTCCCTGTCTCTTGCAGACATTCTTTTGTTTACAGTTGCTTGAAATTTGAGAAGGTGGAGGGAACTGCTGCAGTGGCCTTGCCCTTCGCCTTTTTGTTTCTGCTAGTCTTAATTAATCTCTCCCTAGGTTCACCACATTTGTGATTAGAATTTTTTTTAAGTTAGGTTTATGCTCACTAAGCAGATTTTCTCATAGCTCTACTTGAAACTCCATTATTACCATTTTGAATGCTGCACTGTTTGTTCTAGAAACCCATCTTAGTAATTTATCCTATATCTCTATTTTCCCCTCATGGAAAATACAATTATTTTAATTCTTGTAATTGTTTTTCATTTCCTACACTCCAAATTTGTCTCTTTTCCCTCAGGCATCTCTTCATGTTAGATCATTGACTGGTAAGGCCTTTTTGGCTCTTTAATTTCTTATCTCTATTCCAAACGGACTAATATTGCAGTGTTCAATAAAAAAAAATTTATTCTTTCATCGCGCAGTTGCAAAATTGGCAGGCATTTAATATGATTGTTTAGTTTTGGGGATGCTAAGTATGCCTGAAATTGAAATGCCAATTTAATGGAAAGTTGTGTGAAACTTTGTTTGAGAATAAACATTTGAATAGTTACACAGGTACAAATCTTCATTGTTAGTTCTGAATTCAGAATAAATATGGAGGCTTCCTTGCTTTGTGCAGGGAAAAGTATTGTGTTACACAATTCCCATAGAGAATGATGCACAGTGAATCAGAGAATTATATTATTTCTTGATTCCTTTAGTTGTTTTGTTTAATCTCATGTAATAGCCAATTAACTTGATTTGCCTTTAGAGCTGAGGAAAAGTATAAATAAACCTGGCAAAAGAGTGAGGTGGGAAGGAGCATAGGGAGCTGGAGTCACAGAGGTGATCTGTGAGCACCAGGAAATCGCTTGCCATCTGGTCAGTTATAAATAGGACCCTCATACAGCCTTATCTCTGATATTTCTGCTCATGATTTCTATTTGCAGGTTTTCTTGCCTTTGCTCACCCTACCTGCTGTGGCTGTAAAAACTAGCAAAAGTTTTGTTGGAGGCTCCGGTTTTGGCCACTTTCCTGCAGCTGGGTGCTTAAAACAAAGATTGATGCTCAGCTGGTGGTGAAATCAGCCAGGGGAGGATCGTAGCTAAAAGAGAAGAGATTTAGATTAGATGGTCAGGGAGATGGTTCTCTCTGGGAGAGTGGTGAGGCCCTGGCGCTTCTACTTAGAGAAGCTGTGGGTGCCCCATCCCTGGGGGTGCTCAAGGCCAGGCTGGATGAGCTTCTGGGCAGCCTGAGCTGGTGAGAGGACATTCAGCACAGGGTAGGGGGTTGGAACTAGAAGATCTTTGAGGTCAAGCCATTTGAGGATAACCTTAATAAACTAGAATAAAGCCTTTCCAAAGGGCCATACTTCTTTGAGTGTCATCTTTTTATTTTTCCAATTGGAAGTCTTGAGATTTAGCCATGTGTTTATGGTTGCCAGATGAAAAATAATTCAGCAGTCTCACTGGAGTTCTATGATTGTAGATATATTTCTTTCTGAAAAATACAATAAATTGCACTTGGGTAAGTGATTTCTTTGAGGGAGATTTTTGTCTCTTTTTATAGGATGGGGATCCTCTTATGGGACAAATCTGATGTGCAAAATGTTGCTCCCAGCCAGGCTCTACTCTTGGTTCCTGTACTTTCCATGTGTTTTCCCTGTCACTGTTTTCTGCAAGACAGAACAGTCCTGCTTAGGATGGAGATGTGAGATATTATGAGTCAAAGAAAAAGGAAAAAGAATGATAATCATTTGGTAAAAACAAAGATCAGGGCTTCTGTGCAGAAATATCTTTTTGTACTTCAAAACTTTCAGTGCAGAAAAATGACTGAACAGAGGTTGCTGGGATTACAGCATGTGTTAACAGTATTTGCCTGTACTTCTGTGTATGAACTGTTGAATTTGGCACCTGTTAGTGTATCTAAGCGATTACCTTAATGGGAACATTATTTAGATGTGGTTCTAGGTCACAGAAAAATGTCAAGGTTTATTACACCTTACAGCTTTTTTACCGCATTCACCATATTTTCTGCATAGCACTGATCTCATTATTTTATCTTTGGCTCAGACTTTGTTGATTACCTAAATATCTGGATGAAAGGGAGGCCTTCAGGTGCCCTCACACAAATAGTCAGAAGCCTTCCCATTTGCCTGCAGACAAGGCAAGCTCTGGTTTTGTGTCTGAAGCATTCTAAAATGCAGTCCCTGCTCAGAGACTTGGAATTGTAGTCAGTGTATCATACAAATTTCTTATATATAAATACAGATGTTGAGATGATTAAACACATTGGCAATTTTCAGTAGTTCTTTAAGTCCATCATTCATTATGTGATGAGTGTCTTTCTTATGAAACTTATTAAAATGATAGCATAAATTTATTCCAAATTCCCTTGATGACTGTGTTCACACAAAATGATATACATAATGATTTGCTTTTTGAAACTTACATTAGAGATGTGCATCGGTTTTTCAGTTTATAGGAGACCTAATATTACTTTCATAAGAAAGATGACTTAAATTTTCTTTCTTTGTTAGTGATCTGCAGGCACACAGGTGTGGATGCTACATCAGTTTGAGTCTCATTCAATACTTCCTAAACTGCCTGCACATCATTAAGAGTTGAGTCAGATTTGGTAATGGTACGTAGGGGTAGCCTCCCTCATGGGGATCAGAGAGGATAAAATGTGAAAAGACAAAATAAGTAGGATCCATCCACCTAAGGTTTTGTTGCTGAGAAGTCACAATTATAACTGAAACCAGATACTTGAGCACTTCTTAGTGCTTTTAGGCATTTAAGTTTCTATTTAGTGTGGAATTTCTGAAGTTTCCCTTCAGTGCCTGTAAAGATAGCCTAGAATAACTATTTGAGATAAAAAATAATTATGTAACAAAAATGAAATGAGCTCAGTCCCTTCCTAAGGCTTATTACTGCACTGCTGATCTTTACTAGTTAGGCTCTGCCTTTAGTTGAAAATACAATCTTCACTTTGTCTTTTGGTTTATGCATTCAGTTATAACACATGTATTTGGCTCCTCTTCCACTCTTTTTGCATTTTAGTGAAAGGCACTTGGCTTCCAGATATTTGTTAAGCAATATAGTGAAGTGAGCAATTCAACACTTTGGGTTGAATTTAAATACTTCAAAATGTTTTTAAAAAAACCTCATCAATATCAATAGGTAATGCTTCAGGCCTTATTTATACTCAAATTCCCTTCTTTCTCTAAACAAACATACAGCTGCTTAAAAGCTTTGAATGGAAGATCAGGGAAAGTGTGCATTTTTTTTTTTTTTCCCCTCATAGTTTTCAGAAGTTTGTGATTCAGAGAACTGCTGAGCTAGAAGTTTTAACTGTGTTTAATGGCACTTTATTCATTTTTCTTTTCCTATTAACTTTGTTTAAACTTCTTCCTTGAGTTATGAAAACTTCTGGCTCCTGCAGCATGGTGTGACATAATACTGCATAGTTTAATCTACTCCCTAAAGAAAATGATGTCTTTTCTTGTGCCATCATGTTAGCCATATACCCTGGGTAACAACTATATCCTCTCAGAGATTACTTCTTGTATTTCTTGTACTGTTTACTACTGATTTAATTTCTTGCTGCTGTAAGGTTACTGATGTGTACTCAAGGAAAAATTTATTCCCCTGTAATGAAGTGGTTTTACTTCTGTACACTAATTCTTTCCCTCCTCTCTCCTTTCTTCTGGTCATGAGATGTGGGTGTGAGTGAAATCTTTGTTGCAATGTTTGAGGAGTTATAGCTGTTTTTCTTCTGACACATAAGAAAATGTAGATGAAGAAAGAAACATAATGCATAAACTCAAAGAAGTAAGCTACGTCAATACTAACCCCATTGTATCAATATAGTTGTGTTGGAGGGGAGTTGGAGTTGGAAGCTTGAAGGTTCTGTATTAGGAATAGCTTTTAAAATCCATGTCATTAAGTGGAGGAAAAGCTGTTCCTTTGAGGCCGCAAGCAGTAAGAAGGAATTAGGAAAAGGGAATGCCAATCAGCCTTTTATTGGACCCTATATTTGTTTTAATAGCTGGATTTTTAGTGAGACTTTTTTACCAGGTGGAAATATTTTTATGTTGATTTCAGACATATTTCTCTTACATTATCCTTCTAAATAGGCATTTACAAACATCCCAAGCTTTTAAGTGAGACTGGATTGAAGGAGGATTGCTTTGTCAGACTTTTATAAAAATAAACATTTTTAAAATATTCACTTTGAAAATAGAAACTCTTTCTCCAGAGAGTATCTTCTAATTATTCATAATAAATAAGCAAAGAACTGTGTAGTACAACAGCAAGTAGTTACTATAGGTGCTCAGAGCTAAAAAGATTTTTCTGGTCAGAAAGCAGACATCCAGCTGTGCTAAAAGAATATAGTACTGAATCCAGAGGAATTTTTAGAGAGCTTCTTGGGTATTTCTGAATTAGAGAGGTCTTTTAGGACAGGAACATCACTTTTTAAATAGTGATGCTTGAAAGCACAAAGTTTTTCCCAAGCAATCCAACTTGGTCCCAAACTCTGTGGGTGAAGCTCCTGATGTGAAAGCATCAGGTAGAAGAGTTCTTGGCATACATTTTGATTAACAACAGCCCTTGAGATTTGGGGAAAAGCAGAGGAATGGTTGAGGCTGTGCAGGATGTGGGTAGCAGTGCAGCCTGGAGGAGTACACTGGGTATTTATGCAGTCAAATTTTCAGTCTTGACCAAATGCAGATGAAAGATGGAGATGATGATCCAACACAGGCAGAGTCAAAGAGCTATGTCATTTGGCACTACTAAAGAGATGCTGCCTGCTCAGTGGATGAGGACAAACCTTTCTCCTTCTATTAGTGGAATGTAATTCCAATTTTTTTTCCTCTCTACTTGATTTGACTGGTTGTGTTGCAGCAAGTAATGGAAAGTATTCCTATGCTCCTCCTTTTGAGAGGCTGCTTGTTCCAGGGGCATCCTAATTGTACTACATCTAAGGACAACCCCTTACTCAAGGCTGCCCTGAATTCTTCCAGTGTGACCCTCTGGGAGCCCAAATTCATTCTGTACTTTCCTGATTTGCTGTAAAATGTGCTTTGTTAGTTTTCTCAGCTTGCAGACTGCCCCCGCCCACAGCTGTAATCAGTGTTGCCAAACTGGAATAAGGAGTTATTCAGACTTCTGTCCCTGTGGAGTAATAATGTGGTTTATTTGCTTCTGTGTTGGACTTTCTAAGCCATACACAGTGCATTGGAGGACAACATTTTTCCTTATTGATTCACTGTTTTCTTTTTTCGGATTTTTATCCAAAATGTTCTTTGGTGTATTTCACTTTTCCACAACAAATAACCCCTTGGGATTCTTGTACAAATAGCCCATAATGGCAGGCTACAAAGAGCTCTCATACACAGTTAAGAGGCATAGGAATCTGAGAGCAAGGAGTAAGAGAGACAGGAGCAGCTCATCCCAAAGATTTTGTTTCATCCAGAGCATCTTTATCCTCTTTCACCTGGGTTGTACTCAAGCCAGAACGCAGTTCTGAAATGTCACTTTCATTTCAGAAGTGTGAAAAGTTTATCTCAACTTTACAAAGCTTCAGAAAGCATTACAAAACATTGAAAATGCCAAAGAATGTAAAAATAGAAAGTTAAACATACAGTACATGAAAATTACACCTTGGAACATAAGCTGTTTATTCTGAAGAGAGTAGACTGCAGAGCTGGGTCCCACTCTTGTGCTTCTTTTTTCAATAGTAACAGACTGAAAACAAAAAACAAAAACAAACAAACAAAACCCAGCCAAACAAACGAGAAGAAAACCCACAACAAACCCCAACAACTGCATAGAAGTTTTTATTCCTGGAGAAGTACTGAGCAGTGTGTGGTACTTTTCCATTCTGATGCCCAAAATGATTGTGACCTGAAAAATAGGCATAAAAAAAAAAAAATGGTAAAGGAGGTCAGGGTTGATGTTTCTTCCTTTGGAAGACTTTTCCTTTTCTTTTAAAAGAAATCTTGAACAGAAAACAACTAGACCTTTGCATGTGAACAATGTAATTACACATCCTAGCCTCACACCTGTTGAGAGGAATTTATTAGAGCTTATGGAAAGAAAAATGAGGAGCTGAAGGTGTTGACCTCTTATTAAAATTGACTTACTAGTGTTTGCATCACCTGTTGCTGCAGTGTTTAATCAGTCTTTTTAGATTGGAGTAGGTATTAGATTAGCACCAGATGTTTCCAAACCTTGCAGTTTTTTTTTTTTTCCAGCCCTTAAAATAGAAACTTCTTTAGAAGCCATTAAACAGCATAGTTCAGTACATTTGACTCTACTAAGTTCTGAGTAAGAGAGAGTTTACAAGTTACCATCTTCTCATTTTAACGTGGAAGACATTGTTGAACAGATCTAAAGGATCTTCTTTTGAGATTGCTTTCCTGAGGATGATGGTGTAAAAATAGGCAGTGACATGGCAGGATGATGAGTCTAAGGACTTAACAGAGGAAATGCACGTAAGCACAAAAGGTCAACTCCTCTAAATAGTTTCAAAGAGAAAAACCTTGTCACAGATGGTGAAAAAATGCAGACAAGATTTAAGTGTGGTTTAACCAGACTGCATGTGTGTTAGCTTAACATCTTGGAGAAGTGAACTTGTTTGCCCAAGATAAGCACGCTTCCACAATCTGTCCTGCATGAGTGAGGTCCCTTCCCAGCCTTTAAATTGACCCAGAATTGCTGTTGCAAGCTCAAGGCCCTTCTTCTTTGAGAAGGGGAGTGTATGGAGATGGTGTGGCTCTGTTAGACAGATGGAGGATGCTCCTTTACCATCCTTAGCTGTTTTTGACCTTGATTCCAAATCAGTAACACTGAAACAGCATGAAATAGAAACGCAAAGGAGCACTTGGTAAATTCTGCTGCTGTGTGTGGTGAATGGTGTCTGTGGGTGTCCTCTGGAAAGAAGAGAATGAAGGAAAACGTTCCCCATGGTTACATCAGACGTTGAAGAAAACTCTCTGTCTCTCAAAACAACAGCTACAGTGCTGCAATCCAGTCAGCTCTGGATCTCTTGTCACCCACAGAAGTCCCAGTGAGGACCAGCTCAGCAGAGAGGCTGAGGAGAGCACAACAAACCTTAGCAAGGCAGCAGCCCTGTTGTTCCTGGCCCAAAGTTTGCCTGTAGCTGCTTTAAAGCACACAGAGCCAGGGAGCGTCCTGCTGCCTGGTACCTGTGGGAACAGTGGTTGGTTTCATCTGTGAGCCTCGCTTCTCTAAAGGCAGTTATTAACAACGAATAATTAGGAACGTATCCCATGAGAAGCAGGTGACTGAGGCCTCTGTAAGGTGCTTGTGCATGCAGCACAAAAGACAAACACATCTACTCCTTGGTTTAGCAGGAGGCATGTCTACATGTTTGCCAGTATTATGGGAAAAAATAAAAATAAAAAATAGCAAAACCTCACCTATGGTGTGGTGTAGAATGTTTAACAAGCTTCACTGAATGAATTGTTTCTTTCTTTTCTCCTTTAAAGGTTGAGAGGAACTTAGGACGTTTTATTTTAAACTTACACCATTTTACATTGCAAGGGATGCAAAAGAAATACCAGAACCTAAAGCTTTTTAGTCTGGTTCTTTGGTTGGGCCATAGTATTTTTGAAATAAAAAGGGAATATATGGTACTGTAAGAAATAGGTTTTTATTTTAAGCATGACACGCATTTGTATTACTTCCCATATGGAATATCTTCCCTCTTCCCCAGCTTCTAAGGTGGAGTTGAACTTCCATTCCTACACACACACACACACACATATATATATATATATATATATATGCGCACATACGTTTATCAACAAAACAGTATAGTACCACAAAAGTATTACTATGTGTCCATGATTAAAGAAGGATCAGAATGGCTCCATGGTTTTCATTTTTGGAGTAACTGAAGCACAAGTGCAATTTGCCTGGATGAACTTGAGAAATGCAAGAAAAATGTTCACTTTTTTAAAAAACAAAAATTACTGTGTTTATTGCCATGCAAATCTAATGGAGAGTGGGAGGAGTTCATTCTGCATCAGAGTGTCATCAGCAGCTTACATGAGGTAGGAAGCTTATAACTGCACGTTTTTACCAGCATTCTGAAAATGTTTTTGTAGAAGAGTGGTGCAATAAGGAGCAGTGTTTTAAAGACATACATACACACATGCAAACAAAAGCAGATTCTTTCTTGTGGTTCTCCTTAGCTGTTTTCAGGTACTGTTTTTACTTTTTCACAAAGGTTGAAACATTAGAAGCAATGTCACAGAAGGGTGTCATGGAACTTTGAGAAATATATTCTGCTACAGCAGTTCTTGTGTAGAATCTAAGTCAAAGTGAAATGAACTTTTTTGCTGTTCCTGAACATGGCTATGTGATATTTGCATGGAAGATTTCTGTTTGCACCAAGCAGCCCTGAATTCCTTTTACTGAAACTGGGCAAGTTACTTAAAACAGAATTATTTTGGTTTTGGATGCAGTATGCGGTATCAGATAGGTCATTTAATGGCTTAGGTTTTTTTTTCCTGGATACAGATTATACAATTTTTCCTATACATTAGTTCCAATTTGAGCTAAACAGGTATGTGGATGAAACTTTATTTCAATTTGAGAAAAATATCGATCTGGTGTGTGTACTTGTATACAAACATAAAAATTAAACAAAAGATGTGTTTGGTATTTCCATACTTGCAACTGTTCAGGTAAAGTCTTCTGATATGCTGATGCAGATAATGTGAGCTGAAGAACTTTAACTGAAATTTATTTGGAAGCTGTCCAGTTCTCCCCATCACTCTCTACTAAGCCTTTCTGTCCTGTTTGCTGAGGGTGCTGAATTTGTAATGCTTTGCCTGATGTTTCGATGTCAATAATGGGATTTTCCAGACACTAGGCTTTATGTCTTTAGAGCATTTATATAAACTACTTAACAAACCTTCTAAATTCAATTACATTGTTTTTTTTAAAGGCAGAGGCACTTTCCACTATGAACTTAGCTAGTGCTGATAGACACTGACAAACTTCTAAGACAGTATATTTTGAGAGACCTTGGTGTGCTAAATTATATATTTCCACTTAGGGAATTGTTCAAGAGAGTAGTAATAGTGTAAGCCCATAGGTATTATGGTAAGTACATTCATCGTGTCAGAACAGTTGTATTTAATAAAGCTTTATTCCCAACTACAGAGAGCTTTTAAGGTATTTTCCACTTGGGTAACTGTTTTGTTTTGTGAGTTTTAAAGATTCAGTTATTAGTTCAGGGAATTTGAAACTAACGTTAAACCCCAAACTGTAAAAATATTATATCAAATATTTAGATTGGTGTAATGTGTTACATGGAGACGTGTAGTAATATTTCTTATGCAACATAAAACAATTGTTGTTACCACTGTTAAATGGAAGGTCACAGCAATTCACAGAAAACTAGGATTTGTTAGGAAATACATTTAACTTTGGTTATACTTTTGTACAATGCATTTTATTATATGTTACCTAATTTTAACAATCCCTGATTTTGTACCAGATAAATGTGTTCTCTAAAATACAAGGGCAAAGCACAGAATAAATATATTGATGCAATTATTTAAAAAAAATTTCCTGGAAATAGAAAAAAAAAAAATAATTGTTCAGTGGTTCAACATTCAACTCCAATGTATTGAGAATAGAAAGATAAATCTCTATTTTTTTTCCCTTAAGCATACCACAAAACTGATAATAAATGCAAAAACTAGATTTTGTTTTTAGTGAAAGTGACAAGTACTTCATAGAACCATAGAATTGTTTGAGTTGCATGGGATCCTTAAGGGTTATCTAGTCTACCTCTTCTGCAACAAATATCTGGATACTGATAATCTTCTTAACAAACTACCTTTAATCAGAATCGTCAAATTTTTTTTTTTTTAATCAAGTAATGTGGGCAGAAATAAGTGATTTGGCACGTTGGAAGAAAATGCTGAGATAGAATATAATAATATCTGCACGTTAGACTTTTTTTGGTCTTTAGTGACCATAGCTATTCTGATATCTGTGAATTGGGTAAAAGAGCGTACTATGTATAGTATTGCTGGTCTTAATAAGTCTAAGATCAATTGCCTGAATTCTGAAGTTTATGTCAAATTATTTTGAGTGGCACTGTTAGAGGTATAGGTTGAGTTAATGGGGATTATCTTGTGCAGAAACCATGTGAATGGCGAAGATATGCTCTAGGTAAGTGTTTTCTCAGTTGAGAAGCTACCCTACCTTGAAGCCCATGTTTCTTGTAGGGAAGGTGATGATCCCAGGAGACTTGTGCTCTGGAATGTTGTTAAATATTCACAAAAGCTTTGTTGGGAATTTCTGCAAGTAAGAAAAGTTTCTCTGATGAACAGTACCCCTGTGTGTCCTTGCTGTCCTCTTGCCTTGGAGCTAACTCTCCTCTGGGTCAGTGTATCTTTAGATTTATGTAGCATTTGTGAGTTTTATATTATGGAAAGAAAACGCTTAGGTCTAAGTCCACTTTTTAATCCAATTTCCTGAGTGTTAATTTTTTGTTGCCTGCATATTTTTAGATACAACTGATACAGTGCCAAAGATTACTTTGTTTTCTCAAGCTCTCTGGTAACGTAGATAAGAGCATGTGTCACTCTTCTGCCTCAAATCACAATGCTTAATTTGTTTGTGGCCAGAAGTAGAACGAGAATCTGCATTTATAGAGAGCTTTAATTGCCTCTCCTCTCTCTTCTCTGCACACAAAATTTTCATCTATCAGGTGTTTTATAAACCGAACACAAACAAAGTATCTACATAATGTGCTTTGGACAGTGCTTGGACAGTGAGGTGGGTTGAGAACTGGCTGACTGGCAGAGCACAGAGGGTCGTCGTTGGCGGTGCAGAGTCCGGTTGGAGGCCTGTAACCAGCGGTGTTCCTCAGGGGTCTGTGCTGGGTCCGGTCTTGTTCAACATCTTCATCAATGACCTTGATGAGGGGATAATGGCCACCCTCAGCAAGTTTGCTGATGATACGAAGTTGGGAGGATTGGCTGACACGCCTGAAGGCTGTGTTGCCATTCAGCAAGACCTGGATAGGCTGGAGAGCTGGGCAGAAAAAAACCGGATGAGGTTTAACAAAAGCAAGTGTAGAGTCTTGCATCTGGGGAGGAATAATTGCATGCACCAGTACAGGTTGGGGGATGACCTGCTGGAGGGGAGCTCTGCAGAGAGGAACCTGGGTGTCCTGGTGGATGACAGGTTGGCCATGAGCCAGCAGTGTGCCCTTGTAGCCAAAAAGGCCAATGGCTTACTGGGGTGCATTAGAAAGAGCGTGTCCAGCAGGTCGAGGGAGGTGATCCTCCCCCTCTACTCTGCTCTGGTGAGGCCTCATCTGCAGTACTGCGTCCAGTTCTGGGCTCCCCAGTACAAAAAAGACAAGGATCTCTTGGAAAGAGTCCAGCGGAGGGCCACGAAGATGGTGAAGGGCCTGGAGCATCTCTCCTATGAGGAAAGGCTGAGTGAACTGGGTCTGTTCAGCCTTGGGAAGAGAAGACTGAGAGGGGACCTGATCCAGGTCTATAATTATCTAAGGTGTGGGGGGCAGAATGGCGAGGCCAGACTGTTTTCAGTGGTGAGTGGAGACAGGACAAGGGGAAACGGCTGGAAACTGCAGCATAGGAAGTTCCGCACAAACATGCGCAAGAACTTCTTTACAGTGAGGGTGACGGAGCACTGGAACAGGCTGCCCAGGGAGGTGGTGGAGTCTCCTTCTCTGGAGATATTCAAGACCTGCCTGGATGCCGACCTGTGAGACCTGGTGTAGGGAACCTGCTTTGGCAGGGGGGTTGGACTCGATGATCTCTGGAGGTCCCTTCCAACCCCTACAATTCTGTGATTCTGTGTGCTTTAAAAGCATTTTTTTCTCCTCTAGCTCACAATTGTCAGAGAGGCTTATTTTTGGTTTATGATTTGTTTGGTTGTTTTATTTTTTTATAAATGACTTTTATTCATGATTTAATTTTTAAAAATGAGGACTAAGTAATTGGGTGCTTCTTAAGGGGGAAAAAGCAGGAATAAGGCAAACTGAAAATGTTTAGGATATTTTCTATGATGTATCAAACAATTCAGAAAAGGCTTTTTACAATATTTTGGATGAAAGTGAATTTAAGGCTTAAAAATGTGTCTATCAAGAAGTGAATTCATTTTCCTTTAGGCAATGGCATCTTGTGTTAGCATTGTACATAGGTTTCATATAAACTTAATAAGTTAGACCTCCCAACAGCTTTCCAGTTATCTCCACATCAAAGTACAAGTCCTGTTAATTCTCTCAGTTTCTGAAAGCACAAGGAAAACATATCTGTAAGTTGATTCTGTAATTCAGTGTCTATAATATACTTCTAGAAGTTTTATAATACTATGGATAAAACAGGCAAAAACATGTAGGAAGAAATAGATTTACAAACATCACAATTTTGAGACTACACAGTTTTTGTGCCAAATGGGAAAAGGCAAATCCTTCAGAAGTCTCGTTATGAAAAATCTGAGGAAGGCTTGCATTTCTGGCTGTATTAGGAAGTGGGAAGCCTGCATTTAAGCTCCTCCCACCTTGAATATCAGAGGTTGCAGTGTCTAACCACGAGGCTACTGACTAACTCTTCGAAATAACTGGAGGGAAGTATCTGAGTTCAATCCTCTGCTACTGAGCTGTTCTGCCCCTATGAATGGAAATTTATTCAAAAATGGGAGAAAATCAGGAGACAAGCTTTGAATGACTGGATAGACAGAGTGGAGATTTGTATGTTCTCCTGCAATGCAGGAAAGTGAGCTCCAGTTCCCTTGTGTATGAAGGAGTATCCCATGTGAGCCTTGTTTACCAGCCAATATTGTATGCTAGGGGAGTGTACTCTGTATTAGCTCACATTCTTCATCTTCTTCCTTACCAGATATCCTTTTTTTTCTTTAATTTAATGAAAGCTTGTGAGCATTATGGTGCCAGAAAGCATTATTTTTCAATAAGAGTATTTTGGGGACTTCTGGATGGTGTTTCTACTGTAGTCACAAATCTTCATTCCAATGGAAATTGTCCTGCATTTATTTCTGTTCTCAAAAATTGTTCTGCTAGTAAAGTTACCTCTAAGCCTCTGTTCTTACTTTGTATCAAAAAGAATTATATTAAAAAAAATCAACCACGAATAAATCTACGATAAAAGGAATTTATATTGATTTTCTAGATTGTTATTCTTTCCTTTCAATGTTTTCTTCTAAAAAAAATTTTTGTTCTAGATGAATTAATCTTTTTTTTTTTGGCTTGCAAGAATTCAAAGGCCTTTAAAACTGTCATTTTATATATATTAAAAAAAAAAAGTAAGAATAATTTAAAACTGTTTTAATTCCATCCTGTTTTGGTTGAAGGTGTTTAGGGAAACCCCACAATGGAAAAAACTTTGAATGTAAAGAGAACAATTTTCTACCATCTTTCAATGCCCTCCAAAATACCACACTATTGCAAAAAGAAGTCTTAAAGGGGAATTCCTGCATTTTGACTAAGATAGCTGACCTGTCTCCTTGGGCTTTTTTGAGAAGTATTTAAAAGGAATAAGATCTTGAAGGGAGAAATTAAGAAACTACTGAACTTCTGAACTGTCATCAGAATAACTTTCCTTTTCCTGGGACTACAGAGAAGCAATATGGGAAGACTTATTTCCTTTATTAATATATTTAAAAATCAAATAGATAACAGCAACAAAAAAACAGATACTTGAAATAAGAGGACTTTAATACTCTTCAAAAGATTATCTCATGATGGGGTTTTAGTGCCTCTACAATTACTACTGTAAAATAGAAAAACTTCTGTTTTCTTGGTACTTTCAAGTCAAATAATAGATACAGACGTTAAAATAGTCCTTAATTACAAAATGATTGTGTACTTCCTTTGGTCACATGCTCAAGTAATCAGAATTCGTTTAGCTTCAGTTTCTGGAGCTTTAGTACATGTATTTAGAGATAAGAACACTAAAATATTGTAAGACTCCATTCTATTTTTTTTATATGCGGTGTTGAAGGAGTGAGGTTTATCTAGGAATAATTTAAATACATTGAAGGCAAATAGATTTGAAATGGTTTTCATGCATGAGGATGTACAGAAAGGTATCCTTTGGGAAAGAGATGAAAGGGATATGAAAGCTGGCATGGCTGGCAGAGCAGAATGAATATCAGAAAAGACCAGAACAGTTCAGAAACATGACCATTTCCAGCAGCTCTGAATGGGGAGATTGTCTGATGCAATGAAGCTCTCTGAGAAGTTAATATGGCTGAATCTGTGGCTCAGGGAAATAGTTTGGCTGTGTGATTATTTACTGAGATGTACTCTGCTCTTTTCCAAGGAGTGCCTCATTTGTTTTGGAGAAAGGTAGAACAGAAGAGCAGTCTACAGAATATATTTTGGGAACAATTTTTATGCTTTTGACGTCAGAATACTGATGTAGTAATTCTGTAAAATGAGTATGGAGGAACACTTCTGAAATACACTCTTGGGTTTACATAACAGCTAGTACTTTTAGACAGGACTATGGAAAATTTAATATTTCCATGTTTTAACAAACTCCCTAAAGTTTATGCATTTACTCTTAAACTCCAGAGATAATCAATAAAGGTATTCACTGTGAGAGGTAAAAGTAAGATAGTGGGAGATGGATTAAGGAAAGAATAGTGAAGAAACTAAAATATTTTGCTAGAGATAAAGGAATGTTGTCCTAAATCTCCAAAGGCCAAGGCTTGTATGCTTCAGTTAGTCCTTGGGACTTTGACTACGTAACAGCAATCAGCATTTGGCCTTTACCTCATGAATGGTTGACAGGTTATTTAAAGACAAAGTAGATGCTTCTACATAATTGAATGCAAAACATTAGTTTGAAAGGTCTTTCCATTGCCACTTCCAGTTTTGGTGGAGCAGCAAAGGGTAGTGATGTTGAAAAGAACATGCATATTCCATTTGTATCTTTTCTTCGTGTAACAGGAAAACATAATAATTTTAGTAGAGGTAAACTTTCATGCTCCCTAGAGTCCTTAAGTAATTTTTGGATTAAATGGCCATGCTTAGTTTTCTCTTGTAAGTGGTGTCACTCCACTCTCAACTTAATTATCGCTTGTTTGAGTAAGCTTCTGTGTAATGTCAAGTTTTCCCCAATGGCTCTAGAAGGTCAGCAAAGGTCTGCTGTTAATACTTTCTACAACAACTGAAAAGCTTTCCTTGTTTAAGCAACAGCCAGGGAGAACACAATTAGGTACAATTACCTAATTCTTCTTGTAGTGCTCAATGGCAACTGTCAAAGTAGTGGAACAGGGAAGATTAGAATTTAAGAAAGATCTTGCTTCCAAAAGCAAGTTTATTGAAACTCTTAACAAAGTAATTGACCTTGCTTAGCTACCTTACACACTGCGGAGGAATGGAAGTATAAGAACATAAGAAGAAAAATATTTTCAAGGAATCACAAGATGGAAGAAAAATATTTCAGAAATTCCAGTAAAACCATCACTGTGGGAAAAGGCATAGAAATTGTGTGTGAGATAAGGAGTTCTGTGTAACCCAGTGTCCTGTATTAGCAGTTTCTAGAAGTGATCTGTATAGAAACATGATTTCTCTATGAAATAACAGATTTATTGTACAAATAGTCAAATAAATTGTTTTGAGCAAGCTGGAGATGTTTCAGACAAAGGTGAAATTCTGACCGTTGTGGACTGACTTGGACTTTTAGCATGATTTTTTTTTTTTTTCTTAAAATAGCTGTTTCCATTGATTGTTATAAACTAAGCCGAAGTAAAGGAAGGAGGAAAAATCAAAAAATAAGAAAATTCTTGGAACAAAACACTTCATTGTAATCGACCTCTTTTTTAACATAAAACAGATCTTATTTTTTTAAATTTTTTTTTTTTTTTTTTTTTTTTTTTTTTTTTTTTTTACCATTTAATGAAAACAATTCCCATTTGTATGTGTTCTATAATCTGTTCATTATGGAATACAGTTTTTCCAGTTATCTTCAGCCTATTTTCTATCTCTCTTCCTCTTTTTTTTTATTTTTAAATGGCTTTTATTTTTTTAATATTCTTTCATAATCTGAACATGCTCTCACTACATGAATTTCCTTTCCTGGATTTTATCATAATTTCTATCATAATGACAGAACTGAGTTTTTAGACAACTTATTTTGTTGTTATTTAGTGTCCCCTGGGTCTTGCACTGAAAATGTAGAAAGCACTTACCTTACTAAAAAGAAATGGGGACAAAGCAAATAATTTTAAGTGAGAAAGCATCGCTTAATTCTTTGACAATATGATAATATGTGGTGTGGATTTCTGGAAGTTTGAAAAAGTCAACAGTTCTCCCCTTTATTGTCTTTTGGTATGATTTTTCTGCTGTTTTCATTTGATCACACTGAGATTCCTTTTCTTTCTTTACAAACAAATCCTCCTGATACTGCTGGCCACAGCAGAGTAAGAAGCAGAGCCAGAATGCCTCCTGCATTTTTCCCTTCTGACTCCTTTGAAGGCATCCAGCTTCCCACAGGGAGCGTGTGAAAAGCAGTCTCAACTCCTTGCAGCAGAATGCTGTTTGCCACTCCAGTACTTAAAGAAATCAGGCAGAATCATCTCCCATAATTAATCAATGATTTAGATTTTTTTACATATTGTTCTTTTGGGATTGTCAGGATAATATATAATATCTGCATAATGTACAGTCAATGTTTATTTTTGTAAAATTAGATGCTAAGTTCTTAGAGCATGTCCCTGGCTGTTGGCAGGGGAAGTGAAGGTGCTCACTAAGGAGCACCACCACATGGTAGGAAGCTCTCTGCTTTCCTCTGTGATGTTGCCCACACGCTTTGACAATGAAGCAGAAGGACCACCTGTAAGAGCAAAAGGACCGTGCTCTGCAGCTGGGCAAGTCCTGACCCTTTCCCTACCCCCCCTCTCATTCCTGGGAATGCCAGAGTGAGTGCTAGAAGTGAGTGTGACTGCTGTGGACACCTGCCTACAAACAGCAGTGCTCAACACGCCAACTCATTTTACATAGGCTGTTGCACACCTGTCAGATGGCAGTAACTTTAATTTACTGTCAACCAGAGACGTAAGCCGGATGCATAGTGAGTGACCCAGCAGGGCAAACCTTCAGATCACCTTTCCAGTCTCATGGGCAAGCTATTTCTCAGTGGTGGTTTCTCTGCACTGTAAAGACATTGATGTATTAAACAAAACCAAGTGGAAAAAGTGGCATGTGAGTGCAACCCCCTTTCAGTACTCATCTGGCAGTACTCTTTAGTGTTGTGACTTAAAAGGGCAGAGGACTGATTATTATTAAAGTTAGGTGGCATTCTAATGTCCTGGACTTTAAAGGTGAACATTTTGTATATGCTATGTAACTTTAAAGCATGTAAACAGAGACAGTAGAGTAGGAAAAATTTTGGTATTAGATTGCTCTAGCTTTAAAATTGATCCAAAAAGAGATGACACACTGGACCACGTGCTCAAAGCCCATGTTGCTCTTGTCTTTTTTTTTCCCCTCCCTTCCACCCGACACGTTATCTGACTTCTCAGCAAGACTGGTGGTTATCTCAGTGCTGCAGAATGCTGTCTTCTATCCAAAGCTAGCAATGACATGAATAGCAGTCAGTAATGAGCCTGATACACGTTATATCAAGGTAGTATGTAAAAAGTGACTAACAAAGCAAGTGCATTCAGTGTGCTTTGAGAATCTGTCACTAGAAGGAGTATGTCTCTGCATTTGAGCACTGTTCCTGAAGGAATAAATGCTTTATTTCCCCCAGTGAACCTTGCTTGCTGAAGAAAAACAGATTACTTGCCATGGAGAAGTTTGCTGTGGTAACTTTTCATTTCTGCTGTAAGAATGTTAACTTGCTTTCTGTTGGTATTGTGTACATCTTGTGTGTGCAAATCTGTTGCACCCAAGTCAGGTAGCTAGGAGGTGTGGGTTGCCTCAGAACAAACAAATTGAAAAACTATGTCCAAAGAATGGTCAAATAGATGTATGTGGGCACCGTTCATCTACTGTATCTTATTGTGCTCTACCAGTTTATATGGATTTTGGCCTGGCTTTCAGATCTTCTTCATTTTCTTTAATAAACTTGGTATGGATTATGAGAAATACTTTCTGTTGTGTAAGGATAGGGAGCGCGCTGGCTCCTTCCTTTTCTGCCATCAGTATGCAGTAATGATCTCTATTCTGTGGAAGAGGGACAGAAATGGGAAGGAAACTCTTCCCAAGAGTGGCCACAAAACAAATGTGGAGTTTTGGCTTGGAACAATGGTTTGGCTTTGTTGCTCTGGCATCAGCAATAGCAGAGCTCATTCCTGTGTCTGACAAAAGCAGCCCTGCTTTATTCATATGTGCAGAACTGTGAAGTTGAGGCCACCGTGTGATCTGTACTGTGCTGTACGTCAAAACAAGTCACCACCCACAAAGGTTTGCTTTCCCAGAAGAACCTGTGGGATGTGTCATGAGCCAAATCCACCTCACCACAGAGGGACTCATTGCTTGTTCTGCAGCAGTGCTTTTATCTGTGATGCCACAGATTAAAAGACATCGGTGAATTAGTTATAAGTTGGCTTCAGTCAGCGATGCTGCTGAGTGGTCTTCCATACGTATGTTTCATAGAGAAAACAGGATGCGTTAATTTCTGCATAAATTAAATTAAATTAGTTCTTAGAAATTATTTGTTCTTTAGATATGGAGGGAGTTTGTTGATTTGTTTGTAAATATTCTCTCTAGTTGGTGTGAGCTATGTCAAACTTGCTATCTGCAGTTTTCTTCTGCTGATCAGCTAAGAAGGATGCTTCTCTCTGGAGGTAGTCTTCATTAGTCCTTGTATTTTGCAGGTTTTGTGAAGAGGAAATGCCTTTACTTCAGTGCTCAGTGCCTGTTTGTGCCTGTGAATTATATAAACTGAGTTATGCAGTTAAAGACTAGATTTATCCAAGGGGGGAAAACACAACAACTTACATTATCTGTGGTGGTTTTCAGCACAAGGCAGCTTTAATGGATTGGTCTTCGGATGGCAGATCCAGATGCTCTTGGTGCTGTGGTGTCATTACCAGACAGCACAGTGTTGTACATAAAGACAGCAGCGTCCGGTATTTGTAAGGGAAGAATCTGATCATCTTTTACTCTTGTTAGTCATTCAGGATGATTGTGGGAGACACAAACCACTACTGCACTATGCTGGAGAAAAGGTACATTTTTGACGTGCTGCCAGACACAGTAGGTAGTAAAGACGGGTAGCTGGCTATTTCTTCCCCTGTGCAAGAGGCTGAATACCAGCTCTATTAAAGACAAGAGCAGAACAAAGGAGAGGGAGGCTAGACAAATAAGATTTGTCTGTTTCTGCTCACTTTTAGGTGGGGACTTTCAGATGTAAATACAAGAAAGAGAAAATAAAAATGAGAACAGAACAAAGTTGTCTGTCAACATGACTTCTATGACAGATTTTCTTGCTGTTCAGCAATGATTCTAATTCAATTGCTGGCTGCTGTGAAGGAGATGAGATGCCAGAAGCAGAAGCGCTGCAAACCAGAACAAAAAATAATTACTAGTAGAAGTGTGCTGCAAATAATTCCCTTGAAAATACAGTTGTGTTGTTTTTCTACTTTGTTTTTCCCCCAAATATTTTTGTTTTCTGATCATTGAATCAAAACACATTTCAGCAGCATGAATCTTTGCACCTGATGACATCAGAAATATCTACATAGTTTTGTATGAGCTGGAATCATTATGTTTAGGAGACTTATAAATCTAATTTTCTTGTAAAAACTTCATGAGATGGGCTTTTTGGGAGGAAGGAATGAGGAGAGGAGAAGAAATTGTTGAATTTGGCAGGGACATGTGTTTTGTTTTGGCTTCTTAGTGTGTGCTCTAAAATCAAGTGACATCTAAGCATGTTCTGAATGCTTTTCTTTTGTCAAACACAGGGAAGTAGGCTGGTAGGTAGGTATAGCCTAGAACAAAACCAGATGCAAAGAATTGCATTGACTGTATCACTGTGCTTGGATGATGAAAATTGCCTTTGGCTACAGCTTGGCCAAGGACTCTGACCAGAGCATATAATTATGGCTCTATAGGAACAGAAATGTGTCAAATTCACATCTAGAAAAGTCTTCTATTAAGCTGAAAAAGTATACGTTGTTTATGATCAGAAGCCTTCCCAGTGATGGAAAAAGAGAAATGTTTAGACCTTAATGTTGTTAAAATGAAGATAAAAACCAGTGGGAAACTGAAAATTTTCTTCATATATTCCTGAGAATTGCTCTTAGCATGGCCTGGTACAGTTGATTCAGAAAACTGCCAGATATGCACCAAAATGCACCAATATAAGGGATAGATTTTATTCTCACAATTTTCACGATTGGACTAGCAGATGGAAATGGAGATGTGATCGTTTATCTTCAAAATTGCCCTAGTAATCTGCAGTGTTAGCACAGATTACGTTATAATTGCTAGAGCTGGAATAAAAGAGATTGCGGCATCTGTAAAGCTAGTGGTAAATTTAACAGATATAAAAATCAGCTCCATGTCAGGGGACATTCTTGCTAGTATATTACACTTCATGTACACAAATGTAGCGAAGAAAGAGCAGAAGCTTATGACAAACATAATTTGAATTTTATTGTTGAATTTTCTCTGCAGCTGGCCTAGTGAAGTTATGAGAAATACAGCCTTTGCTGTCCATGCTGCTGCAGCGTGGCAGTGTTCAGAATCTGAGGCCACAAACCGAGCAGCACAGTTCCTGTCAGAAGTGCTTTGGGACAAGGTATTTTCTTTTTTTTTTTTTTTAATAATTCCTTGCCATAGTTGTTTTTTTGTTTTTTGTTTTTTTCGTCAGTTTCAGTCTCTGTATTGTTTAATTTCACAGTAACAGATTTAACTTTCTATGCTACAGGCTGAAAGAGGGAAGCCAAGCTGAGACCAAAATTAAAGTCAAGTTATGTACTTAACTGATTAATTAAAGGAGGGATTTCAGTCTTGCATGTATTGAAGAATTGGGATAAGGTTTTGTCAAGCAGTTGCTTACATAAACCAGGCAAAGATCTGGACTCTGATCAACTGCTTGTAAAGCCAGAGATGAACTTCAGTGCGGTATAGAAGCCTTCAATCCAACTAAATCCATGTTGTTTGGCCAGTTCTATATATATCATAGAGCTATCAGAAATGTCCTTGTACTGGCAGATAACATGAAAACCAGCAGCATAAAGGTTTAAGTGATAAACATTTCCTATAACATAAAACAATAAACTAGAGATGCCATAGTTGCACAGTTGAAGCTACAAGATTATAGATATACAATGAAAAGTTCAATTTATGAAGTTTACATTGCACTCTGCTGAGAAATCAGTAATTCCCGATGGAGTATGTTATTGCTATTGTAGAACATATGTTCTACATGTATGTATCTGGAGTATGTTATTGTTTTATCTTCCTTTTTGCTCATCTTTGGTGTTTTTCAGGAATTGTTGAAAATTCCTGGGGAAAAAAATGGGGCTCAATTTTGTCTTCTGTTCCATTCTGGACTCACACAAGTTTTTTTTTTTATGCACTTTGGTTTTGATGAGAAAAAAATT
Organism: Tetrao urogallus; assembly: GCF_951394365.1. Taxonomy (NCBI): domain Eukaryota; kingdom Metazoa; phylum Chordata; class Aves; order Galliformes; family Phasianidae; genus Tetrao; species Tetrao urogallus. The sequence goes on along the minus strand of NC_136822.1, from coordinate 11,111,360 downwards.
GCCCTTATAATAGCAGCATCTGCAGTGTGAAGAACATAAAAGGACATGGACTACTAAAATTGCAAAAGATATACTATAGTGAAATATAGGTGAATACAAAATCAGCACTGTTGATTACATTCTCAGCTATCTCACCACACATTTATCATCATCAGAAAACAACAAAGGGAGCTGTCGAAAATAATACAAGCCAATGTTGTTATTTTCTGTGCCATTCTCACAGCCATACAGCTCTGGAAGAAATCCAAATAGTAACTAAATTGAATAACATTCTGCAATTCAAAGAGATTGTTATGGGAAATGGCAGGAGCTAATGAAATATGGTGCAAGTTTAAGAAACACCATTTCAGGAGGGGATGTTATTACACAAACAGCAATAAGAACTCTTCATGGAGATGATGAGCAGGCCATGACTGCAGGAGCACTGTTGCAGGAAGGTGGCATTTTAATTTAGCTGACTCTGCAATCTTTAGGATTTCATTTGCTCGGTTGCTGAAGACTGTGCTCCAGACTGAAGCAGACTTCTACTGCATCCTCCAAAGAGGGCAACTCTTGCTGAATGCCTCTGTGAGCAGTGCCTGAGCCGGCATATTGCATGTAGTGGCTGTATCCCCTCTAATTTCTGTTCCTCTTAAGCAGTGAGATTACAAACTGGCTACAGGCTCTTTCCATTATAACTTAACTAGCTGCAGGACTCTGCTGGAGCACATTTCAGTGCAACTGGTTGTTAAAAATCACAGATGATTTCTGAATCAGCTGCTAGAAACCATCTTTGGCAAGCTTTGCTCCCTGCTGGTTCTGTCTCCTCCCTGGAGGCTGTATCTCCATGCTTAACTAGCAGGAGGCTCTTCTTCCCCCTAATCTACTTAGGCATGGACCCAAAAGTATTCACATTCTGTCCTCTGTCCCTGCACTGCTGCACTCTGGCATCCTGGCTAGAATGATTGGCAGCAGCTTGGCAGCTCATCTGGATAGCCACTGCCTTGAGCTGGACTTTCAGGCTCATGCTCTGTAGAGTGACAAAAAGAATGTGGTGCCTTACTCTCTGGAGGCTCATCTTGAAACACCTGAAAGGCTCCTGATTTTTCAAAGAATACTATGTGCAGCCATCTGCAGAAAATTAAATTTCTTAAAGGTGTGTGAAGCTGGGAACTCAAAACCACAAGCTCATGAGTCAGATATGAATACCATTTGGAGAAAAAATAAGATTTTTTGTAGCTGTTAGCATTATATTAATTATCTTGCTTCATGTTTCTAAAAACTCCCTTGAGATGGTTTGAAAATCATGTTTAAATGGGGCATGTTTCAGCAGTTTGTTTCTTTTGTGTAAATGAGCAGAACTTGTCATTATTTTTGGCAGGGTTACATTATGGAGTGTATTGACAGTCGGTGTGTTAAAGAAAGGAGGAGGATTATATTACTTAAGGATGTCACAAAGTGGTTCACTACTTTGAGAATTAAGTGGTGTAACTTTGGAAAATACCTAAAATGCATGAAATGAAACCAGACTGTGCTGCTTGCAGTTGTCTCTGCTGTGCATATGTCTGGTACTCTGATGCATGCTAGAACATCAAAGTACTGCTTCTCTCTCTTCAACATGGAACAAACAGAGCCACTTCTACTCTGAGTCATCAGACAGATGTTGCTTTGGTGACAACATGCTACATACACGCTAGCTACAGCACATGTGGGCTGTCTTCTCTGACTGACATCTACACAACGTTGAAGTATGTTTGCTTCAATAACGCACTGAAGAAAGTAGGCACCAGCAGGGGTGACCAGATGAAGCACAGAGTGAAGATAATGATTTATTCATTACGTTCCCTGTTCATATGACCTAAAACTGGATACTAAGTAAAAGATTGGAGAACTAGGCTTGTGAGTTAAATGGATTTATTCCTGTGTTTTGATCACTAGAGTGTGAATGGCTGTAAGTGGAGGATGGTCATGTCAAAATTAAATGAATTACTTGGCTTTCTAAACTTGAAATGCATTTTAATATATTAGGCATATGCATTATGCATATAGCTAGCACAAACATTTTGAATTTAAATTCAGGAGTAGAGATAAGAAGCACTGATCAGCCATGAAATCTGTGGCTGCACAGGGAGATTTGGAGCACATCTAAGCCTTTTTTGTCCAAAATCTGAAAGACCTCTTTCTAACCCTCACCGAGTGGAGTCATTCCTGAGCTTTTAACAGTTGTATTCATACAAGAAATGAAAGAGTAAGCACTGAGACTGCTGTAGGCTTAGTTGCTACTACTACCACATTTTCTTTTCCAGAATTAAAAAAAAGAAAACAGGTGAGACCCTTACATTCCCTGTCAGACTATTTTGCCTTTGGGTTTAATCGCACTTACATTGGTCCTTAGTTGTCTTGCATCACTTTCAGAAAAGACTGGCACTACATTATCTCTGCTCTGAATTTCTTTGCAGTGGCTGTGAAGACAAGGGGAAACTAAGCTTTCTAGGCTTGCTTTCTACAAATGCAAACCATAAGAATACTGTCTAGCCAGTTCTGTTCATCTCTATAATTACTAAAAGGAGTACAGCATGAATATGAAGTAGGTGTAAATCTCTAACATTTCACACTCACCATTCACACAGATGATGTTTATTTTACATACATTATAAATGAGACTAAATAGCTCCCAAAGCTGCAATGTCTCACAGAACCAGGACTTCTGCTTCAGCAGTTAACAGTGCCCACATAATCATTTACCAAATTTCTTAACAGTCTTTTGTCCACTAAATAATGCTACAAACTTGTGTCATTCATAATAATACATTCTGCAAGCCTTGTCACTATGGATCTATTCATTGCTCAACTGCGGTTCTTCCCCAGTAATATTAACCTAGGTAAGAAGAAATGGAAAAGAAAAAGAAAAAGCTGCATCTACAATAAATGAATAGTGGAAAAAAAGACAGAGTTTCAGGTCCAGAGCATAGAAATAGAGCTATATTTGAAATTATGCTTGTGGACACGTACTACTGTGAGGTAGTCTGAAATCCCTTAGTGTGTTTATCATTAGGAAACCCTCAGTCTTACTTTTACTGCTTTATCGTGTTTGCACATAGTTTCTTGCAAGTGTTAGCATGTATTAGGACAACTATCAGCAAGACTGCGTAGACTGGAAACAGTTAGTGCTGCTTAAACAGCGTTGTCAAATCACACGTCATAAAAATATTATGGTCAAATCTAAAACAGTGAGAAAAGAAAGGCTCCATTCTAACACAAGGTCTTCGTAATATAGCTGACAGAAGTGCAGTTCTCTGAAAGTCTGCTTTGCACAGTGCTCAACTGCTTTACTGGTGTTATTTTGATAGCTTGCCAGTGCCTTGTAGATATGAAAACTATGTAAAACATGCTGCTCGGGTGAGCTACTGTTAGCTCAGTAATCCAGCAGCATGCTAGACTCCTAATCATTTTATTTTCATATGTGAGTTTCTGATGTATGAAACATAAAAGGGAGAAAGAGTTGGGCTTTCATTCATTTACCATGCAGAGCCATGGCTGGTGTTTTCTCTACCTCTGTGGATAGAGCAATGGTTTAAGGAACTGCAACCCTTTGCATGCTGTCATGTAGCCTTGCACTGTACAGCTCAGTATAGGCATTTCCCTCAAGTGCTTATACTATAAATTAGCATTGAAAAGATCATAAATCTATTCTGTACCACATAAATAAATACAGATCTCTTTAAATCTTTTAAACACTTGCCTTTACCATCAAAAGTCACCTTAAAGAAATTTTTCCACAATTTTTTCTTTGTTTGGTGAAAGAAAAAGATGTTTTTCCCTGAACAAATAACAAACATGATTGTACACTTATTTCTACATTTTTTTCAGAAGCTGAGAGTGAGGTGGGGAGAGGGTGGCCTTAGAGAAAAAAGCAGGGAATGTTGCCAAAGAAGAAAAGTAAAAATTCTCATTTAACAAGCTTGCAAAAAGTCAGCCAATCAAACTTTTTGTATTCCATAGAAGATGGCATAAGTTTTGTTATTATTGTTCTTCATGGTATTTTGCCACCTTTTTAAACAAACAAGAAATACCTTACATGTTAAGTTAGCGTGGGTTTCGGGAATCACAGTTTATCCTCCAGGATTACTGTTAGTTACAATTGTAACAATCTTAAATTGTTCTTGCTAAGAGTATGTTGCTAAATACGTCTAATACCTTCTAGGTTTTCCCCCAGTCTCTTCCTCAGCCTGCCCTTTCAGAAAACAGTCTGCCAAAAATATGTAGTGTTTCATGTTAAGCAGGGAAGGATTGCTATCTGATGGAAGGAGCATAGAAAGGACTTGCAGAGCTCCTTAGCCTCTCTCAGATGAGAAACATCTCATGGAAAGTGCAGATAAGAAGAAGAAAGTGTAATCTACTAATATAAGAATAAAGGCCTGAGGTGCTTAGCCTGGTAAAGTGCTTCCCTACTTTCATATGCTGGGAAGGACCAGTAAGCCAGAGCAGGCAGGACTTACTCTTCAGATAAATGGTTAGGAAGGTGGAGTATTTATAAGACATCTAGTGGATCTCTCTAGAAATTTGTATCTAGAGATGCCCAGGACAATCATTGTGGATGTTAAAACTTGATTTAGCTCAGTAATGTGTGTTCAGCTGTGCCTGTCTAACAAAACATGCACGCACACATGTGGAACTCTGCTTTTTCATGGCAATAGGAGTATTTTAGTGATATTAGTCAACTGTTGTATACTCATAAATAATGTGAGGAAAACAAAGCACGCTAAGGTTGTCATTAACTCTATCTTACGGAGCAGCTCAGAGAGCACTTATGAGTTACTCATTTGTTAGGCTTGTACTACCAAAGACAGATAAAAATCCTTGGCACAAGTCCAAGCTTTCTTCTCTCTGTTGAATAAGGGCTTCTATTATCTCTTCCTACTCTGGGGAGAGGGAGGTCTACAAGAGACATTCACTTGTGCTTTTTGTGCTCTGGGGAGGAGCAGGGAAGGAACTGCAGAGCTCAGGGACCTTAGGAATGCCCAAACCATGCAGTCTCTCACTCTTGTAATGCTGACAGAACAGCTGTTCCATTCTATTCCTATATTTATGTGTATGTGTGTTACTAAGAACACAATTTAGCAGAAAAAAAAATTGATAATTTCATCGTTGAATGTTTTCCCATTTCTAGTTGATGCAAACTGAACAGCACTGAAATTTAGCAAAGTCTGTGGTAGAGCCTAGCCAACTAACACTTCTTCCTTGTTCCATATGTGTCTCTCATATTTCTCTCGTTGCTGGTAATGTGGCATATAATGTAACAAGAAGGTGTACTACTGAATTTGATTGTTGGCCACCTCTCCAATAGAGAATAATAAGCATAATAAAGACAGCAGAAATGACACACAGTTTTCTGCATGCTGTTGTGTTGATCCAGCATCTGTCAGTTTCTGAGAAATTAAAGCCAAGTGCCAGAATTTGAATTGAGGATCAGAATTACAGCAGAAGACACAACTTTGGGTTGTATTGGGCTCAGCAGGGGTCGCGCTTCACAGCAGATGTACCAGAGGGAAAATTAAAACATGTAGGTCTGGAGAGACTTGAGACTCTGCACGGTGAATCTGCTCCACATTAGTTGCATTATATGATGTTATATATGTTATTAGAACAACATTATGATGGGGTGTTGTAGTTCAGTTGTTATTAGTAAGTGTCATTGTGTGCTGATTGCAAATGCTCAAGTGTTCAGAAGGGGGAATTAAGGACACCAAATGGGGAAAAACAGTACACAGGAGTCTAATACCTTTAAGAGGATATATTATCTTTTCCTGGAGAAAGCAGAAACTGTTCATGTCTAAGTCTCCACAACACTTTCTAATAGAAGTAAATAAAGATGCAAAAGATCATTCCATTCTTTTTATGTGCTATTATAATGGTCTTACACTGATCTGTGTGGTTCTGGCATGACAAGCTGATCAAATCTTTACAGAGTATTCCAATGGGGTTGGTGAATCAGAAGGGATGCTATTTTGGGATTTAAAAATAGCTGAAATGGAACAGGAAGGAGCTAATAAATGCATGTCCTTCAGGAGTCTTCTTGGCTGATTTGGGACCTGGTTTACTATAGTCATGTACATATGTACAGTTAGATACATATGTTCAATATAGATCAATACATAAGTGTCACTGAGGATGTAGATGCTATACCTGCCAGCTGACTACAAACTATTTGAAGAATTTTAACACAATAAGCAAGTGTACATCATGGTGGCAGGTACTTTACAGATCTCCTCATGCATCAAGTAAAATACTTTATAAATGGATTCAATTCATTAACTGCCAGGCTGTTGTGAGAATCCCATGCTTCGATGATCCCAGGTAGCTGAAATGGCCTTTGGGTATTTTGAATCAGATTTGACATTTGTCCAGACTGGTCTGAGTAGACAAGTATAGCCCTGCACTTGGGGAGTGTTTAGGGGACCAAAAGCATAAAATAGTGATATTTCTAAGCTCTGTCACCCTCCTCTGGTAGGCAATTGGACATATTTTGCCATGAGCACACAAACTTTACCGGCAGGATAAGCACAGCTCAAGAGTGCAATGCAGCTGTTTATTGGAGAAACACACAAAAGAGTCAATATCGATGTGCTGTCAGGCTAAAAATTAGTTTGCTCACAGCTCCCCATGAAAAACAATAGAGTCATTGCTAGATAGGCAGGGAAAGACTATATTTTTACGGTAAGGAGTGGGCCTTTAAATGAGTTTGCATCAGCTAAGCTGAATAATATTGTGTATTATTTACCAATAATTATTTAACTCTCCTAACAGAGCCTTTCTGGGTCAGATCATGCAAGACCTTGTGACCCTAGTGACTGCCATCTTACAGCCTCTGACAAAAAGAGAGCAAGGAGCCAGTAGACTAGATGAAAAGAACTTAAGGGAAGGAGTAGAACAGAATGAAAAGAATTTATGAAACAGAAATCCTCCTAAAGATGTTGCTAATGTCAGAAAACTTCTCTCCATTCTTGGAGGGATTGTACAAATGTCCAGACTAGTTGCTTGTCTGTTTTGATTCCTAAATGCTATCTAACCATGCAGTCTGGGGACTAGAAGGCTGAAGTGTTGCATTTTTTTCTAAAATGCTTTTCCAAATACATTTCTCTTTTATCACAAGGAATTGTAAGAAGGAGCTCTGGAGTTCAGGTGTGTGCTCTGAGATTGCTTGCTCCATGAGCTTTGTGAAGTAGCAGAGATGAAGCTGGAGCACACCTGATCTCTTCTAGAAATGCATGTAATGATCGTAACTCAAAGAAATTCAACTACTACTGCAGTTCCTTCTTCTCCAAGGAGTCATTCAGGGTACTGTTTAAAGATTCATGAATACGATCCAGCTTACTACTGAAGGGAAAGCTAAAATACCTCGTGATTTCAAAAGGAACACAGTTTTGCAACATGTCATATTTCACAGAAGAGGATCTGGTGATTCAGCTTAACTGGGATTTTATTGCAGTTTATCTAAAATGTGTAGAAAAATCCGAACAGAAAGGATAGACAGAAAAAAAGGATGAGTAATAGTGGAGATTGCGATGTGCCCATCCTCACACTGAAAAGCAGGTGTCTTCATCAGAAAATTGGGCACAAATATTCCAGCAGCACCCAGCTAACAGTTGAGGTATCTAGCTGTAAGTATGACCCTGTATTTTTTTCTTACCCTGGATTAGAAAGTTGTCTTCATAGCTCTCCAGATGCAGAACTACTTGGAAGCAAGCTCTCACTTACTGCAGTGAAAGAGCTAAGGTAAAGGAAGTGTGAGGTTAAATAGATGTCTAAGAAGGCAGGTTGGAGACAAGGCAAAGGAAGGTGTGGCAGCTTCTGGATGAGGAAGAAAGTTTTGGGTGAAAACCAAAGGGTGAAAACCTCTTGTGTTTGATAATCTACTGAGGGAGATGTCAAGGCAGCCTGACCATCAGCTTGTTTCATTTCAACTTGTTTCATTACAGAAATTCATTTAGGACAAGGAGGAATGGTTTTAAATTGAGACAGGGTAGATTTTGGTTAAATATTAGGAGGAAGTTCTTCACACAGAGCATAGTGACGCTGGAACAGACTGCCCAAGGAGGTCGTGGATGCCCCATCCATGAGAGCATTCAAGGCCAGGCTGGATGTAGCTCTGGGCAGCCTGGTCTATTGGTTGAAGACCCTGCACATAGCAGGGGGGTTGAAACTAGATGACCATTGTGTTCCTTTTCAACCCAGGCCATTCTATGATTTTGTGATTCTATGATTCATCAGAATTGTTGACTGAGTTAAACTATGCCTAAGATGTTACAGATGTGCTGAACCCACAGTTCTGGGTGTGAAGCCACATTGAATCAATGTGAGAAATTAATATAATCCAAGCAAATAACATTCATGCTAACAGAGGTTTCTTGTCTTGTGGATACTGTGAACACTTGAGAAACTACAATCGATTTCAAACTTTCCAAAACATGGCCATAAAATATACATTTCTCCAGTGAAATGTCAAAAAACATGTTATTCAAATAGGATTCTTATGGCAGGCTTTTAAATTCATGTTTGTATGCCCTAAATATGTATCCCACTTCCAACTTTTGAGTAAGCTCATCATTTCAGAAAAGCAAAAAATAACTCTAAAATGTGGCCAAATTTTAGTCAATGTTGAGTAAAGAACCATTTCTAAAGCTTTATGTAGTCATGGCGGAGAGCAATTCCTTTAACATGGGTTTAGACTTGTTCATTAGCCAAATAATATCTACGTTGCATCCTTTAAGATTCTCTTTTTGAAGCCATCTAGGAAGAATATCTTTCTTTGCCCATAACCTCATTTCTAAAATCACCAATATGACATTGCTACCTGAGAATGACATAACTCTTTGTATTAGTGGTGATCCTTGTAAAGAATGCTAGTGAGATAAATAATTATGTGTTTCAGCACATTATATCAACACAAATAAATAATCTTTGGCTACTGTACTGTTATCAAGTGTGTATCATCAGTTTATGCAATATTTACAAGATCACAAATACCAATTAGTATGGCTGATGAAGAGGACATTATCTGTGGAACATTGTTTGCCACCTCCATTCACAATGAATAATGGTCTAATCAGTCATTTTGAAGTGCTGTGAATAAAGGAGCAGATTCTGGTTCTGTTTCAATGGGTTTGTATCATTTTTGAAGAGTTACTCTTCTCTGTCACAGTCAGTGGAGCTATATCAATTTACAGTGAGTGAGAAACTAGTAAATGCTTTTTAGAGGTATTAGTACTTTTAAGTTCTTCTACTGCTGTCCTGTCACTGGATTAAAGTCTCACAGTATGAGAATGCACATTTTTGAATGCACAGTAAGGTCAGACAATGGCCAAAAGAGCAGATGTACAGTTTTTGGCAATTTCAGTGGTTCCTCTCCCAGTATCATTTCCATGTGCCTTCCCTTTGCTTTAATTCTTCCAAAATCTATTTGGAGTAGTTTTAAAAATATTTTATTATCTTAGCTTTTATGATTCCAGCTGATAAAAACAGTCTATCTTTACCAAGCATAGACTGTAATATCCTACTACGTCGTGGCAAAGTGCTGTGATTTAATTTTTATTGCATTTTCTAAAATTAGTATAAAGCATAGAAACTGAAAATCCTTCTTGGGAAAGGGGGTGATAAAGATAAAAGAAAGCAGCATTTAGTTTTCTCCCCAACCAGTTCCAAATGTGCCACTGTGCCTATTACATCCCATAAACACCAGGGCAAAAGCACCAGCTGCTCATTACTCTCAGAGGAAATGCTATTTCCTCTCATTTTGGCACAACCTACCCCCCAAAAGGAAAACAGCCCTTGTGAGCTGCCGCTAAACATGAGCTCTTTGTCATAGTGTTATACATATAAACAATGCAATGCGTTATACCTCTGTTGGCAGCCAAGTCCTACAAAAATATGAAATAAAAAGAGGTCCTAAATCAAGAGGCATACGAGGTGTTTGCATTTGAAACAATTTCTGAGAGGATTTTCCACAAGCTTGGCTGTAACTGTTACTCATTGGGTGGCTGGGATAAAGACAAGCAGGGAACTAAGCACCCTTAATGTGGTAATGCCACTCAGAGGTCTCCTGCTAATGCCAGTTAGAATGCAAAATCTATTTAAAAAAAAAATAAAATCAGCTGAAAAATGCTATGTACTGCTTTACGTTAAATGGGAGGCACATTCAAACATCATTAATATTTGAGATAGGCTTTGATTTAAAACGCTCATTAGTGCTTTCAAAGTATTGGAAAGCAAACCAGAGGGAGAATCAGCACTCTGTTAAGCGAGGACTCCTGAGGATCCTTGAGTTGTTGCTCATCCAGCCTGAAGCAGCTAGAATCCATCCCACACCACTATCATCCACTTTTGTTAGATAAATTAAAAAGGTGCATTTTCTAAGCTTGTGTTTTGTTCAAGGGCCACAGCTGCTGCTTGCTGCTTCTATATTTCAACGTGAATCTCCTTAGCTGTCTTCGCCATCACTTCTTTCCCAACTTGGAGTGCCAAGGCTGAGCTCAAGTACATGTATAGAAAGAGAAAATCCATCAGTTTCAGTTCTGCCAGTGGATAAATAGGTGAGATTGCCAGCTGCTAAGGAAAGGTTCTGGGAAGAAGAGGGGCAACATAAGGAAGCATTATTGAAAGGCCTTTTACTGAAAAAATTGTTTGTGGATTCAGAAAATAAGAACAGTAAGTTGCTAAGATGTTGGATGGAAACTGGAAAGAAAAGGTGCCAACAAATGCCAGAGATAAAAAAGTAGCTGGAGTAGATCTTGGGAGGTATTTGCATGGCACCTACATTCTGTTTTTCTAAGGATGGTTGGACACTAAAAAGTAAACTTAAAAAAAACAACAAATAAAACAACAAAAAGAACAAGCCACAGCTAAAATGTCAAATCAAACAGGAGGAACCAATTCTTAGCAGTTTCAGGTATAGTTTGCTGCCTTTCTATACTAGCAGGAGGGAGAAGTGAAAAGAACATCAAATCACATTGGTTACTTGCTAATAATCAGAGTAAACCATCTAAAAGATTGTAAAAACATAGCAGATGCCAGCAGGATTGAAAATAAAACATTCAGCTCAGAATGCAAATAGTTCGGAGACTGTAAGGTTTCCCTAAAGCTCTGGCAAACATTTGGCTGGATTGATATTTTGGGCACTGATCTGCACAGCATCTGATTGTGAGCTGAATCTGAGCAATGCAGAGAGGCAGATTTTCACTAAAGAAAAACAAGGCTGCCTATTGTCTTCTGTGAGGTTGAGAGATATGTAATAAAAAGCCTTCTGGTGCATTTCCTTGGCTGCAATTGGCGTGCAGGGCCTCCTGCCCTGATTTCCACACTGTGGGTGCTGTGTAACTGCAAAGGCAGCCTACCAGGCTCTGGTGAGGTATATTATCTGCAGCAATCCAGGCTGCCAACCTCACCCCTCAGAGACTAACGGCCTTGGGTGAGGCCAGTAGCTGATATAAATCAGAATAATTCCATTTCTATGAGCCCTGAAACTGCAATGTGCTAAAACACACATTGGCTTTTGATCTTGGAGCTTCCAGAGAAATAGTGACACTTCAGTATGTTTGTAACTTTTTATTATTCTTGTCTTCCTCAATTTCACATAGCACATCAGTGAAAGACTAGGAATGGAATGAGTGAACACTTAATTTTTGAACAGCTCTACAGGGCTACCTCCCATTTCTTTTTGATGATTTCCCATAACGTAGGTTAAAAAATGGATGGGAATGGTTGTATTATTAAACAGATGTCTCTGCCATCTTAGGAGTATAATGAGCATCAGTGCACTTCAGAGTCTTGGGTGAATATATACTTCTTCCTGGGTCACAATCTTTCAAATGACATTTTACAGAACACGATTGATCTGGCTATCAACCGTTTTTGATTTGGTCTTGATTTCCCTGATGCCTTGCTGCTATACATCACAGACTTATACAAGACTATAAGGAAATCACGTGGGAAAGATTCTTGTCCTTTCTAATTAAGAATGTAATACTGTGGGTAACAATTTTGTATCTCCTCAATTGTTATCAAGTTCCTATCAGATAGACAATTTAATCAATTTAATCTTTGTTTGCAGAAAATAGCCTTACTAGAGCTCAGTAACTAATTTTTTCTATTTGTTTACTCTGAAAAGGCAAGTTAAAAAAAGGTGCCATTTTTTCATTACAAAATTAATATTAGCACGTTTTAAAGCAATAAAATATTTAGCTTTAAAAATCAAGTACAGCTGAAAACAGTTAAAAATAAGCACCACAAAATGTTGTTGAGAGCATCAGAATTTATTCTGGAATCTTATCAGTGCTGTAGGAGTACAGCTTCTGAGAAAATGAAAATGTCGTGAAATATTTTGGTTGGATCAAATGTCAGTTTCTGAGACTATATTAAAAGGCTTGGATTAAAGATAGAGCCTGTATGCATTGCTAATTACCCATGTACCATGTCTAGTGCAATTTGTGTCAAAACCCAGCCAAACATCCCGCAACGTTACGCTCCTATTGCCTAAGTACATAAGACTAAAGAAGCATGGAGTTAAATTCTCCTGTCTGAGGCAAGATACTGTTCCTTAGCACTGAAATCTGCTGACATGGAAACACAGAGAAGCTTTCATTGCAGCTAATGGCAGTGTACCTATCCTGTGAGTAATTACCAGTCTCCAGCCTTTGGTGTTTCTCCGCTCGTGAGACTAATGTTTATTCAGAACAATAAATATAAGGTCTATGACACTTTTAAAGTAATGTTCAGATGTGTCTGTGTAACCATGGATGAGTGGTGTTAGTAGTTTTATGCTTTAGTAAACATATTTGACTCCCTGAGTGCTCCAGGGACAGTAGTGGAGTGTGGCAGATGCCAGAGAAGCGGTAATGATTTGCAATTTTGGATGAACTTGTGGTAATAGAGAATGTAATGACAAGGTAGTGGGATCAGCTTTCGTCGGCTTCATTTTCTGCTTCGTACAGAATATTAATGATTCATTTAGCATTGATCTGAATGGATTTGGAGCTCAAATTTCTATCTGTAATCTAGGAGATTGGTTAATTCTTATATCCTCACGCTAAGTAAATCTTCGTGGTGCTCACAGCTGTCTCTGCATAGTTAATGACCCTGAATAAATTCCATTATCATTCCTGGAAGTGCAAAGGCTTTTCATGGAGAGGATCTGAAACTGTGCCCACAGTCAACCATCAGCCCAGGTGCAAAGGCAGGTCTTCCCCTAAGTCCAGCATCTTCCACAAGATATTGAGCACTGTTTGCTACCAGAGACTTTGAGTGGGAATTTAAAGCATGCAGTCCCTCAGAGGTGGGGCTAGCTATTGTCCCAGTCCTATGCGGACCACAAGCATGTATTTAACTTTATCCACACAAGAAAGTCTCTAAAAGTCAGCGATGCTAATCATAGATGTAATACTTAGCCTGATTTAAATAATTTGCAGATCCTAGATTGTATTTTCAGTTTTGATCAAGTGATGAAAACAATTTATTCCTCTCAGTGTGTGATAGTTTTGAACACTTTGCTCTTCTGACCCACTAAAAGAAAAAGTACTTTTACCTAAAGTAAGCCTGTCACCTGGTCTGAGGTTTGAGGTGCCACATGTAATGGGCTGGGAGAAATTAATTGCTACTTTCTTCGTCACAGGTGAAGAGAAATATTTTTGCAAGGGCTAGTTAATGCATTTTAGAGTTACATGTGAAAGGTTTCTTTATTTGACATTGTGACACTTAATAATCAGACAGAATAAAGTAGGGAAGTTACTATGGCTTTGGGGAAACAGGTTTCTAACCAGTAAGCATAAAAGTGGTACTGATAGAATGGAAGAAAAATCTGTACTTAATCAATTTGATCAAATTTAACCTTTACAAAATTGAGCTTTTCCTGCATAAGTCATGCATGCACCTGCTGTGCAAAAGGAGGAAATCTTCTGTATCTAGGAGACTACAGCCAGCTAATCAACTTTAACAGTATATTATTTTCCTGTTTTAAATTTTTTTCCCTATCTAAATCCTAGGGACTGACTAACAAGAACACGGAGTACCTGTGGTGACTTCTGATTTACAGGATTCTAGGTTCAGTCTGTAGCTCAAATTTATCTGGTTCATAGCTATGAGCAATGTGAAATTTAGAATAGTCATCAAGAAATTTGTGATAGAAGCAATAGTTGAAATTTTCAGCTTAGTGGTAGGATTAAAACAAAATAAATATAGAAATGATGACTAATGAAAAAATTAAAGAAATGAAAAAATGTTTCCTTTTGGACTACAAAATAATGGTCTTCCTCAAGAATTAGAAATATCTTCAGGGCTAGTTTTAGATAACAAACTCATATTGTCTAGCACCTGACAGGGCAGCAGATTCTCCTGCTGGCAGTGGAAACATCTGTAGAGGAAGAAGTTACTCACTGTGTGATCAAAGATAGGTAGGTAGAAACACTGATTTCTAAATATTTTCCCATCTGGAGTTGCTATCATGGGTACTTCTGCGGAGCCTGCTTCCTTTCTGAACTGGGAAACCATCACGTCTTGGGTAACAGTGAGAATGGACTGTGTTAGTGTCTCTAGAACAAATGTCTAACCCATGTATCATAGAATCATAGAATCATAGAATCATGGAATCACCAAGGTTGGAAAAGACCTAAGAGATCATCCAGTCCAACCGTTCACCTATTCCCAATAGCTCCCACTAAACCATGTCCCTCAGCACAACATCCAGCCTTTCCTTGAACACCCCCAGGCTCAGTGACTCCATCACCTCCCTTGGCAGTCCACTCCAGTGCCTGACCTCCCTTTCTGAAAAGTAATACTTCCTAATGTCCAGCCTGAATCTCTCCTGCCGTAGCTTGAAGCCATTCCCTCTGGTCCTATCACTGATGACACGAGAGAAGAGGCCGACCCCCAGCTCACTACAGCCTCCCTTCAGGAAGTTATAGAGAGCAATGAGGTCTCCCCTGAGCCGCCTCTTCTCCAGGCTGAACATTCCCAGCTCCTTCAGCCTCTCCTCATATGGCCTGTGTTCCAGACCCCTCACCAGCTTTGTTGCCCTCCTTTGAACACGTTCCAGGGCCTCAATATCTTTCTTGCAGTGAGGGGCCCAAAACTGGACACAGTACTCGAGGTGCGGCCTCACTAGTGCTGAATATAGGGGAACAATCACCTCTCTGCTCCTGCTTGCAACACTGTTTTTGATGCAAGCCAGGATGCCATTGGCCTTCTTGGCCACCTGGGCACACTGTTGGCTCGTGTTCAGCCGAGCATCAATCAATACCCCCAGGTCCGTTTCCTCTACGCAGTCCTCCAGCCACACCGCCCCAAGTCTGTAGCGTCGCCTGGGGTTGTTGTGGCCGAAGTGCAGGACCCGGCATTTGGCCTTGTTGAAACTCATCCCATTGGCTCCAGCCCAGCTCTCCAGCCTGTCCAGATCCCTCTGTAGGGCCTCGCTACCCCCAGGCAGATCCACGCTTCCAGCCAATTTGGTGTCATCTGCGAATTTACTGAGGGTGCACTCAATGCCCTCATCGAGGTCATCAATAAAGATATTGAAGAGGACAGGCCCCAGCACCGACCCCTGGGGAACACCACTCACAACCGGTCGCCAGCTGGATTTGACTCCATTCACCATCGTATCGTATGTAAAATGCTGATTTAAGTTAATAGCACCCTCTTAGTATTCTCTGAAACCACTAATTTCTACAACAAACTAAATAAGAAGCTGAAATTAGAGAGCGCTAATCCCCACTTCTAATGAAACACTGTAGGTAAATACCATATCCTCTGTTTTTTAGAATAATTTAAGTGAAAATGTATATCAGTCCTTCAAATAAACTGAGGACAAGACAGAAAGAGGAGATTAAATTTCATCCAGCATTTTTTGAAAATGAAAAGAAAACATCTACTTGTTCAGGCAGCTCCAAGTTACACAGGTAATTTGGCTAGTATGAGTAATCACAGCTTGTGAGCAAGCAACTTTAGCAAGCGTGGAAAAATTTGTTTTACCATGGGATTACAACAGAGAAGGAAGATTAACTCTTGTAATATATCAAGTGTATCTCACTGGAGAATTCCCTTACACTCTTTGGGTTGGTTTCACTGGCTATGTAGACATGTTTTCCTTTGCTCCATATGCAGCTGCCCCCAAACAATTAAATGAAAGCTATTTCATTTACTATTTTCTAATTCACTTGAGTATCAATAATTTTCATGTAACATTCATGTCCTCCACTAGCTCATGATTGTATCCTGTAATGTTTTCTTAAAAAAAGAGGAAAAGAAAAAAAGGTGAGTAGACTCATTGGATGTAGGTAATTGGATGATAACCGTGGAACTCAGATTTATCATAGCTAAATTTTTCCTTAAGTTCCTTGCTTCACTTATTACCACAACACCTCCATACCCCTTCTTAGGAAATTCCAAACAATATAAAAAATGAAATAGGAGAAGGAAGGACAGACAGACAGACAAATGGAGAGATCTTTCTTTGACTCATGTGTTTGTCACTCTCTTCCTAAAAGTCTGATTCTAAAAACTTTGATGTGTGAACTTTTTCTCCTGAGTTTTTCATGCTGCTGGGACTCCAAAGGGTACAGCAAGTAATGGAGCTTCTCTGATATTCCAGAAGCAAGTGTGAACAGAACCCGATCTCATGGGTTCTGAAAGAAAATAACCAGATCTTCAAAACAAAACAATATTTCCTTGGTTCATTTTTTGGGGAATCGTCAGCCTGTTTAAACCAGCATGAGTCATTAGAAGTTCAACATTAAAGGAAGCAGAAATCAACTTGAGACTCTTCTTCTTTGTTGGGGACTTTTCTGTATAATAAGTCCTAAAAATGCTCCAGAACAAATTAGTGTATAGAATGATTTTGAGTCTTGGTTTTGGATGGGAATTACTTTGTCTATCACACAGCTTTTTCACTGTGAAAACATAAATATAGAAAAAAAAACAGGTGTCTGAGATTTTATAGTTTTGCTTTTTTTTAAATAAACAATAAACAGCCACAATGCCTTTTTTATTGTCTCTCCTCTCCCCCCGTCCCCCCCCCAAAAAACCAGCAATTCTTAAAGCCATCCTCTAATGCATCCTGAGTGAATAAAAAAAAAGAGAACAAAAAACCTCCTTTGGGCCTCCGTAGCAACCTCCCATAGCTAATTTCCTTAATGCCAATACAGATATATCATTAGTGTATTACTTTTACTTCAGTTATAAGCCGCTGTTGAGACGAACCATGAATGACACTCTGCCACTTTTGTGATTTTCTTGTAATTCCTCATTTTCTTTTGTAGACAAAACTGTAGTCAGATTAAGGGAGAGGTATTCCTAATGATTACATTTGGTTAGTGCACAGTGTAGTGAGCACATGGAACAGTGACATGATCACTGGGCAACAATTGGGCCTCTCACTGCTTCTGTGCCTTCCTTGCCACTACCTGCAAAACTGTGTGGGCAAAACCAACTTGCATTGCCCTACTCATGTGATGCTAGGGGAAGTAAGCTTGCTGTAAACTTTATTTTTCAGTCCATTATAACTGTGCCTTTTTCATAAAACCAGAATTTTAAATCAGACACTTTTGATTTTGCTCTGAGTAAGAAGGATAGCACAGGAGCCTGGAACTCCTTCAGCCTTCACCCCAGTAACCCAGTCCCAGTATTTCTAAAGTGTCTGTGACTCTGTTGCATTTCAGTTTGACAATTTGGCAGAACCACTTATTTATCGGTTAGATCAAAACCATCAATATTTTGGACCTTTCCATTGTACTCCATTAGTTCTACAATTGTTTGTGTCATTTATCTTCAAATTAAAATCAAAAGTTACAGTGTCCACTGGAATAGGAATTCTGAGCGTCAACTACCTTATTACCTGCCCATGGTATTAAGAAAGGTGAGGTGTTTGCCACAGATAGTGTTAATTAAAGCTGTCCTTGCCTAGCACTGTAGTAAAGAATGTGTCACTGCTGATGAGATTACTGGTTTGCAACTCGTAAAAAAAGCATAAAACATATAAGATATCTTGTGCTTGAAGTCAGACTTAAGAAATGTTTTATATTTAATTAGAAAATCTAGAAATTTTTAAGGCAGAAAAATTCTGAAATCCTCACTAAGTTTAATTATAGAAAGATGGTCTATACGCCTACTATGAGGAATGGTAGCAATAGCATGACAAAATTCATAGGACTGCTTTGAGTAAAGTTTTAGGCCACACATGGTATTGCAGAAATGATAGAATGTTAAGCAGACAAAATAATTTAAAGCATCAGCTAATGTATGACTGCATACAACATCTGTATACATTTTAGATGTCATTTTGGGTGCGCAGGAATTTGTGGAACAAGTAGATCAAGGCATTTGCAGCAGCATTTTTTGAAAAGATAATTCACTAAAAGAAGTTGACAGTGTTTTACACTGTCATTTTTAATTATGCTTTAGCAGCGTCAGTTTGCACTTTAATTTTGAAAATATTATTTATTAATTCAGTACAATTGCTGCATAAGTTGAGACAGCTTTACTTGAAAGTGAACATTACAAAATTCTTTTTGGATTATGTTTTTAAAAGGCTTTTATGAACATAGGTATTTTTTCCTGTTTTCACTCTGTCTGCACTGATGTTGTGAGATAAAAATCTCATTTCTTTCCAAATGAATACATAACGAAGTTAGTACTAAAACAGTTAACTGGATAGCTGATATTTACAAAATCTTAGAATGTAATGACTTCAAGTTCTTTGTTGAATATTCATTAAATATCATTTTCTCATAGGGCTTATAAATCCTCTGAAATGCAATACATATGCACTTTAAAATTTGACAGAAAATACTCATATTTCTAAGATAAAGGGGTTTTTCTTCTTTAAGCACTCTCTCAAATCATATATAATCAGGAACATTGGCAACACTGCTGCTCAGAGAAGGACAGAGTGAACATCAAGATATCCAAATGAATTCAATCCCATTAAATGTAATGGTGTGGTAAATCTCACTATACCATCTGCTGTAGAATGCTGAGACACTATTGGAATTCCACATCTTATTTACATAGCAGATAAGAATGTGCTGGGAGATTTATATGGCGAATGAATTCCCAGAGACAAAACTAAGTTTCTAGTCTGTTCACATCTGGGGAACATCTACATCTGTAGAGCATTATACAGAAACTACTGTAAGTTAGCCTTTCTGTGAAAGATCCTGCCACTTCATTCCAACATTACCCGTTAAAGAAAAACAAAATAAAACAATGGAAAAGTTCCTGGAAATGCTGGTGGGAGCTGAGCTACTTCATCAAAAGAAAACATAACCTTCCCTAAATTAGTACATATTTTTGAAGGAATTAGCATGGAACATTGTAGCAGATAGGTTGTATCATATTTTAAACATCTGTGCTGCGAGTTCGGAAATCACCCTGTGGCAAAACATTAAGGAAAATATGCTACAGATTTATTTTTGCCCTTGCTTGAACATTTAGATTGACATGTCTCCTCATTTTAACTGGATTCTCAACTTTCCTTTACTCAATACTGAAACAGAGCTGAGCTTCAGTCCATTTTTATACCAGATGATATCACAGGTGGGTGTATTTTGTACGATATATGAACTGCAGAGGAACAAAACGCTGCACTAACCTCCACCTGATATGTTCCTCTTTATCATTATAGTTAATAAATGGTGAGCTTACTTGAGAATGGCATGTCCTTTGTGCACATTGATTGTAAAACCCATCACTTGTCGATTCAGTTAAACATTAAGGTTCTAATGCATCAAAAGTGCATAGGGGAGCTGACCTGGGCTAAGAAAGCATTTTATGCAGGAATATTAATAGAGTTCCTCTGCAGCTGCCTCATGTACTTCAGATTGGAAACCTCTGAACCAAAGCCAATTGACAGTAACAGATCTGGAAAGGAAGATGCTTTTAAATTACCTCCTTTCCATTTAATCAGACAAACAACCTCTGAATCCCAAGCCGTAGGTGAATGTTTAAGAGAACATTCTTTATATAGTTAGCTGAACCATGCCCAAGAGCACCCACTGACAGCTTTCCTATTACCAGAAGGACAATGAATCATATGAACTTTGCTGACACACATGCTATAATAATTGTTACATTTTCTTTTAGGATATATCCTTGGGCTCACTTTTGGCCTCACCTTAAAGGTGACAGCTTGTAAGCTACATAACCTAGCTTACCACTAAATCATCAATAACAGTTCATAAAATATCCTGTAATAATTTAGTAGTGCATTGGTGCTGATCCTAATGGAATCCGACATCAGCAGTTATGTTATTTCCTCCATGGATTCTGGATTCTTCTATTGAACATTTGTTAAAACAGTTGTTCATCTACAGTGTACATATTCCTGCCAAGCTTCATGGAAATATTTCTATTCATTATTTTTT
>NC_136822.1:10904266-11090779 GCF_951394365.1 Tetrao urogallus | reverse complement strand
AGGTGTGTGGTTCTGTGGGTGAAAAACTGGCTTAGTGGTCAGCTCCAGAGGTTTGTGAGTGGAGTTGAACACTGTGACTGGTTATTGCTGGCATTCCACTGCGCTCAGTGTTGGGGCCCTTTTTGTTTAAAATTTTTATTTATGATCTGGATGAGCAGTTCAAATGTGCACTCAGTATGTTTGTAGATGATACCTAGTTAGGCAAGACTCTTAATTGGCTTGAGAGTAGGAAGGCTTTGAAGGCAGATCTGGATGGGTTGATTCAGTGTTCCAGGTTCAATTACATGATGTTCAATAAAGCAAGTGCTGAATGCTGCCCTTGGGCTGTAACAACCCTATGCAGTGGTATCGGACTGGAAAAGGGGCTGGAAAATTGCCCAGGAGAAAAGAACCTGGGGATTCAGGTTGATAGCCAGCTGAGCATGAGCCAGCAGTGTGCCCAGGTGACTGAAAAGGCCAGTGGCATTCTGGCCTGTATCAATAGTGTGGCTATCAGAACCGGAGAAGAGACTGTTCCTCTGTACGTAGCACTGGTGAGACCAGACTTTGAGCACTGTATTCAGTTTTGAGCCCTTCACTACAAAAGTAATACTAAAGAGAGGATGGTAAGGTGTTGGAACTGAATGTTCAGGGGAGTGGTGAAGTCACCATACTTGGAGGTAATTAAGACAGCAGTGAATGTGACACCAAGGGACGTGGCGTAATGATGGGACTCAGTAAGTCAAGTTAATGATTTGATTTGACGACCTTGATGGTCTTTTCCAACCTAGATAATCCTATGATTACTAAGCACTTTCACTTACTTGATGACATTTCAGCTGCTGGTATAAGCTGGTAGCTGAGTGCACAGTAAGTCAGATACATCTATAGAGGTGATACACAGAGTACCACTGAGTCCCTGAAGAGGCAACGTGAAGAACATGCTAAAAGGGAGAAAGTAAAGGAGACAAACAGGAATAAGTTACATTAATTCAGTCATGGTATGTATTCTCTATTTCTTTCTCTTCTGTCTTCATTTAGTTTGTGATTAATTATATGCTTGTTTGCCAAATGAATTTTGTGACACTTTTATTCTGGCTGCCTGTAATGACTAAGGACTTAGCTATTGGCTGAATTCTGGTTGGTAATGCAGGAGACTTTATAAACAGTGTGAATGTGATCATTTTTAAATAATTCAGAAGCCTAGGTGACATCGTATTACATGTGCAACTCAGAGGTCATAGTGAAAATAATAATCTTCATGTTCTCTTACCCTGGATAGGAATCCTTAGCTCAGCTAGTAATGACCTTGTGATCTGTAGTACGTAGCCAGGTATAGTACAGAAGCATCCTGGCCTCTCTTTCATTTCTCAATCCTCTTTAAGAAAGCAGAGACAAAGAGGAAAACCTCATGAGAATTCCCCAAGACTGGCTATTAACCTCAATGGAAGATGATTATAATGTGTATTTTCTATAGTGATTTTAATACTCAGTATGTACATTGTAATGAAAACTATTATCTGTGCATTCTGAATATAATGGTGCGCAATTAAAATATTTTCTTTAAAAGAAACTATAGGTATTTATGTCCTTTAAACATATTTTGCTTTATCTTTTCTCATAGCACTAAAAAATTAAAACTTCCTTGATATGATTGTGCAAAGTGGTGACACTTATCTCTAACTTAGAGTCAACTGGAACTCATTAGGACTTCAAGCTGTATTTGTTGATACATTTCAGTTATCACTTTTGTACTTCTAATATTCTTTTCTACATGGGAACTTCACATCCTTTTTCTTTAGGTCATTTAGAGAATGGCCTGGTTTTATGCTCTATTCCACCCATCCAGAGTCATGGAAATAACACAGGAAATGCTATTTTCTGTCGTGGTTGCACAAATGTGTTGTTGCAGAGTCCTGTGATGTGCTCTTTCTGAAAGAAAAGGGTTGGGTGGTCAAGTGTAGGTGATGCAGGTGGCTACAGAGAGTTGCTGAAGCACAACCTCAGGACCATGAGCATTTATAGCTCCATCCATCCTGTAAATGTCAGTAGCAATTCTTAGAAGAGAAAAATGATATAATCATGTTTGTATGGCAGAGAAAATACTCTGAAATATTCCACATCTCTTCCTATTGCTAAGCAGGGCTACAGCAGCCTGTCAGTCAAGAAAATGTCAGACCATGAAATGACCAATAATCCTGTCCTCCTCTGAAATATATTCAGCTTGAAAAAGCTATTGTCTAAAATAAATGATGTAAATTCTCCAAAGTTGATACTGTCCTCTTCTGAAACAAACAAAAGACACCTTCTATCTCTTAGAAAACAGAAGTGGGATACTTTTGTCCTCTCTGCAGCCTCTGCGTCTCAGTGAGGATGGTCATGGTAACTTAGAAGTACCAGTGTAGAGCAACAGATGTGCCTCCTATCACTTGGAATATTTTTCTCTAGTTATCGTGCTACATACTTTAAAATATTTTGTTTGCCTATGGAAAACACAATAACCTATTCCACCTAGTGAAAAAGAACAAAACTCCATCTTATGGATGGAGGGATATCAACAATAAGCATATGAACACTCACACAGTGTAATTCTTACGACATTTTGACATTAACCTGTGAATAAATTTGAAGTATTGCTAGTAAGTGGTACTAAATGCATCTAATTTTAATGGAAGCTTAGATCTCTCCAGATCCTTTTTCATTGTGAGGTTTCAGCCATGTAGGATGGAGCCCATTAAACAGGAGCCTTGCAAAAATACTGCAGAACAGCACATATTTTCTCATTACTAAGAAGTTTGGGTAAAAGTCTGGGCATTTCTTGCAGGCTGGAATCTTTTCATTCTTGGTTTTGGGGGAGGGAGAAGACAGCAGAAGAGGAGGAGGGGGAATCCTTTAATTGTTAGTGCAGGTTTTAAACTGACAAGCCTCAAAGGCAGAATACTGACTCTTTGATCTTAAAAGGGTTGTAAAAGGATGGTCTCACTAGTGTTTATTCATATATTTGCAGGTAAATGCTGATAATCTAAACTGAGTCAAAGCTGCAGAATTTAGCATAACTGATTTGCATATCAAGAGCCTCAAAATAAATACCAATTCAGAGATCTTAAATGTTGTCAAAAACTAATAATGACTTGAAATTAACTTGGGGCTTGCTTATGTAGGGAAGCCTGTGCTCAGAAAATGAAAGTGTTCATTGGCAACCAGTAGTCTAACAGACCTGCTTAATCCTCATGAAGCAGGGTGTGTGGTAGCTATAGGTATCTGCAGTTGCATATCTGGTGCTTGGAGGCACACCAAGAGCAAAGGAACACCCTTGTAGGACAGAAAAACTGAGCTGATATGCTGTGCATCCTCATTGCCAGACACTACTGACTGAAGGCATCCTTTGGAGATAGTCTGTAGCTGATTCTAGTTAATAACAGCAAGAACTGCTTCTTGTGAGTGCTCCTCTAGATGACTTCTGTTTCTGGGCAGAGTTGTTAATTCTTGAAATATGGGTTCTTGACAGGTTGTTTCACTATTTTTGTAATTATTCATGTTTCAAATAAGGGTAGCACAGTTTCTGAATGTGTTGATTGTCTTCTGTGTCTATTTTTAGAATCTAGTTCCTGCTACTTATTTTAAAACTAATGACTTGGCATAATCTTGTGTCTGTTATTTGACTGAAGGAATGCACATCCTCTGCACTTAGAGATCCATTTGGAATCACAGATCTCTCATGCTCTCCAAAAGTCAGTGAAAACTTGTTTGTGTTGTGCAGGTTCTGAGTATGCAAATGTTGCAACTGACAAAAGGAAACATTAATAATTAGTATTAAATCAGATCACCCATACTACCCAACTTAATGATCTAATAGAAAATTTTAAGCTTTTTAATTTCCTAGATGGAGTGTTTAGGCCATCAAAAAGCATAAAGGAAGACCAAGAAGCAATCTCCATCTCTTCCAAAATTTGCAAACTGCTTCTTTTGGTCTGACCTGATATTGTAGTGTTTCAAGCAGAAGATGATTACAGTCTTATGGAGTTAGGTCAACACTTCAATCTTCTTCTAGATGTTTCTGCGTATTGCTGATTTGAATTTTGCGTGGACAGCAAAGGTCTGTAAGACTATGGTCAGTTCTGGTCATTAGAAATATGTGAGAGGATATCATTACTGTAAAGAAAACTTCTAGTTGGCTTCTTCTGCTAGTAATTGCTTACTCAGATCCCTTTCAAGCATTGGTCGTGTAAAATCATCCTAATTTGAATGGCCCAGGGTGGTGTACCATGGTATATTACCACTCAATATGGTACCTTGGTAATCATAATGGGTACATATTCTCTAGAACGCAGTCATGTGAGGTGTGAATGAGTATACACTGAATCCAACTTGTGTATTGTACTGAGATTTTTCATACAAAATTAGGCAATACCACACCAAGCAGTAAGTTAATACCTATTTAGAAACTTAAATCCAAAGGAGTGTGGAAAAAAAACAAGAGTCTTGTTTAGCTCTGGTGTCCCAAGTTAGTTTCCTGTTGGTACAGTTATGCTAAAACATAACTTTAACTGAATATTTTTAGAATAAGAGGAGATTTTACTGTTGAGTAGGCTCTTTTATAAGTTTAATAATTTTTTTAAAAAGCTGGACAGTGATTTTTAAGAGTTTGTAGAAATTCTGTTTTTTTCATTAGTAAGGAAGACCAAAATCCTTTCCTTCTCTGGAAGGAATTTCTGCCATCAGTGGGGAGAAGTGGGAGTGCTAACAGAAGCACTCAGCACCTATCTAACACCAGCCCTGCCCTCTGATGATGGCACTGAAGTCTGACATTCTGGGAAAAACTTTTCTGCTGGTGTTGCCATAGTTCCCTGAACTCAGCACCTGCAATCCAGCTGCCTCCCCATTGCGATGACTCATTGACATTTCAACACTCAACTTTGTCCACCTTATTGACTCTCTAACTTCCTGTCATACTGCTTTATTCTCTGGCTCTCTGCACACTTTTCCCAGTCCACTTCCACCAATCTTTTATTAGTCGGACGTCCAGGACTCATTTAACTCTGTAATTTTCATTTGCCTGTTAGGATACCTTATGAGTGTTTTTCTAACACTCTTGCAACATCTATTTTATTCCTTCCCATCTCCTGTCCACAGAACACTGCACAGTTTGAGTATTTGCATGCCAAGGAATTTGACTTGGAAAACAAAACAAGAACTAATCAACAAGAAATCACAATTCCTGTCATTAACAACAGTCAGCATAAACCTGCTGCTGTCTGTGCATGGTTCTAATATCCTTACTGCTTCTTGGAATACCCAAGACCTTATTGTAATGTACATTTTTCATTTTGAAAACGTATATTCCACATTTTTCACAAAAAATCATATTCAATTTTCAAGTTCAGCTACTCTGTGCACAGCTGGCCATCATGTTCAAAAAAGACCATAAAAGTTACTGTTACCTCATTTGCACTAAATATTTCCTTTTAACACGTTTTGCGTGTGTGATTATCTCATTGTATTTACTGACAATTTTTGACTATGTGGATTTAGTATTTTCCAAACAAAAGCACATTTTGAAAGGCCAGTTTGAAGCTGGCAAACTTGCATGGTACAATCCTACATGTTTTATGTACAATAGCAAATTAGGAGTTGCAAAATAGAATGAGGTTTGGAGTATAGTTTAAGATTGGATTCTGGCAAGACGTCTGCATGGCAGTTGAAATGCTATGTAATGATATTATATGGACTTCATTTATATCACTGAGGGTGATAAACTTGGAGGGTGCAGAAACTTGTTTAGTTTCTTGCTAATAAGGAAATGCAGGCTTAATGCAAGCCTCTAGAAGAATGCTATCTTTTAACAGGCTTATATTACATATCTCAGCACTCCAAATTTTATTTCAGCTGCAGTCTGATCCTGTGTTGCACCAAACTTCTTCTGTGAAATGTCAAAATAAAAATCCCAATTTCTGTTGCATTAAGAATTCTGATCACCTCAATAAATTCTGCTCATTGGTCATACTGATGCTTCTTGGACTAAATATAACTGGGAAGACTATGAACAGCCAAATTGCTGGTTGTTCAGTCTCACTAAATGTAAGTGAATTTATAGTGTGCTGGACCTCGGGAGATTTAGTCCCATGTACTTGAGGGATTTCAACAACAAAATCTTAGGCTTTTGATCCTGCTAGTATACGCTTATCTTAAATACATGAGTAATTCTACTGACTGATCTGGGACTGCTCAAGCCCCTGAAGTTGATAGTATATATACAGGATTGTTGCCTGAATATAGGGGGAAATATTTTTGTAGGGATTTTGTATTTCAGTTTGGAAGCATTATACTTGTAAGTCCTTGTGAATTAAACTAAGACTGTATCACCAGGTTTATGGCATTGCTTCCTTTTACCGTTGTCACAAAAAAAAAAAAAATAATATTGTTCCACTGTGTATGTTTTACACATTCTTTCCTAACAAAGTGTTTGCAATAAGCCGTTTTCTCTCTTTTTCCCATAACGCTTTTTGTGACATGACTTCCAAATTTTAATTCTTAATCTGATCTTTGAAAAGCTATAAACTCTAACAGACTTTAAACAAAGTGAGTGAATAAATTGCCAGAGAGTCCGTGTTTTGATCCCAGGAAATCCTGATTAATAGCCCTTAGTTTTAGCTAGACCACCCTGAATGCATTGTGAAAAACAGTTGACTCATTTTATGGCCATTTAGATTGCAATTTAACATACTAAATTTATACCGTTTCTTTTAAAAACACTAAATGAAGACATAAGAATTTGTATTTCTTCATATAAGACCATATGCCAAACACATTTTTTTGGTCTATTTAATTCAGTCTTATAAATGTGTAATTTTGTGTATTTGCTAACCACAAAATCTATTTTTAATATAAAAAACATAATCCTAAAACAGTGCAGTTAACGAGAAAGTAATTGTGTTTAGAGTATCTTCAGTGATTTTCATAGATCAGGACTCCTGCATTTAAAAGTGGAACTATTTTGCACACGTGTTTTAGAAACTTTCCTGATAATGTCCTTGTTAGGACTTGAAAAAGTGTACAATAATGTTGGACAATAATTTGACAATCGTTTTTCCTTTTTTATTTATTATGTAGTTTAAATAAAGATTATTTTAAGAACGTGGTAATCACATTGTTTTCTTTTGTAGTTGCATTACTAACTAAAGGAAATCTGTACTTACTGCTAGCCTGAATCTTGACTGTTCTAGTCAAGGTCAAGGCATAGTGCTAAATATGCTCCTTTTGTTTAAACGCCCTAGAGATATTCAGTGCTGATCATCTTACAGAAAGTTAATTCTTCCATAGGCTAGGTTTCCAGAAACTTGAATGGGTTGATCCTAGCACGCGTGTGAGAGAAGGTGATAAAATATGGGCCATGGTATGAAATAGCTGTATAAAAAGCCTCTCTCTACAAAGGAGATCTGTGGTGGTCATGTGCACATACTGAAAGGACTTATTTTTAATAAGAAAAAAAAAATTATGGTTCTTATGGGGAGGTCACAGTATTAACAACAACAATACAGAATGCTAGAATCTTCTCTTTTGTATCTATGATGCTGTGGCAGGGGGCTGGTTATTGAAAAAATGATTTGCATATTGTACAAAGTTTAACAAATCATATTGAGTAAAAAGTAAACAAAGCATATGCATAAAAACCTATGATATGTAAAAGCAATGAATAGAATGTATTTGTGTTGTCTTTGCAATACGTTTGGGAATTCTTTTTCTTTTCAAGAAAAAATAAATGATTTCCTACATAGTAGAAAATTGAGTTTGCTATTTCTAAAATACTCTTAACACAGAAAAAGGAAACATTTTAAAATTAGTGCTTATCACAGCATCACCATCCCCCCTCAAGCTTTCCACTCTAAAATAAAAAGGGAAAAATTCTATTGTTTTCCTGGATTCACTTTGCTTGTAGTGATTGATGTAGAATTTTACTGCCATCCAATGGCAAGGACCTATTATAGCCTAAGTTAATGTCTAATGCTTTTTGATCAAATTGCAGTCTTGGGAATTTAACTTATGTAGTACACTTAGAACTTACATCAATACATCTCTGTTCGTTACACAGTGAGAAAGAAATATGAGTACTGTTTCAATTTATTCAGTGTTTCCTAATTCAATTTAACTCTGAATTACTAATATTGTGGTACATAATTACCTAAATGAATAAATCAACCTAAGCTACTTACTAAAAAGAACATTAGAGTATAATATTAATTTTTACATGTACCTTGTCATGTTAGTTTAAAAGATTTATTTCTCTAAATTAAGAGTGTTTTCCAAGTCAGCAAAATATCCTTTTACTGAAGTACTCTTCTCCATTTTACTTATTGTGTCTGGAGGCTTTAGAATTGTTATTGCAGACTAAATAATTACTTTATGACTCTCAAATGGTTATTCTTTTATTGTTTTTTTTTTTTGTGTATGTGTTTTTTTTTTTCTTTCTCTCTCTCATGTACACACAACTTAGAAAGACAATCGAATAGAAAGACGATAACCCCAAATGTCTGGATATAAATACTTTTTCCTCTGTGTTTCAAACAACTTCAGCCGGTAGTCCAGCCTAGTGGTCACTTACAGTTGTAAAAAGCAGTCTAGTATTAACACATTTCTTTTCAAGCATTTCTTTGTAAGAGGAAACATTGCGTATAGGAATTAAGGTTAGGGGCTTATATAATGTCAAGGCTCCATCTTGTACTGTTAAGAAATATTTAAAGTATTTAATCTGCTAAAGGCAAAACAACAACAACACAACCATACCACAAAGGGGAAAATAAAAAACTAATGTAAAAGAGAAAAACTGAATAACATAGATGAATGAAACAGAAATGTGCTTCTATCTGGGAAACTCCTCGTACCATCACTTCATTAGCATTGCCAACTATTGCCTGTTATGACCAATTGATACATTCCCAGTACTTGAGCTGGAATGTTGCAGATAAGGATTTCTGTCTATGACCACCTGTTGTCCCAAAATATATTTCATTTCAGGTGTTTGCAAAATGTTTCTTGTGAAAATGCAACAAGTGTTCAGCATCACACCATTTAGGAATACTTATCAGATGTTTTGTTGAACTCTTGCTAATAATTTAACAATTCTTTGGCCACTATCTTTGACTATTCCTATAGCTATACAGAAAGTATAATTTCACTACAGAACTTACTGGAGGTGCAACAAGAAAAAGAATATAGAAGAAAGTCACAGAAGGCTCAGAATTATGTTTGAAGTATCCAGGCCCTAGAAAAATTCTGCATTGAAGAAAACAACTGTAAAAGTAGAACTTTCCTGTTACAACTGAAATACGTTGTCATTAGTCAGCGCAAAGGTTTTAGAGTGTATGTGCAGGGAAAAGAGTGCCTTGCTTTAAAAAAAAAATAAATTAAAATATTCTTCTGCTATTTGATAGTGTAGTGCCTTAAGAAGATGACTATAATAGAAAAGAATGAAGATAAAATGAGGATCATGGGAAATGTGTGATCTGTGCATTACAGCTGCACTTGGAAAACAAAGCACACGCTCTTCTCAGTATTGTCATATTGAACAATTACTTACAAAATGAATTAAAATTTATCTCTACTTTTCAGTTGAAAATTTTCTCGTGTCCTGCACTTGTAGTCCTTGTCTTACTAGCTGTGGGAAGGGATGATCTTTGCATGGGTCCTTCACATGTTCAGTGGGCATTCTAACCTGTTCTGCACACAGGTGTGCATGGAGCTGGGCAAGGTATGCTTGGGCTGCACCACATCTCCCCAAGCACAAGCAGAGCTGATAAAATAGGAACTATGGAGAATACAGTGCTCAGTGTTTGTCACAGGCTACATTTGCCTCCCCTCAGCCCATTCCCCAGAGTGTGAAATATGGTGGGTTTCCCCACCTGTGACTTCTGGCCAGGACTGGAGCAGAGGCTGTGTGGTGACACAAGGCCATGTGTATGCCTCAGAGGACACTGTGTGGCACAACCCTCCTTTTACTCTCCATACTCGCTAAGGCATATTCAAACTATGCACCAAAATACCTGGAAAGCACACATCCCCAAAATTGCCACCCTAATTCCTGAATAAACCACTCACAGGCGATGGACTTTTTCCCCATTTAATTTTCTCTGTGCACATTTCTGTGCACTGTATGCTCAGCAACAATCCCTTCTGTGAAGCTGCATTTCATTTCCTCTGACCACTAAAACTGTGATCTGCTTTTC
Organism: Tetrao urogallus; assembly: GCF_951394365.1. Taxonomy (NCBI): domain Eukaryota; kingdom Metazoa; phylum Chordata; class Aves; order Galliformes; family Phasianidae; genus Tetrao; species Tetrao urogallus. Next base: position 11,080,580 of record NC_136822.1, on the reverse strand, counting down.
TCTCCTGAAACACGTGCCACGCACAGATTTTAATTATTTAGTCATGATTTAGCATGCATGATATATGGGTATCATTATCAGTGACTGCAATCTCTCTTCTCTTCTTTTGGCTATTTAACACGAGGAAGATGCTCTTTGTTATTAACATCTGTTCATCAGGGACACAGACCTTCTCAGCATTGCTAGCACCTTCTGTTTTTGTCAGGAGAGGGGAAAGTGATCAAGAGCCTCATCAGAGCCTAATTTGGCACTGATGTGTTTTCCTTTCTCTTAGCATAGCCTAGATCTAAATCGTCCCTTAAATTGCAGTAGCTTTTAAAATACTTCTCAATAACTAGATCTGACTAGGCGTAGACAGAGATGGTACAGATACAAATGTAACGTTATTTAAATGTTATGGTTGTGTGTGGGCTACAAGATGAAAAATAAGTTAATAAAAGATGTGGTAGAATTAGAAAATAAGATTAGCGAATTGCTTTAGCCGTGAAACCATCTTCTAGCTATGAAAAAATGGCTAATCTTATTTTTCCCCCACTAAGCTCATTCTGGTATTTCCACAGCCCAGTGAAGGCGTCGCAGTAGAAATGTCCCCTGTACTTTACCTTGTTATTACAGCAGGCATTTTATTAAGCCTTTCAAGGCTGGATCTTAGGCTCACAGTAAAACAAGGCTCTGGTTCTGCTCTGGCCCTCTCACTAAAGGTAAATGAAAAAGGGATTTCCACATAAGCATTCAATTCCGAGAGCTCTGCCAGTAGCCACCAAATGTAACAACGTTTGTGCTCCAGACCAGGATCTTATTTCTGCCTTAAAGAAAGCATCAAAATCTGATCATGTAGATAAAAGAGGAAACTTCTCATGAATATACTCTACATGATTAAAACTCCAGCTCCCCATGGTTTAGACCTGGAAGACATTTTAATTATCTATCTAACATCTTGCTATTGCTGGAATTTTGACTGCAAATGTTTCTGACATAGTGTTTCATGGAATATCCTTTCCTCATACTGTGCTTTTTTATATTCCAGATGTACAGTAAACAACAAAAGCTTGTTTTATCTTTTACTCTCCATCAGATGAAAGTGAAAGATAACAAAAAAAAAACTTTTAAAGAATAGATTTTAATCACAGAGATCCTGCTTATAATCTAAAAGTCCTATAACAGTCTCAAGTATGCTTTACCAAATAAACTCCAGTTATACATGTCTGAAAAATCTAAACATTAACATTATTGTAAATAAAATTTAAGAAATCAGCAAAGAAGTGCCTTTGAATCTTCTTCATATTGCCAGAGAAAGGTATTCAGATTATTCAGATCTTTGAGTGGAACTGCAATTTTTGATCAACTTTGGCAAATTTCAGCCAAAAATGAGCAGCACCACAAACAAATTCTTGCAGTGAAAAACCATAAGTGTATTTTGGTTCTGAATAATAGGTGTGAGCGACTCAATCACCACTGTGACTTTCCAAGTGTATTTCTCTACTGAATAATATTTATTCTAAAAATACTTGTGAGGACCTGAGCAAAGTATCTGAAAAGTAGATTTCAAGCTTATGGTAAAATGTCTTTAAAGCTGATGTTAGTGACCATATAAAGAGTGTTTTTAAAGCATGGCGTTATGTGTATTTTGAATGAGAAAGATGAAGGAACTTGGACAGACACGATCTGTGCTGAATGTTCAAACATGTTCTAAATTACCTTTCCACTCTTTAAACTCAAACAGCTGACTAATGGCTTAGTGAATCTAGAAAGTCATCAAACAGTATTAATGGGAAAAAGTCATACTTTTATTGTTTTCACTGTCAACCAATATATGCCCTATTTTTATTCTTTTTCACTGCCAAGAAATATGTGCAAGCTAATAACTATGAGAAACAATATCTACATCTATTGGCTGCTGCCTCCTTTCTGTTCACCTTAGAAGAAATGGGGTTTTGGAGGCTAAGTGGCTAGATCTTAGTGAGCTAGATTGTGAATCATTTGTCTCATATGCAGCAACAGCTCAGGACTTGAGTGCAACATGACAGAAACTGCTCAGCTCCAGTACTATCTGGCTGAGTTTCCATGGTAGGAGGTGTTGAAGCCAGTCAGATCTAACAGATGTCTTCTAAGTTGGGTTGTGCCCACTGAACTGGACACACAAAAACTCTCTTTTGTTAGATATCAGATTTCAGGATAGGCATTTGCATTGATTGACAGTCAAGTCGCTCTTTCTCAGAGAATGAAGAGTTGATTCTGTTTGGAGTGTTGATGTCACGTGCACACGTGGCATGTGGCCCACCAGGAGCTACTGCTAAACTATTCAAATGTACATGGTCTGGGGTAAAGATACATTTTAAAATGTCTTAATGTTCAATTTTAATTTGAGCTGCATGTGACAGCTCAGAAGTTATTTGCAGCTATGCAAATTTTGGTAGCTAGGGCAACATCATAAACTATCCTGAATGACCATCTCTGCACAACCATTTGCATGTAGAAGTCATCATGCAATCTGTTGTTTTCTGACATGATAACAAACCATTGGATTGTCAAAACTCATTGCTCTCTCTTGGCAAAGCATCCATAGGTCAGAAAAAGTAAATGCAGAGAGATGACTTTCAAAAGGCTTTTTTTTTTCCCCAGGTATGCATGAAGATTTGTACTAATAAACAGCCAGCTACTGTAGCACCCAAAATTTTATTCAAGCTTTGAATGAAATGTGTTCACTTCTGAACAAGGCTGAAACAGGTTCATAGCTCTGTCTCCTCATTCCACCCATAATTAATGGCAGCACTTACCCAGAGAGCTGAGCATCCCTGAGGCCCAGCCCCACCTGTGCAGAGGGCTATCAGTTCTACAGCAGCTGAGGGTCACTCAACTGCTCACTGGAAGAGAATGGGTGGTGCAGCTCTTTGTTGGCCAGGAAACTGCTGATTTGCTTGTGCTGCATTGGTATGCTCAGAGATGGGAGAGGTTAACTGGAAGTGGTAAGCAATTTACGTGAGTGCTATGGTCGTGAAGCCATACTGGGTAATGGGAAAGTGGTGCTGTTTTAAAGAGGAATGGTAATGTCCAAGAGTCATTTCTGAGGGAGAGAACTCAGTTTTGGGTTAGCCTGTTGAGGCAGTGATTTCTATGGTTCCTAGCTTCTTTGTCACTAAGGGCTCTGAGGTGGTCTGTCTGGCAGAATGAAGGAAGGTTATTCAATGGAATAAGAATAGGTAAGTGTATGAAAAACTAGCTGGTTGATTCCCTGAAACAGAAATATCCAGAAGTGAATGCTTTTACATTATTGAATGTCAGCTAATCAGTTAAGAAAAATGAGATAAAATGTTCAATATTGTTGAAAATAAATGTTGAATATAGCAGCAGTGTGGGAATGTAGAAGAATGTATTTTGGATGATACGTGAGTAGTGAGTACAGTGTAAATTCCTGCTTTTGTTTGACTCTAGTTTCTGTAAATTTTACAGTATTTCAGATTAAATGGACTGATTAATCTCCTATGACGGGAGACTCCTTTTCTGATGTTGATTGATGAAACTTGTCTGATTTTTATTTATTTTTTAATTTGAGTTATGAAGAATCCCAGAGTATCAGTAAGAAAATAAGAATCTATGAAGTGCACACAGTAGTAGGGCAAGTGTCCAGATACTGTTTTCTGTATCTTTCTCTCTCCTCTGGAAACAGCTTCAGGGCTTGCAAGGCAGTGCAGTCTCCATAACCATCGACAATCCAAGAATTCAATACTATTTTAAAAAAAGAAATATCATTATTTATGCCATGCAATTTCTCAAAAGGTTAGAATGTCTTGTGCCAACACGGCAAGTTTCCCTTGAGGTTCAGTCGGGGCTAAATTTAAATGGGTTTGAGTCCAACTAATTCCAGGCCAGTTAGCATCAACCACACTGAACCTGGAAAATTGCCTCTTTCAGGAAGTGGACAGATTCATGCCTAGAAAATCCCACTTGTATTCTGCTCCAGGGGCTGGGTATAAATCTTTAGTATTCTCATTAATCTTTTAAGCTGGTGAATATAAACATCTGGAAGCTTGCACATTCAGAGTTCTGTAACAACATCTCCAACTGGTTATTTCACTTCTTTTGTATATAATAATGTCCCACTTCACTCTGTATGTATTATTCATATACACCTTAAATTTAATCACCAACACACTAAAGTTAAAATTATGCTACACCTGAAATATAAACACCATCACATTGATTTGAGGACATAATATGGCTTATACATAATTACTGTCATGCTGAGGGTAGATTCTCACCTTTTTTTTTTTTTTTTTTTTTTGTGAAGCCACAAAGGCCTTTCTGGTTTTTGGTGACTTTTCATATGTGTGAAACAAATCCAGCATTCTGCAGATTTTTCTCCTCCTCACACAGGGAAATTTTTCACACTTCATGCTCAGCCTTCTGGCTAGCTGATTTTGCTATGGGTTGGCTATCTAGGGACATGTAGCCTCCAACTACAGGAATCACTCAGGGTGTCTTTTTTGTTCCCCAGCAGAAGCATTGGGAATCATTATGGGAACATCTCCAGCAATTAGCCAGAGCAATGTTCTCCTTTTCCTGAGGCAGCTCATCGTGGCTGGCAGTCCCTGTCTGCATTTGCTCCCATGACAATTTGGTGTTTTCAGAGATGAATAAATACTCAAATATTGGCCAAGTATTTAGGTCTTCTGTGTTGTTGGGATGTAGGCTATAACGGTGTTCCCATGCAATAGGGCAGTGTATAGTGGTGGACAGGCAGTGTGCCTGTGTTTGCATGAAAAAGGGATTTTGCCAGAGTCAGAAGCATCCCTGTTAAAGGGGCCATATCACCAAAGCTGGTCTGCTAGGTTGGGCTTTTTGTTTTAATTACTTGATCTAGCCTGGAAATCTGTGAACCACTTAAAATTTTATCTACTCCGAGTCTCAGATTTCCTCAGATGTGCTGCTATTTTTTTCTGTATGTTTTCTGAGCAGCATCATTTCTTTTCTGCTCTTGATTCTGCAGTCTGCTCAAGACATTGGCTGAGCATTAAGCTTTGCTATAGGATGGCTGTGAGTGATATGGTTTATTACTAATATAACATGTGTTACTTAGCCATCTTGAGTTCCAAGGTTGCACACTTACATTCAGAGCAATGACTTTTGGGAAGACAATGCTTGCAGGGTTGTGCTGCTTGTACATTTTGTCAGACCACCTAAGAAAACTCTAGAGAAGAAAAAGAACTCGAAGCTTATTACAGGAAATAATCATGTTTAAGTCTCCTAAAACTGCCTATCAGCCATGTTTACTCAGTGTGTATCTAATGAGTATCAAATATATCTTCAACTGAAAAGTGCTGGAAGTTTGTGCTTTGAACACTTTTAAAATAAATTTTACAGAAATCAGAAATGAGTTACATAATACAAAAAAAAAAAAAAAAGAAAAAAGAAAATGGGCTTGTGTCTGTTACACATTAACATGTGGATGCTTGGTTAGTTCTCCCAGTATTTTCTTATGCTTTATATGAAAGTAACATGTACGCTTATTGCTTTATACAAAAGCTGAGCTTTTCTCTGACCTGTGTGGTACCTGAGGTCAACAGTGCATAAATGGAGTGAGAAAAATTTATTTGAATTTGTTGTCTGGCCATAATTAAAACCACTAATGTTGTTCTAATGCTGCCTTTGTTACAGGATTCACAGCGGTGAGCGCTACATCTCACCTTATGTTATCTTCAAGAAGCCTTTCATGCTTATGTATTTAATTATCTAGCTTTCATTTAATGTATTTGTCAAGCAATCTTAAATATATTATTGCAATACCATATCTGCAATAGTATCCTCGCATAAACAAATGTGCTTTTTAACTACAGCATTGAGAACTCCCTCTGGTTGGATTCCCAAACTGCTCTGCAGGTTGCTGGCTACAGCAGACTACCAAAACAAATCTCTTACCATGATCAAGGTCAGAGCCAGGTCAGTCATTCACAGAATATTACATTTCTTCTTGGAAGCAGGAAGCATTTGATATTTGATTTCCCTGTGCACCATTCTTTGATGGATTTTCCTTTTCTTTCCTGCAGAGGGAAGAATCTGTTATGTTAAAACTGTTATGTGTATTTACATATAATGACTGATATATATTTAATACTGATAGTGTCCTGGAAAACCATTAAGGAAATGCATCTTCTGACTCTGTAAAAGTATGTAGTAGGCTATTTGGCTGAAATTGAAGGTAATTCTTTATTGAAAAGTACATCCACATGAAGATAATGGTTGTACTGACTCATTCACATCAGGTATCTCAGTAAATGGTTAATCCCTAAATAAACTTCTCCAATGATCTATGAATGATCTAAGAGAGGAACACTACTATCGTTATAGCTAAGTTATGTGGCTAATTTTGCTAGGTTAACTTGCCAGGGTAAGACCAAGCCTTTCATTGTATGTGTATAGAGCTGTGGAAAACTAGCTGACTGATGTTGGAGCTTCAAAAATGAGTGATACGTGTGTACCTCCAAAAATTCTTGGATTCTAGAGTTTTGATAGCAAAAACAGCAAGAGATTTACTACATTTTCTGGAGTTCTCCTATGCTATATTGTATGACCTTCTCACATTTCTTTTGTTCGGTGTTGAAATTCTTATTTTGCAGAGATTTGTAGTCTTGGATTTTTTCTTTTGCTTAGATTCAACTACTTCAATTTCACCCTCCCATGGATCTTATGTACCAGTACTGTCAGTGACTTTAGATATAAGGAAAAACTGAACTCCAGAATAAGTTGTGGTATATACTGTTTCTCTGATAAGAAAGGGTTTCTTGGTAGTGTTCTGTCAATGTTGCTGTGCTGAAGTGGAGAAAAGCTTTGGTTTTATGAGATCAGAGTAGAATAAAAACCCAGTTAACTGAAATCAAGTTGTTATATGTGATAAGATCAGTGTTGTAGAAAGCCCAAGATTGTATGATTTTAGGCTAAGATTTTTATTGAACTTAGTAATGATGAACACAAGCACAAGGTAGGTCACATTGCTACTGCAAGAGCTCCCCTCAGACTGCCATGATCTTTCATGAAGAACCTCCATGCAGGACCAGTGATCACAGTGGGACCAAGAATGAGGTCCCATAAGCTCTAGAAAAACTGTGTACAGACCATAGCACATGTAATTCAAAAGAGTGTAGATATGTTTAATTTCACTTGCTGACATGCATGTTGCTGATGCTCAAAATATTTGAATTGTGATGAACTTGAGGACTTTAGGAGGAGCACGTTACTGTTACAGAGTTTGAAGAGTAACAAGAGTATATTCAATTTAAAACAACTACTGTTGTGCGTAAACGATTAAACTGTGCTTCCAAACGTGAGTAAATGGGTCTGTTTTTTCAGCGTGAAGTTAAGGAATTTTGGTAATGTTATCTGGCTTGCAAACACTCCAGAGTAGTAAAAAGGTTGAAAGGCTGGATAATAATGTGAAAGTAGAAGTAAAAGGAGAGATTTCTGTAATCATACACATTAATTTAGAATATGCACTGCTTAATTCTGTGCGAGTTAGTCCTTTAGGTAATGCAATACTAGTTTACGTATGTACAACAAGGAAGAAAATCAGTTTTTCTTGTCTGGATCAGGAATTGCACTTAAAATGAAATAAAATAACTCAGATACCACAAACAAATTTAAAAACTGAGCAATAAAATGCCTCATTCTTTGCCTTTAAGTCTGTAGAACTTGAGATCTTTTCTGTTGTCAAGATTCTGCCTTTTAAGCATTTTCAGAGATTCAGTTGCTTAAAAAACACAGAAGCTTGCACAAATGTGTTTTTTGACTTGTCCAAGTTTCTTTGGTGTTTTTTTTTGCTTGTGATGAAAAATGGCACATAGATTGCCTGGATGAGTGGCATGTAGTTTAGAAAATACAGGTTGTTATTATTGCCAGTGTAGTAAGGGAATGCATGTAGACCCACGCAGGGAAGTGGACATGGGCAGAACATAGCCCAAAAACAGTGGTATAGCAATTTTGTGAGTGCATTTATTAGGACCAGAGAGAAAGCAACCTGACCTGCATAACCTGCTCCACAAGTGTTTTCATTTGCATGTTCACAAGAGCATTATAAATGCAATATTTTCCTATGAAACATCATATCTTTACTATTTTTTGTTTTAGACCTGGCTCAAATCAAGAGTTAGGGTAGTTGCAAGTTGCATGCTCTGAGGAGAAGCTGCAGCACACTTGTGATTAACACTTACAGTTCCTTGTTTCCTATGATTCTGCTAGGGATTAACCAGATGCTACCTAGGTTAGTGTAAATTGTCATTCTTGAGGGGTATTAGGAGCTGTATATGTCTCTGCCTGGTTTTCCTGATAGGATTTGATATCCTTAGTTATACTAGTAAAAATACCAGTTTCTACTAGCTCTGTGAAGTGTGTAATCAAAAGGTAAACTGTACTTATCTTGGCATTTATTGTGTTATTCACAAGAGATGAAAATATGAAGTCCTAACGCAAAACGTATGTGATGGGTGGTTAGCTTTCTTTTATTGTTGCTCACTGTCTTTTAACTTCTTGTTAAAAACTGAGATGGTAGAAAAGTGAGAACACCTTGGGATTTTTTTAGTGCTCACAACTCTCTTACTTCCTTAGTCTCTAGTGTCCTGGGAAGATGCTAAATTGTCTTCTATTTTTCTTGGAAAAAATGCTGAAAAACCTAATCAAGTCACTTCTTTGCAATCAATTTTACAGTTTACTAATTGACCACGAAATTGAGGTTGAATTCAGTGATGTCAGACAGTGTCCACAGTTATTTTTGGACAGTGAGTCTAATATTCACTGCAGCCTTTCTGTAGCATGGTGGCTGTCATTCTCATAGCTATGGCTGTGATTTTCATCACTTACATTAAATCAAAACCTGACAAGGCACGGACTTATTTCTTTCAAGGAAAACTGTAGGTGCTGGATTTGTGCAATAAATACAGTGGTCTTTCATCCAAAGCCTCCCTTACTGAAAAAAAAAAACCAACACACCCTCATAGATGCACATAATGTACCTTTTTGGTTTCCTCTCTCCAATTATGCTAACAAGCTTCATGCTGAGAGAGGATTAGGGCTGATGGACAATCAAAGACAATGCTTCCTTCTTGGTAAAAAGGTGTGAAAAGATATAGGCACTAGAGCTGGAGCTATTAGGCGTACCTGCAGGAGGCCATATGACTAAGTTAGGCCAAGAGAGACTGAAGTATAGAAAATGCTTAGTCACTATTCTAAGCTCTTCAATGACATCTTTTAACACCTTTTGATTCAAAAGAAAAAAACACAATGCAAATATTCCCCCGGCAGGTTCTGCTCAATGTTTGCAGCTCAGCAGGGCCTCGTGACACCTGACTGAGTAAAATTCCCAGTGGGAGACCCACACTCGCCCTGCCAGCAGGGCATGGGCACCTGCAGCAGCTCAGAAAGCAAAGCTGAAGATTAAAGAGGCAGGAAGGTCCCATGGAATAAGCCCTTTACTGATTTCCATAGTCCATAGTGTAAGAGGAGAGTATTAAAAGGTAAAATCAAAAGAAATGTTGCATTGGCTCTGTTGTGGTTTAACCCAGCAGGTGGCTGAGCACCACACAGTCATTTGCTCACCCTCCTCCCCCTTCCCAATGGGATGGAGGAGAGAATCAAGAAAAATAAAGTAGAACTTGAGTGTTGAGAGAAAACTGTTTACTAGGATAGAGAAAAAGAAAGGGGTGATTATTGTGACACACACACACACACAATTGCATAACAAGTGATGCACAGGTAATTGCTTATCACCCCTGAAATGATGCCCAGCTAGACCCTGAGCAGCAGAGGAGAGAGGGAGATGAACTCCCAACCGCTTCAAAATTCTTTCCACTAGATGTCATGTGGTATGGAAAATATCCCTTTGGCCACTTTAAGTCAGCTGTTCTGTTTCCTTTTAACTCATTAGGCCCCTCTCTGAGAACTGCCTTGGCTCCGTACAACACTGCTTAGCAGCAGCTATAATCATTGGGGTATTATCATTGTTATTTTTCTTCCAAAACCAAAACACATCATTATACCAGACTCCCTGAAGAAAACAATTCTGTCCCAATTGAAACTAAGACAAACTGCTATAACATTTTAGCAGTACTATTGCTGCTTTGGAGTGTTTTAAAGAAGAGCCAAAGATGGATGGTCAGATTGCAAAGATTGCTTGTTCAGTTGCCTTACCAAGCAATTACTGCTGCTTGATTGAAATGCATAAATGCTCAGGCTGCCTTCGTCGTTTATTCAGCCTTTCCTGAAAAAGTTTTACTCTAGTTTCAATATGCAAGATTTAAAAATTGAATCAATTTTATTTCTGCTTTGTAGCTGTTTGTTTATCCCTTTAAAATGCATTCAGAAATTTGTGTGCAGTTATTCCACAAAACCAAAATTGTATCTTGCCTGCTTTTTGACTATCTGGAGTATTGGTACTGGCCTGTGAAACTCACTGGTCTCCGGTTGAGCTAATCATAAAATACTATGTAAACATTTCCTTGCATCATGGATATATATTAAGTTACATTCCACACAGACAATGTGAAATGCAAATATTGTAACTTAGAAATGGGTATCTAAAACAAACGTTATTAATGTACCTCCCAAAGACTGCTCAGAGGCAAAGGTGACCACAGGGGCGGAGGTAGATGGCTACAGGCTGCCTTCTCTAACATCTGTGTAAATAGTGGAGAGGTGGCCCCTTGAAGTTACAAGGGCTGCAGTTTCAAATATTAAACTACAAAAAGGTCTGTCTGACTGTACTGAAGAAATTGCCTCTAGTATCTTTTTTTCTTCTTGGCTGCTGGTATTAAGAAAAATATCAGAAGACCACCAAGGAAGAAAGGGGTAGGAAAAGGACATGGGCATAATGAACGTCGGGGTTTAATTGATGCAGTAGCAGCTCATATTGTCTATTCCCTTTGTGGAGCTGTTTTCCTCCACATGCTGATAACAGTGATCTAAAGAGCTGTATTAACTCATAACATTCCCTGCAAAAGTTTTCCAGAAATAAACTTTCTTTATGGAAGAAAAATACTTTCCACAAAGCCAAATATCTTGCGTTAAAACAGCTGAGTGTTTAGAATAAATTTTGATATTGAGGAGAGGCAATTAATTGTTAAAAATAATCTTAAGATATTCCTCTGTGTCTAGGTGTACAAATTCAACAGGTAATAGTAGTCTACAGAAGGGTGGGTAGGTTGGTGGTGTACAGTGAGAAATTAGGTCACTGAAGTCCTACGTTTTATTTGCTTTTCTGATTTTTCTTCAAGTCTTTCCTGAAAGACAATTTTATTTGAATTAACCTATGCTTGTTTTCATGCCCACGTTTAACTTCCATTTCAAAACAGGTGTCTAGGTGCCCATGTGGGAATGTAAATATGAGGGTATGTTACCATTTTTATCTTGCTGTAATGCTTGAAGGATGAATGTAAGGAAAATATTTGAGTATCGAAATAGCCTGCCATGCATGTAGAAAGATAAGGTAATGTGCTGGAAATCACCAGTTCTAAATTTTGGTGTTTCCTTTTCTTCTTCAATGGATGGAAATCTCTGGACAGTATGAGGGTTTTATGACTAGTCCAAATCCACGAATATCAGTAATTAAACTAGAAAACAGTTTTCTGTTGTAGTCAGTCATGTCAGATCAATATCAATGCTAGCTGATTACAAATGCCACTGGACTTTGCATAAAAGTAAGCAATTTTTTGCAGAAAACTTCTAATGAAAAGTAAATGCTGTAGCATGTGCTGGGCTCAGTGGTCTGCTGATGTGGGGTGAGGTGTAGGACAGGCAGGAATGTGCTTTACTTTGAGCCTAGATGGGAGTGGAGTGCCTAAAAGGCCAGCTCTGGATGATTTAACACAAAAAATATGCTCAAGCCCTGGCAGAAAAACTGTGGGGTGTCTGAAAACCATAGAACAGGCAGTGGAGCAGGCTACTGCCTGAACTGCTGTCTGGAGCTTAGTGGGTGCAGGGAGCTGGCAGCTGGTTTGTGTCCTCCTCTCAGAGGAGGACTGATGGAGCAGTGCAAGCGCTGTGCTGCCATTGGATGGCTCTTCCCAATGGCTGTCAAACACGTAAGAGAATTTCTGCCTCCTCACTCATGGAGCAGCTGCAGAAAGCTGGCGCTAGATGAACTGCCTACTTTCAGCTGAAGTTAGAACAATATTTTCACAGTGGTATACTACTTTATTGACAAGAACATAAGTGTACTTTTTATTGTATCAGCATTTACAATTTCCCAACTTTATTTTAATTGGAAGTTAATGATGTATGTCTCTTCTAGTAACTAAATGAATATTTGAACTGCTGCAAGTTGCTTTAATAATTGTTCAGCTAATCATTTAAATTATCAAAGATCTTTACTTGTGCAATGTCATATAAATGGTAAGAATTAAAAATTAATCAACTTGATTTACGTAACTAAAAGCTGCCATCTAATGGATATTTTTCAATAAGACGACAGCAGTAATTATGCTGAAAAAAAAAATATTCGTTCCTGCAGTTTGAACGATTATAGCAATTTCCACCAGGGGATTTCGCAGTCAGGTTCCAGTTCTGGGCAACAGTGATTAATATAATGGTTATTAATGAGAATTCATTTTTGTACATCAAGGGGTGTTTGGGTGTCAGTGTTCCAAAAGCAATGTGGTTAGCATATTAATTATAAAAGATAGCATTGGACTGGTGACTAAGTAACTATATTGATTTTTTTCCCCTCATTTTCTGTGATGTGAAAGGTCAATTAGACTTATAGAAACAATGGAGCCTTTCTCAGCAGGAACTATCGTTTCTCTGTGCTGACATCTCTTTAACCGTGTACAAAGTTCATTAAATGTGCAAAGGTAGTAATGTTAAAAGGAGGAAAGTGATTGGGTCAGAGGTCACAAGCCGTGGCAAGCTGACAGCCTCTTGTGGATTACGCCATGGGAGCTAAGTAATAGTGAGAATTGCCTTTCAGGTTGCCCACTGGGACCAAGGGGAATGAAGTCACAAGCAGCTAATACTATTGGGTTAATTAAAAGGATTATTGACAGTAGCTTTGTTTTTCTCAGGCTCAATGCAATGCTGTTAACCAAGTATTTTATTGGGTTACGTAACATTAGTGAATTTGTCACAAATAGCAGATTACCGATCTTAAAATCTACTGTGTTCCAGTAAGCAACTATTGAATCAAGTGTGTCTGACACTTGTGCAGTCTTCTATTTCACCATCTACTCCTGTATGACACACTGTCAGATGTGACCCATTCAAGTCATTTTCCTTTTCATGGAAGCCCACTCTCCCAGGTGTTAACATTCAGGTGTTTTCACAAGAAGGTTACCATCAGCTAAAACTCTCCCTGAGATATCTTGGCTTACTAAATATAACTAGATCGCCCACTATCCTGTTCATTTACTCAAGCTTTAGTACAGCTTTTATCATTTAGCTGCTGTCTCATTGAAAATCATGATTCAAAGCATGGAAAGTAAAACAAAAATAGCAGTCCCGAGGACAAGAAGTATTGTAATTTAGAACTTGATTTGTTACTATTCTAATGATGGTAGAACAGCTGAGTAAAGCATTCTTGATCATCCTGGAGAAATTAATAGCTTTAACAGAACATCTGTGAAGATTTCAGAATTGTCACTTCTGCATGAAAATGACAGGTTTTCATACTATACATTCACAAAAATAACCCTAAATTTTTTAAGTTTTCAAAGTGTTAGTCTTTGTTGAAATGCTGAGAACATTAATTATATGCTAGATGTAACTAATTTGCTTGTAGTCCTCATCTCAGAATATCAGGGTTTTTTACTTTTCCACACACAAAAGAAAACTTGATGTGAAATCTCCATGTAGCAACGTGTCTGATTGCTTCAAATTTTGTGTGATCGTCTTTGTTGATTTCAAAACGAGCTCAGAGCTGGCAGTGCATTGAAGATGTACAGGTAGACTTCAAAGCTGACTTTCTTCTTCCATTTTCTGTTCTGACGCCACCATCCCTTTGGTCTGTTTTGCACAAGTAATACAGTCTACATTATCCAACAGTGTTAGCAAAAAATAGGAGAAGTAATTATATTTCTGCTTGCTTCGTATCTTGGTTGATAAACAGTGAAGGTGAAATTGCACTTTGCATATACAAGACAGAAGTACTTATCAACCATGTTTGTACCATAAAAATGAAAAAGCATGTTTTATTGTTCTGTAGCTGGATTGTTATGAAATAGGAATTTTTACCTTGAAAAATGCTCTAATTGCAAACTGGGGGGAATGCTGAGAATAGTAGAAGACTACTGTGCATCCACAGATTATTAGAATACCTGTTTATGCTTGTTAAGGATTGGATGACTTAAGCTGAAGAGAGAATAAATTTGACATCTGACAGAATCTGACCTTCTAACAAGATGATACTGTCTTCCTGTGCTGCTTCAATTAAATACATATATAGCTGTAGAGAGCTCTGTTTTTGGTACAGTTATGCAGCTGGGAGGGTGCACATCCCGCACTTAAAGCTCTATTCATTAATGACAATCATATCAGTTCCTGCAGTTTCTCTTCTTCAATACCCTTTTGTGTTAATTTTTCGATTAGATTAAATTAAATCCTTCACTGGATTTAATGGGTCCAAAGTAACGCATGATCTTTCTTTCAGATCATGCATCAGGTGAGCACTGTGTTGCACACATTTTTACGAGTGGAATTTTATAGGAATGCTCTGTAATAAATACTTTAGGTCCTTGTGTCCCACTGCAGCATCCTGATTGCAAGTGACCTGTTCTTTTGCAAGTTGCTGGTGCTACGCTGGTTGAAGTAGGGCCAACAAACAATAAAGCTTCCTCCTCCTCCTGTAAAAGCTGAATAATAATTTTTCAGCACACAACTCAGCAGATGTAAAGAAGGTGAGATGGAAAAGCAGCTTCTGTTCCCATATACTGAATCTCTGAGGTAAAGCAATATATGCATGTTCAGTGGATGAGCACTGCACTCTAGAGAGAGAGCTTGACACTTGTATTCACATCTTTCACAGTTCTTATCTGCAAGTGATAACTTTTGACACCACTGTCTGTGTGTGAAGGGTACTGATAACCAGAGTAATATACAGTCACTGTCCTCATACTGCAAGGCTGGCACCTGAAGCATGGATAACCTCTCTAATGAAATAGCACCATGGGTTTGCACTCCAAGTTTATGTGATCTAATTTGAAGGCAAGTAAGTGGGTCATATCTAGTACCTAAGCATGAGCCCTCATCATTAGTGTGCCTGTTATCCAGTGTTGTGTAGCATATCTGCAGGGGTGCAATCTTGCCTCCGGGCGTCCCTGGTATTTGTGGTTACTGATTAGTTGCTGCCACTGGTTCTTCCTGATGAATTCTGTGTGTGGAGACTAGGGCCTGCTGTAGTCTGATGTCATGAGGCATTGGAAAGGTACAACCAGTCGCTTCATCAGGAGCACTAATTTGTACACTTTCCTTTACTGCTTTTTAAAGTTATGTCTGACTGGTTGCCTGAAATTTATGTACTAAAGCAGCATTGCCTGATCTCCACCTGCAGCATGGGTTATACTTCAAAGCTGCTGCTGTTTACAAAGCATGCTTTGGTCTCTACAGTAGTTTTACACCTGAATATCAAGTTGGCTGAAAAAGCAATGGGGTGTAAAGGATTAGAAAACTAATCAGATTAATTCATCCCCTTTTTTAATGATCACAAACTATATTCTCACTTTTTTTTTCCTGAAGTCATCAAAAAGTTTTGCAATAATGCATGCTAATTTGCTACAAAAGAATGTACATATGAGCTTGGTTGTGCACACACTTCTGTAAGCCAGCACCATGCTTATCCTCAGCAGACAAGCATAAACCAGCTCCAAATTACAAACTACAAACACCCTGCAGGTGTTCTGCTGTGTGCAGCACTACTGCTTCCAAACAAGATTTAGGGGTCACATATCACCTGCCTGAGACATGGATGTCTGTGTACTGGTACTTGGAGCAAGTCCCCCAGTTGTCCTATTGTGGTGGAGTGGTAGGAGAACATCAGCTGAGTTCCTGGCAAGTGAAATGCTTAAATAAGTCTTGTTTAAGTCTGGTAAGTATCTGATATCCGTATAAGGGTGACGACTGACATCCCACGGCAGTCTGCATTTCAAGCCCTTTGCTGATTTATTGCCCTCAGCAGCTACATTGTTTCCAAGAGGAGACATGAGGATCTTCTGAGCTGTCTGCTCCTCCCTGCCAATGTTCGTTTGGAACAGAACCTTTTATTTCTTGATTCTTTGCAAAGACTTCTTGACCAGATAAGTGGAAGTTATCACATAATTTTTCTGGAGATCGTCTGCTATAGATACCAAAGATTTTATAACATTTCAAAGAGTGCTTTTGGAAAAAGTGCCTTTCAGAAAGCTGAGATTACAGATCAGCAGTAACGTACAAAAACCAGACGAAAGGGTCCCTTTTGACTCAAATGATTCTTTGGTTATTAAAAAAAAAATAATTAAACAATCTTCTGCTATTTTAGACACTTGCTTTCCCATCCATGTATCCTCCGTTGTCATTCGGGCTGATGTCACAGTTTCTCAGTCCACAAGTAACTGACTTATTACAATGTTATGAGAAATGAAGCAATTATACAAGCCACCTACCCACTCTATTACATTGTCATGTGCTTGAGGACAAGCGAACTCATCTATTTGGGGAAGGTATGACATTGCAACAGATGTGAATGGCTGGCTGTTATGTTTTCATTAAAAGATAATAGTGCAAGAATAGAAGAAAGTTTAGTAAATGTTTCTTAAGTTTCTGTTTAAAGGATGCTTTCCTGAGGAGGGACCTTTTGAGCAATCATGTTTCATTATCCTCACTTTCTTACTGCAAGTGGTAGGAATAAAGAATGTGATTGAAGTTACTCCTGTGCCTGGTGATCATAGGCCTCTCCACCGCCTTCGTAAAGCTATTGGTTGCCAACTGTTCATAGAGTATTCAGTTGTATCTACTGGGTTTTATTGCTCTCAGACTTAACATGGCTCTTAATTGTTCAGTAGAATAGGAACCAAAGCGTAGTTTCTTTGGAAAGCAAACAGTCTCGTTATCTCATTCTCCAGCAAGAAAAATGCTGGATGCTATGGCTATATTCAGTTTCAAAAAGTATTGTGAATCATCTGTAATGTTGAAACAAAGTCCTATTCTCTATACCTGCTGCCTATCTGATTCTAGGTTTACTCTGCTACTTTGTATAAAGGTTTGTGAAAGAAAAGTGAAAATTACAAACTCAAACAAAAGCACACAAAGCAGGAATAAAAAAATGCCAGAAGTATTTTTCTTTTTGTCCACCTATATGAAAAATAATGTCAGAAAACTGCAATTTCGAGGCTCTGGAATTTTAAAATACCTTATTTAAACTAAAATTCATAAAAAAATTTACAACTGCTGCCTTTAAATTTGAAAATTAGAACACTATCAATTACTTCCAGATAATTAAATCTGAGTACTAAGGAAAAGCACCAGGCCTTTCCCCTTAATTTGTTATCCTGACTCTGACCAAGGCTGGTATTTGAAAGAAATGGCTGAGTTATGGACTAAACTGCCCATAGGGACAATTTTTCTCTAACCCTCATTATTTAGTGTTGGCTTATATTCCGCAGCATGATGTTAAGTAACTAAGATACATCATCGCTGATAGGGACATCCCAATTCTGAAAAGCAACTCATTTGGTATGTTTTCCAAAACTTATAAATAAATGTGCATTTCTTAAATGGAGAAAATAGGAAATTCTGCAATGAGTTCCACTCAAATGTATATAGTACTGCAGCATAACAATTCCATGAAAAGTAAACTTACTCTTATTAAAGTCAGGCCTCATCTAATAGCTTCAACATACTTCAGAGTGGAAAAAAAGTTATGTACAAATGTTCTCAGTCTTCTAGAAAGGCTGTGACCTGCATGATATTTAAAGGTCCACAGGAGTATATAGGAATGAACACAGCAGTTGTTCCCTCATACTATGTTATTACAAAGAGAACTGGGGGTCAAATTGCATGAATGATAAATGGAAGGTGCTTGAAATGAGTTGGTTCTTTTTTGAACATTATACATTGACCTTGGCAGTTTTGACAATTACATCCATCATTTCTAAGAATCCATTCCAGAACACCCGTCTGTTCTCTAATGTGGCCAAGTAAACAGGATTTGTGAATATACGAATCAAAGATTGATCTCCTGTGCCTATACACTGATTAACAGTTGGTTTCTTGGTGCAACTTTTTCATTCGATGAATTATGCGAAGATCATAATTCAACATGGCACACCTGTAGACAAGCATGTTTGAATGCTTTAATCTTCCCTCACTAGGTCTCAGTGGGATCAATACTTGGCTTCTGAGTTTGATAAGTAAAATGGAATAACACCCTTAAAAAGCATATTGTACACAGCAAAAATGATATTTTATTCCACTGGTGTTTCCCCCTAGCAACAGAATGTGCCGAAGATAGAAGATGGGACGAAACAGGGTGGAAAAATTCATTTCTCTCAAACATTCCCCGACTCCTAGAAAGTGAAGATAAGCTTTTCTGTTAGGATTTTACAGCTTATCCATCTCACTCTGACCATGTAAGCATGTATTGTCATCCTAAACTGAGTTACAAGGCATGCCTATAATGCCAGTGTTTAATAGGAAGTTGTTCTTGACAAGTATATTTTTCTTTATCAGATCTGTTTGAAGCAGTGGAGTCACTGTCTCTGGAGATGTTTAAGAAAACAGTAGATGTGATGTTTAGGGGCTTGGGTTAGCAGGCAATATTGAGTAGTTGCAGTAGGCAGAGGCTTGGTCTAGATGATCTTAGAGGTCTTTTCTAACCTTTATGATTCCACAGATAGTAACACACCATTCCCTTGCCTATGATTCAGAGTAGCTAATACAGATGCTACCTGTGATACAAGTTCTGTTCTTGTTTTTTGAATTCCATCTATCTTTACAGATTCTGATACTTCACTTTTTTCCACACTTACATGATGTGCTCTTAGAAAATCAAAAGCAGAACAAAAGCCAGCCAAACAAAAAACCTCACAAGGACAAAACTTGCACCTGGGTAACTAGGTTTGTAATTAATTTCACGTAAGGGAAATGATTTACTATGATGACAGTAAATATCATAGTGCAGTATCTTTGTAAACCAGTCCCCCTAGCTGCCAGTCAGTTTGGAGCTTAATATGCCATTATGAGAAAAATATAGAATTCAGCTACGTTCCAGTGCAAGCTGTACTCTACCATGAATTTTTTAAATTTTGCTTTTAAGTATTACATATTTTTAACTTAAGACTTTGTGTATATCTGGCTCCAGTTTGAAGAGAGAAATATCTTAGTGCAAGTTATTTAAAATATTAGTGTACAATGAACTTCTGAATGATTCTTCCATAGTTTTCCAGAATTGTGTTTTCTTATCATGGGTGACCCTTTCTTTGGTTTCAAAAACCCCCCCGCAAAACTAAATGTGCCCTTACTGTGATCACATGAAATGAGAGTCCTCACCTAAATCAATAGGGTTTGACAATATCCATGATTTCCAGGATTTCTTGTCTCATAATATATATTTGAAACCAATTCTTTCCAGTGGTACATGTGACCACTGGTCACGGTAACATCAAGAATTACAGTGACTATGTGAACGCTTACTTTACTGGATGTGCTTTGCAACGAGACATTGAGCCATCCTTCACTCTTCTCATCAATCTCTTTGGAAGCATCTAGTAACATCTTAATTAGATCATGAACACCTTAATGTGGCTGTTGGTGGATAAACTATCTTGCAACACACAGGTGGCCTTGCAACACAGAGGTTGAATTTGGTGAGTCTGAATATTCCATGCGCTCTATAATGTCGCTCTATAATGTGAACATATCTTTTAGGTACATTTTGCTTTAGGACAACTTAAAGGAAACGTGCAAGAAGAATGACTTTCTATGTAAAATTGTTATCTCTTACTCCTGAGGAATAATACTAGATAAGCATAAAATTGCTTTTCAAAATGTTTTAATGGCCTTTTCTATTTTTTTTTTTTTTTTTTTTTTTGGGTGGAGCATAGTTGGGGAAAGGGCAGGAATAAAAATTAGGATTATTGAACTGCACTCCTGTTTGTGTAGGATGCTGCCTCCCATAACATCTAATCAGGTAGAGTTCTTTCATGCTCTGCAATGGCACAGGAGTATTCATTTTCACACGTGGTTCTCAATTTCTTTTCCTGCTTCAGTTTCAAAACAAAATTAGTAATGTTTTATATTTAGGGGTCTAAAGTATATCACTTTGATTTCAGAGTGAATCAACAACTCATAGTGTATGTACCAAACAGAAACATCTCCCTACACTGGCTGGTAATCTTGCAAGCTGTAAGGGTAATTTCATAACATACAAATGATGGGAAGTAGCATCAGTGATGTCCTCTGTCACTTACTGTAAAAAAGCTGAAATGTCTGTGGGACAAAGAATTAGGGATTGCAGCAGTTGATGCCATGGCGGCCTGCTTAATTCCTGTTGACATAGTCTGTATCTCAGCGATAGAGTGGTGGAGATTCCCTGACTGCTGGTCAGAACTGGAGGTGGGAGAGACAGATTAATGGTTCTTGCTCAAGACAAGAGCCTATTCCAGGGGATTATTATTAGTGGAATCAGGCATCTTGGAACAGAACACAGCTCCATCAAATTGAGTGTCATGTGACAAGAAGAGGCATCTGCTACACATTAAATGAAGGTCTGTGGCATTCCCTTGTATCATTCCCTTGTATCTCTCTCTATAAAGGCAAGATGGTCAAATCTGTGTTCTCTCCCTCTCCTGGACTGATGGAGGAATTTCTTCAACAGTCTGCTTACAGCTGGCTAATTCAATAATGAAAAAGTTCCAGTTGAGATGAGCTACATGTAGTTCTTTGTCAGGGCAAACTGCTCTCAAACATGGGACAGAGCTGCTGAATTCAGACTTTAAGGCTCTGGTTGAAAGCATCAGACGTTGGTGCACAACGGACATGCATGGAGCCCTCCTACAAGATAGAGTGCTTTGCTAATCAGTTAAATCTGCTTTAGTTGATCTTTTCATAGCACAGAGGGAATCTTGCAGTTTGATGACTGCTGGGGGACAGCGTAGGGAAGATGATTATCTCCTGGGGTGGTCATCCTTACCTCCTCTGTGTGCCCACCCTAAACTGTGTAGGTTCAAAAAGGATGGAGAAAACACCCCCAAAACACATGTCGAGGGATGTTCTCAAAGTGTAATTTAAATACAGTCAGGCCATCTTCATTTTTAGATCTGAGTGCCTGTAGTATTACCTAGAGTGTAATTCACTTATATAATGAGTATATGTTCATGAGATATAAGTACTCTTGTATAATGTGTGTGAGTATAATGTGCTTTATAGAATGGTTTTTTTCCTGTATAGATCTAGACTAAATCAAACCTACTTATAGGTGCAAATGTTATGCATGTTAATCCTTTCTGCATATATTAGGCTATGTGCCTTTCTGTACATTGAACACAGTCAATGCACCAGAGGGTGTTAAAGTAGTCAAAAACAATGCTGAGTTCTAAACTCTAAACATCAAAGTGAGCTTTATTAATATTACCTCTTCACTAATAATGAAGTATCTCTTGAACTAAGGGCAACTCTGCACAGCAGGCACATCTGCAAGTGCAGAAGGATGTGATCTCTTCTATTTGTTTCCTGAACTAAATGCAGATCTATTCCAGCTTGAGGACACACGGCCATGCCGGTGTGGCGTAGCACTGAAAGATGCCAACCCAGGAGCACTGGTTATTCAGTTTGGTGCAGCCTGGTAGTGTCATAGGTTACACAGTTGTGGACTGGTGCAGATGGTGTGAATAGCTGGGGGAAGCCAAGCCCTATCTCTACATTGTGGTGTTTCAATTTCACATTAATGCTTGCAGAGCCTTTTCATTTCTTTTCTTTTTGCTTTTTAGTAGCACTTTTTATCTCTTTCAAGAGAGTATTTAAGTACTTATTAATAAGTAGAAATCTCTTTTACTAATTAAAAATGATCAACTTAATGTTCCCTAATAAATGGGAACTGGGTTTGCAAAGAGTGGGAAAAGTCTTAAATATCTAATTCTGTTAACTGTTAGAAGTATATCTATACTGATGTGGTAAAACTTATATGACTAAATTATTATTGGATCTATTTCCAAGTACAGCTTGCTGAAGATCTCTGATATCAAACTCGGTGTATACTGGCAATTCCAGCATTTGGTGTCTCAGACTGCGTTTTCTATTAGCAGTTTTAAAAATTTTGCCTGTGTGCACTCCAGTGCCAAGTCAGTTGATGGGCAGATGTGAATTAAGCAAAAATGTATATAACTTCTTTTTTGCTTATGAAAGAACCGGTGACTTTATATAGAAATTGAAGGCCTGATTTCCCATTCGATTTATGCATATACTGTCTGCTTTTTAAAGCCTGTCGTTTGTGTGCTTCTATGATAGTGGCTCAATACAGCATGTGGATGCTACTTTTTCTTGGCTATATGTTGCTTGTATATGCATAAGGCTGGATTTTGCTGAAACCTATGCATAAATGATCACTTCATGGCTTTCACATTCCATGGTAAGAGGCATAAAAATGAATGTGGAGTGTTTTTTTTAATGTCTAGAGGCTTAATGTGTGGAGACAATTTACTGTCATATACAACTATTGCAACATAAAGAAAATTCTTTGCCTGGTAAATGGCACACCTTACATTAACAGAATAGTTTTCATACTTTTATGATGATACCTTATGAGAGAGTGTGAAGGGAAGCATAAAATATTTACCTTTTTTTTTTTTCTATTAACTCACTGTAAATGTTAGAGTACCTGGAGCATTCAAATACACAAGGGGCATTTCCCTGCAGAAGGATTTTCTGAAATTTTTGCAGGAAGACATAGGTTTTATATCTCTGCCAGTCTGTACTTTGTGAATGTTAGATGTTGTTTCCCATTTACCTGCGTTGCAGTGGTACTGACAGCTGGAAATGAAGTTTTAGGGTATCAGAGACCTTGCATACATAAGTTTAAAATTTATTGGCCCAAGCCCCTGCAGTCCCACTGGGCAGTGACTAGTACTACAGTGTGTACATAGTTCGCATCTTGATATAGCCCTGATAATTTGATCTTCACCATGTTTCTTATTTGAAAAGAATAGCTCTCTAACTTTCTCTACTCACTAGTAATTATCTATACATATATGGCTATCTATATGGATATAGATCCTAATATATGATTTAACTATCAATTTCTAAATACATAGCATATCTGGAGTCTAAATATATTTGAAGCCCAGTAAGCAATCATTGTTATGCCATAAAATATTTTCATCAAATCTGGATGTCTCACTTTGAAATGACAACCAAAAAAATGGTCATGGTATTGCTTAACAGATAACAGTTCAAGACATAAAAATCCATGTAACGTTATCTTAGATTAATAGTTATCTTAGATTAATAGATATTTTATTGCAGTATTTAATCTCATTCTGCTTAAATTAGTGATTTCCTCTCAACATGCACACGCTGCATAAATTCTTGTTCAGGTTAGCCACTCAGCTGCTGTGTGATTGCATAGCTTAGCTAAACTGGATGATGACATGAAATTAATAATTTAGACAGAAACTGCTGTTGTAACAGTGCATGCATGACTCTCAAAAACAAATTCCAAGCAGGTTTCTTCTTTCACTGAAGCAGTCAGTTACCATGGTGATGGGGAGTGTATAAAACTAGAAGAGACAGAACAATGCATAACTTCAAAGTACTCTCCTACCCACCAAAAATGTCATTGCTCCCCATTCCCCAGCAATTCTTACACATCAAATGCTCTATGCCAGGGACAGTCAAGATGTCCTAAAAATGCCTGTGCACAAGCAGAGAGAATAGCCCTATCTTCTATTAAACGAGTTTTTCTGTCCTTGTGTCTTTTAAAATCTTCCAATGTCTTAGAAAGACTTCAGCCAAAACCAACTATCTTTATTCAGAAATCAGAATTGCTGTTACCCGATGCTTGCTGAGCTACAATTTTAAATTGCTCAGAATAATAGAATGGTTAATACAAAGACAACATAGCACAGGATAAAAGAAAACAATCTAGTTTTTGTTTTGGGACTTTATCCATCCAATTCTGTTAGCTAATGCTCATATAAAACGTAGTGTTAATGATAAAACTATGTGGGACGAATACTTGATCATAAAACAATGTTTTCACATAGAATTTAGGACCAGTTTGTCTCTACTCTCACCAAGAATGATGTCACAGGGGAAGCAATATGATGCAAGTCAGGGTAGAGATTGCCTCAGGAGAAGCTTTGAACAAATACATGAGGCCTGGAGCCTCACAACAAAGAAAGAAATGCCTGTGGACAGCGTGGGTCCCCATAGGCAGTGGCAGACATGGAATTACATTCCAATATAAAAGCCATGGACTCTTGGAAAGGTTGTGTGGGTATGGAGTAGTTATGTTCTCTTCCACTTTGATTCCTACCAACAGTGGGAACAGATGGTGCATTACATCTCCTCCCCAAAAAGAACCATCATCTGCGTACTCACCCACCAATCTCAGCACTGCAAAAGAGGCAGGGACCTTGGAACAGAGTTCTTTCATGCTGATTTCGTGTTGCTTTATTTTCACTGACATGATTTGCATAACACTAATGGAATAGAGCTAAAAAATAATCATGTTGTCTTAAGAAGGAAGGAGTCTCAGGGGACATATGGAAAAGCATATTAAAGATGAATCCAATTCTAGAAACTGAAACTAGTTAAAGCAATACTCAAAACAATCTTGAAATATTGCTGTAGTAGAGTAACCTACATAAGGGAAAACGCATCTTTATAAATCAAGCAAAATCCCTCGAGGACACTGTTTTATGACATGTATTCTTGAATACCAAAGAAGTAAAAGCCATTCACCAGTTCCTCCATAAAGAAGTACCTCCCAGACTTTAATAGGAATATTATGCTAGATGTACGCTTCTGTCCACCTCATGAAATTATACTGACCACGACGTTGGCTAGGTTGGAAGTAAGCTGAATCAAGGGTCATTAAAATTGATGTGAATATACTGACACAGACTTCTGAGACTTTGATACGACACCAAGTGAGCACCTAGACCAATGTAAACAGAGGTATTGTATATGCTCTGCAGCATTTGGGCAAAGTAAAACTGCTGTTGAGGAAGCTTTCCTGTTCTGTGGTACCTAGAGTTGGATTTATTTATTTATTTTTTTAATACTTCAAAAGCTTGTATTACCCAGAACTGTCTCTGTTTTAAGGAGATTCTTGCAGTTACTGCTTTTCCATTTGCATATCAGTGTTTTTTGGTCAACTTGTTCTCCATATTTCTGTTTTTGTATGTTTGTGTGATACCAGGTAAAAACAAAACAAGCAATATCAGAAGAGCAATATTACAGGAAATGCCTAGCAAATAATAAGCAAGTTAGTTTTTGGTTTATCTATTTTGACTTTATACAGCCACAAAGTGAAAATAAACATCAGATAAACACTTGCCCTGTGTATGAAAATGAAGTGCAGATTAGCAACTGGCTACTTAACAGGCAGAAAGCAAACTAATCATTGCCTTTGTTAATGCTTTCCTATTGTTTTCTTTAGCAAAGCTTGCTTAGCTGAATGTAAAAGATACCTTTGCACAATTTGGAGTTGTACAATGGGTGTAGAGCACCCTCTACTTTCTTTTGATCAAATAACATTCCTGGGCTTGAAGAGAAGGGTGTGCAGAAGGAACGTAGATGCTGTTTTTCTGCAGATTTTTGTACTGAAATCAGAAGAAAGAATTTGTCTATAGGGTTCATTAACTGTTGGCCTCTGCTGGCAGTAACCCATGTTATATAGGCCACCATTGTGACATCCTCAAAAGAACTCCCTGAAGGAGGCAAAGTCTAGAAGGAGAATATCTACTCTGAAGTTTCCCACCTTCCCTGAACTATATCTGCTGAGCCACCCCAGGAGGGGAGAATGTGGCTTTGAAAAATAACACCTTTGTTATTCCAAGTGTTAGAGATGAAGCAGAGTTTTCAGATGGCCCCAAGGTTTTTGCACCCTTCACCAAACACAGATGGAAACTGGACTCTTTGAACTGCTTTGAAAATCTGTTACCATGCATTGCTGTGGGGCCTGGGAAGCAGCCATTGCTAACTTCTGTCTGCCTGCAATTTTTATGGCCATGTGATGACAAGGATTAAATAGCTTCATTTTAGCAGCAGACAGCTTTTAAATGTAAAAATGAAAAACAAAATAAAACAAAAAGCCCAATAACTCTTTGCTCAAGGCAAAACCTTAATAGACATTGAGGTAACATTTCAATGAATGAGGTGAATTCTGAAGCAAAAATAAAAGCAGTTTAGAATTTAGAATTGTATCTTAGGCAATAGTTGCAAAACCTTTATAACATTAAGATCTCAGTATGTTGGAATCCAGAAAATAAAGATTATCCCTTGTTTAGGAATGTATTGGAATTACAGTATATGATACCATGACTGTTTCTTGTGGTGTTTTATATTTAGTGCCTGTAATTTACATGGAATTATAGAGGTGCTGAAAAATTGTCAATTCACGTAATGAACGCTTCTTTGACTCATCTGAATTAATTGTGCTGTTGATGGCAAATAGCATAGTTTTCTATAAGAAAATATGTCCTTTAAGATTTCTATTGCATCTTATTCATTATTCAGACTATCAGAAATGTACTGCTTATTACAACTGCTCTTGGTTTATTGAAAGTGGTCTATTGAAAGCAGTTTTTCTGCCATTATTCAATATATTGAATTTAAATAGCAGTAGATTGTCTTGTATTTTCATCTTTTTTATTCCAGAAGTATTTAGTTTGTATGCTAGAAAAATGTTTTTCATTCATAGATGAAAAACAAAACAATTGCTTTATTAGTTTGCCCAATCTCAGATATATCTGTCAGGAGAAACACCATGCTGCAGACTTCATCCACTTTTCATGAGGACTTTGGGTAAATTCGATAGCGTGCAATGCAGCTTCTGGTGTCTTTGTCAGTCAGTACAACCTGTGCTGTATTCCTTTTATCCATTATAGATGCATAACTCATGTACAGCAGCTTTGCTGGTGGAACAGCTTTGGAAGAGACGAAAATGTGATGTTTTCTTCAAGTTCTGCCTTTGCATTGGTACTGCAGTGGGCTCAGAAGCTTCCAGGCTGAAGCTTCTCTGAAGTCTCTTGTCTCCAGGTACTCGCCTGGATACTGATCTCTTCATTAAGACATGAGGATTGGCTTTTTCTCAGCCAAGATCCTCTTCAGAAGTTGGTTTAATGATCTGATGTTCTGTCTGGAAGGTGAATCTATCCAGGAAGACTGAGGCTGTAGTGAGGCTGTAGAGTTCACCACAGATTTGCTCTGTATTCCATCCATCTTAAACATGTGTGTGTGTATATAAATATATATATATATATATTTTTTTTCCATATATATATATATATATATATATATATATATATATATATATATATATATATAAGTGTGTTCTGCATATACTGCAACCCCATGAAACATGAGATTTTATTCTAGCTCAAGGATTTTTAATTATGAGCTGCATTGTCATGGCTGCATTTTACATGGAATGGAGCTTTCAATAAATATGTTGTGTTTTAGAATTTCCTCATTAGAATTATTATTTTCTGTTTTATTTTTTATAATACTGTACAAAAGAATTCAGACACAGTCTTACACCTTATGCTTTTCCTGTCAACTTATGTGCAAAAACAGAGTATGTGTATAGAGTAAGGATAACTTCAGTTATTCCTGAAGAAAGTATATCTTGATAGAAATGGAGAAAAACTTATCACAAAAGTGTGTTATATTTCACTTGCTAATGAAGATACGGATGGTTAAAGCTGCAAGTAGGATAGCCAGTAAAATGAAATGTGAAGACCCAGGATCAGTCTGAGCAATGATAAGCTTGTAACAAATCTGCAGTTCTTGGTGGCCATTAATCTTGCTGAAATTCCTTTATCCATTAATTGTAATGTTTCTTCTAGTTCAGTGAGTTTTGACCTTTAGCACAAATCATTTTATTTCTGAGGAAAGCTCAAGACTATTTTAATATTTAATCATGATTTAAAACTAATACTGGAAACATAGGGGGGCATTTTCTTTTTTAGAAGCCCTACAAAAGTTAATAGAAAGGAATACATTTTCAGTACATTTTTAAGTAGGAATATAACACCCAGCAGAATTCTGATGAGTAATTTAAACACTAAATTCTTTAAAATATATAGATCTTCAAAGAAAATTTTCTAGCTTGCTTTTTTATCTCTATAAACAGTAACATCACTTGTCACGAAAATCTATAATATGGGGTGTCAAAATATTTGGAATGAGAACAGGTACACAGACAGTGACAACACTGTCTTATGGAAAGTTTAAGAGCTTGTTCTACACATATAAAGTGGGTTTTGGCCAGACATTGCACTTTAGTGCTGATATCTTCTCAGGGAAAGCCTAATAAAAAGCTAATAACATTTCAGTCATTATACATGGCCATATACAAAGCCTTTTGTAAGGATGAAAGACCAGTTCATAAGCTGTCCTTTCTCTGAACTGCATGCGTGTTAGTCCTGCCTGTCTTTGCAGTATAACTACATTGATCACATCTAAATACTGGATCAATTGATCGTTTCTTTCAGTAAATTAAGAGATCTGGTATTTGGTGTGTTGGGTTTATAACATTGCAGTTACTAAGTCTGCAGTGTGCTCTGGGGCAGGGACAGGCCTGTGCTTCTCTTTGTTCAACTTTGGTTTTTCGCTCATAGCAGAATTATCTAAGATGCTTTGAAAGAGACTTTGGACTTATAAAAGGTCGTATTAAGGCAACTTGGCTGGTAATAGGTGCAAGCTGCTGAGCTGGATGGCTTGACTACAAAGGGACAATTGGGGGAGGCTTAGTTTAATAAGCTAAAAGTATCTTATTAATGCACATAACTGCAATCCCTTCTCTCTTGTGAATATCTTATTCAGAGTAAATTGATTTTGGTTACTATAGCTTTGTCCTCCTCTTGGGCCCTGACACAAATAGGATCATACAAAGTACAACATGCCTTCGATTCTGTGTGCTGACCCTCAGTTTGCTCCTGAACATCTTCCTGCGTGTCTTCCTGTACTGGGGATGTGCTGCCTGTTCAAAGCAGATTGCTATGCAAAAACCATTACCTTCCACCTTTACTCTGGGGCGGGGACTGATTCTTCTCTTTGTGCAGTCAAGAAAGTTGTTTTGCTGCTTGGTTGTAGCAAGAAATTCAAGAGTAGCTTCATGGGACATCCTTATTGGTTGGTTGGAGTGGTGCTCACATACCAGCCTTGTGCTGTGTCAGCTGCTGAGCAATGTAAGGCACGGTTAATCATTTATTATAATCAATCTGCACAGCCTAGCAGATGTGTGGGGAAACTATACATAAATTGCATACATATATATATATATATATATATATATATATTTAAAATGAAGGGCATACATGCTCAGAAGTTTTTTTTGATGAGGAATGTTGGATGAATAGAAGCTCAATCTGCTGAGTGTCCTTTTGTGGCCTTCATTTTTTTCCATATTTTTGCATAGTGCAATTGTAGTTCAGTATCTCATTTTTCATGTTTTTGATATTGAATTCTTAGTTATTCCTTTGATGCACTCTTCTCTTGGAGCACACTGGAGTGCTACATCCACAGCTGGTAGGAGCTGCTGAGCTTCCTGTTGTTCCACCATATTCAACTTTATTTATTCACCTTGGAATCAGGGCCTGAAGTTATTTTTTTTAAGTATGAACATAATATGTAAATGTTCTGGCATATATTAATGCTAAAGGTCACCTGGCTGATTTTGTTCTTTCTTTGAATTGCAGCAACCGTTTGAAGAATGTTAATTGATTGTAATTGTTTTAGTTAATCAATTTCAGGGTATCAGGAGCCTATTTTGCATGCAGGAGTTGTTTGCTTTCAGGCAGTTCACAGAAGTGGTGAAAACTATCCTAGGTCAATTGTTTCTTTGCAGGAGATTGTTTTGTATGTATGACTGTAGCTATGAGGGTAGTATGCCTCCAAGTTGAAGAAAACTGTTCTCTGACAATAATTGCTAAAATGATTTAACACTTTAAGTTTACTCTGAGAATAACAAGTCAAAGGTATGGAGAGCATTACTGTGACTCTTCTGGATTCAACTTCTCTAAAAATGATTTATTCTGGTTTTTTTTTTTTGGTTTTTTTTTTTTTTTTAAATTGAACAATGAAAGTAGAAAAGAGGAATCCTCTCCACCTTGTTTCTTCTAACATTTAAGGCTGTTTCACCGGTGCAAACATCAAAGGTTTACCAGATTTAAATCATCAGTCTTGTTCCTTAGTGGAAATCTGCCGATCTCAAAATGCCTTCATTGGAAATCCAAAAGATTTCTGTACAAAAATGTACTTAGCCATTCAGACGTGTTTATTTGCATAGGAATACACATGAAAGATTTTGCAATGTGTTTATGAAGTACAGCCAGGTAATAAACTCTAGGGGTGAGTTTTTGATAAGCAGATTTAATCTATTCCATCTATTAGTCTAACATTTCTTGGGATAGAGCAAAAATATTCTTTCCTACTTTTCCATTGCATTTTCCCTGTCTGCAAGTCAAAGTCTGTTGGCTGAGAGAGAAGAGGCTATCTAAAGCACATTGAAAGTAGCGTTGTATATGAAATTAAATAGAGCTTCATTGTAATTGGAGAGTGATATTGTTTTAGAAGTCTTCGGTATGTGAACATTTCCATCTATCAAAGATACTTATCCCATGAAAATAGGATGAACTTCTTGGTTTCTGTATTTTTATTGAAGTCCATAATGTAACCAAACAGTCTTTATGCCTCAGGCTGGAATTATGTACCTTAGTTTATTTTTTTATTTGTGTGAAGCTGACACTCATTTAATAAAAAGCAAATAAGCTGTTTTCTCCTTTTCCAAGTTTTCATTCATAGTTCTTTCTTTTTCCCATGACTTTTGTTATCTCTGTAGTGGCTTTCCAAACTGGCAGATGAATTAAACACCAAAATTCTGAAGGGAAACAGAAAAGCTTCTGACAGAAGTATGGGTGGCTCACTGAGGGGCATGCTATTAGTAGAAAATGAGAAGGAAGGTAGTTAATGTGAATCCCAGATTTCTGGTAGGAAGAGAAAAACAGAAGCATCAATGGAATGAAATTACCCAGATACAGAAATCTTCAATGGGTAGGCAGAATAGCATAAATATCATGAAAGGGGGACTACATACAAACGTACAGGTAGGTAAGTGCAAATTTGACTATGTAATTGGGAATCCCACACATGAAAGTGGGGGAAGATACAGAAAGGATTTACATTCTCTTTAAGATAATGAGTAAAATTGAGAGGTATGTACTACTGTGTAGTAAAGGAGATGGCAGTGGATACGTTTTCCAGAGCTGCTGAATCCCTTGTTCTCCTCAGACTGCTGTGGCCACAAGGCCCAGGGGCTGGGCAGAAGCTGAGCCTGGAAGTGTGCATGTTGAAGAAAGGAATGGCTGTACCTGGGACTCATCTTGGTCTTTTTATAGGGAAAAAAATACTGTGTTTTATGGGGGAAAAAAAAATAAAATTAAACTGCCTCTAGTCTGCTAACTTCCAGAAACAAACAGGAGTTACAGCAAACCTTCTGTATGTTCTCAATTTGTCTGCCTCAAACAGTCTCAGGTGCCTGACTCATTTTATATACCTTTC
The DNA here is from genome assembly GCF_951394365.1 of Tetrao urogallus. Taxonomy (NCBI): domain Eukaryota; kingdom Metazoa; phylum Chordata; class Aves; order Galliformes; family Phasianidae; genus Tetrao; species Tetrao urogallus. The sequence continues at coordinate 11,048,855 of NC_136822.1, read as the reverse complement.
TGTTTTTAAGACAGGCAGGAAATTCAAGAACAACATAATTGTCAGTATGATAAATGAGAAGGCAAAATACTCTTGAGCAGTAGAGGACACCGGGTGTTATTATGGCCTATTGTTGCTATGAATAGCACCACCCAGACACCAATTAACATCTCATTGCTATGATTACTTGCCATAGTATCTATTCCACTAATCAAACTTGCACCTTTTTAGTCCATATTTTGATTTCAAAAAGTTATACTAAGAACAGATTACATTTATCTCAAATGCAAATAAATGTGAAGCTTAAGAAGCTAATTAAGTTTATAACCACTGAGAATAACATTAAAAAGAAAATTAAATTGCTTAGTTTGGAGGAAAACCTTTTAGGAAACATTTGTTGAATAAACATAAAAGAAATTCTCTTAATGTACTCTTATGCAAATAGTGTTCTGTTTATATTTTTCCATATGCCAATCATATATAACTCATATAATTTTTCCTTCAGTAAGCATTCTTCTTTATAGGAATATTTGCTATCAAGCACACAATGTATAGTAAGTATGAGAGCTACATGACAGCAATCTGCTCCAGATTCCCAAACTTTCTGAGAAAACAGCATCAGAAATATTTAGCAAATAATTGCTGTAGGCAAGGGGACAGAAATGATGTTGAAAGCACGTGAGATATTCCTTCTCTCATTTTTCTGTCTTTTTTTTAGAGGTCATAAAAGGTACTAAATTGAAAGCCCTGGAGGAAGGAAATGCTTTTTATGCATAGCACACGTAGCAGTACCACAAAATTTCTTGGGCTGGGTTCCATCTTTTGAAGTGCTGTGATGTTGATAGCCTATTAGCTTGCTGAGGTGCGTCTACCAAGTCTCTGAAGTCAGTAGGAAAACAAGAGTAGTTGAGCAGACTGGGGTTTTAGTAGGTTGTGCTGCTGCTCTGCCCCAGGACCTATGCCTTCTGCTGGGAGCAGTCCTGGCAGGCACAGCTTTGGCAGCAGCTTGCTGCCCAGGGGACTTGGCTGAGCACCCAGTGCTGCTCTCATCCCAAATGGATTAGCTGCTCTCAGGAAAGAAACTTCTGCTTACAAATCATTCCTCCACCTGCTTTGAGGACAAACAACTTTTGAAGGAGAAATAGTAATTCATACTCCAAAAAACAAAAACCAGGATTGTCTTGATTTCTCCTTGAAGAACTCTTCTGTCAAGGATATCGACTCTCCTTCTGTTGCTCCTATTCCTTATTTCTCACTGCAGATAAAATATGTGCAGTATGCACCCCTTCTTTACAGAAAGGAGCAAAGCAAGGCTTCTGTGTCGTCTTTGTGAGAGTAAATCCCAGGAGGCCAGGATATACTTTCCATCTTGTCCCTGCGTACTGTTTTAAGATTTTTTGGCAGCAGAGTTGGTCTCAAGGAGAGATAGCAGTACATCTGGCTTGTTGTATGGAGTCTGGGTGACCTGATGAGCTAGGAGGTAGTTCTACCCTCTGCTGGTAACATCTTCATTCTTGTGAACTGAGCTCTATGCATACTGGGAGGAGAATGTTGTGATGGTAGTGGTGATTGTCATTACAGAGGACTTGAACTTATTGTTTTGTTAATTCTTAACACATGAATTTAGCCTGCTGGTGTACAGATAGCTTGCCTTTCACTGATAAGATTTCAATTGCAACTGGAAAATTTTATATTTTGAAATGAGCCCCTAGTGGTCCACCACTATCATTTTTAAAGCTTTGGACATGGAAGACCAATGTTGAACTTGGAGCTTGGATGTAGGTATAACTTTTTTATAAAGCAGCTGACAAGTTTGCTGGATTAGTGTTTATAAAACTTATTGACATCCCATGATACCTTTCCATAGCTGAGCAGAGTTTAGATTGACTCTGGAGTATTAGTACTTGATGAAGGTAATCTGTTTCCTTGGCTGAAGCTAACAAACAAAGCAGTTAAATCCCCATTACAAATGGCTAAACAGGGACCCATTAAACTTCTTATAGGCTTGTCTCATTTCTATAGCCCCTGAAACATTTATAAAGGGCACTGTTAAAAATTTACAGAACCTTGAGATAGTTTCTTAAGCAAAGCTATTCTTTGCGTATTACCTGAAATATGCAGTCTTTCCTTAAAGAATAAAATAGAAGTCGTTAAGAAAAACTTTTTCCCTCTATCCTTTAATCTGCAGTAACTGTTTTGGCTTTTAATGCTTTATTTTAAAAGTTTCATAGAAAAATAAGTCTTGCAGGTAGAAAAGCCAATTCATGCTGAAGATATCATAGGAAGCAGTGGTTATTGGGATTGGTTATAGATAATCAAACTGTCTTTGCTAATGTTTATTTCAATTATTACTTCTTCAATCACCCTTCGTATGGAAGTCACTCTGGAAATTGTTGGCACCAAATTTGTGATGAATATGGTAATAGTGCATGTATCATGTTAATGAGAATTCTCATATTAAAAAGTATAAGAGACATTATTTTTATGATTCTACTGGCATCAAACCATGGAAGCCATAGAGTTGTTATTTTTTTTTTTTTTTAATAAATCAATCCCCACAGGACTACAATAACTGTGTTAAAATTGTTTGCTTGTTTTTTAAATTATTCTGGTAAAAGACAACCCCAATTTGAAATTATATTTTCACTGTTTTAGTCAATGTTTTGCAATGACAATACCAGGTATTCTGTAAACCTCAAAAGACAAAATGCTTTGCAGAGCTCTGAAGTGGGGAGGTTGATTCAGGCCTCCCAATGCATGTCAATAAAGAGGTGATAATTAGAGAGAGAAAAAGCTAAGCCTTCATTAGGCCCCAGATTATTTGAGTTGCATGGGCAAACTGTCAAATTGAGCTCACCAGGGATGAGAGTATCTTGTGAGACAGCCTGTACCTTAGCATGTGGGGATAGTGGCATTTGTTTGTGTAATGGGGACATGCTACTGGGAAGGGGGAGGGGATGGCCAAGCATAGAAAAGCACTATTGTCTCGTTTGGGTCATAATATTTCTATTCTGGTCATCCTTTCTGAGAGCTTAAACTTCTGTTCAACTATTTTTAAAAATAAATAAGCAAAAGATTCTGTCTTTCTAAATATGGGAGGTGATGCAGGAGGGTAGGGAATAATGAAACCACACTGTGTATATATTTTCTAGTTCCTGTGAATTTTGATAATTTCCAGATGGTGACTTGTAGGCATATTCATCAAATGCGAAGAATGGTTTTACAGACCACAATATGTATTCTAAGAAACCTCTAAAATGTTCAGAAACTTTGAATCTTTAGGAGCTGTTTTTCTCCCTACCCAACCATTGTTGTTGCAAGGAACAATAATAAAGAAGTGAATATGATAGCATACTTTTACATGGATCCTGAAAATATGTGCTAAGCCATCTGCAACATCTGCTCCAGTGAGGTCAAAGACCCAGCTGTACAAGCTTTAGGAGTAAGTATTGTAGAACTGATATTTTGTATGGGATGTAGTTGGTGTTTAAAGTGATTTAAAGCAAGCTTTTCACAGAGTTCAGGGATGCAGATAATGCATGCTAGTCTGTTCCTTCTTGTGAAATCTTGGTAGAAAAATAACAGACCTCGTTACCAGGTCCCTTAAGGAAAATGCTAGGAAGTCTACATGTGATGCAAGCTGAGAGATTAAAGTGTCTTGTTCCCTTTACAGTATATAAGGAGGGATCTGCTGGTCCAAATAGTCACCTAAATGTCCATCTTCACTTAACAGAGTAATCTTATAGTTGAACAGCTTCTACATGCCCATCTCCAGAATACAGACCAGTTCAAAATGCAGTCCCGTGCTGAATTCTTTTCATTTTGTGCTGATCTCTGTCAATCACTCGTTAGCCAAGCACAAGACACTAATGAATTATACAAGCCCTTACAGTGCTTATATTTGTTCCAGGTACTTGTTTCATCCCTGTCCTTTCAAGTAGATAAGTCAGACAAAGTCATCAGACAGAGGACAAAAAATATAGGAAATTAGTATCAGCATCAACTAAAAAGATCCATTTTGACTATCCATTTTGACTTTGGCTTAGGAGAGTTAAATGTCCTAGAATATTCTAAGCAGCTAAGCTAAGCAGCTTGTGTTATTTTGACTCTTCTGAATATTTTAGGGTATAAGGCACAAAGAAACAAACTACACATCATTTAGATCTTCTTTTATACTGTGTTGAGTAGCTAACATCCTAGAGGAACCTCTTCTCATGTTGCTTTTACTTTCAGAAGTTTAGTGACCCCAAATACTTTTTTCTAGAATGGTGAAGTACTTTTATCTAGAAGAATATTTCCGCAAGAGCATCATAGCCTTGTAGACGGTCTATAATAATAAAAAGCACTTCTTGAGAATATGACAGTTGTAAGTAAAATTAAAAGGGTTAATCTCCTGTTCTCCCACAGACTTTGTGACTTCTCAAGTTTTTCTCAAACATCGGCTTTCAACTCCAGAATTTAGAGGAAAGCCAGAAAAGCTCATCCATTTCTATATATCTCCTCAAGTGGGCACTCATAGATATCACCAACCATGTCAGTGGCTATGTCTAGCAGTCTACATTTGAAGGCAATGATGAAAACAGCAATGAAAATACAAACAGAATTTAGAAATAGTACTGAGGGAGAGGCAGGGAAAAGAGCCCTCACATACCACAGCTTTATTGTTCTGTCTGTTTAGCAGTTATGCCAAGTGCCAATATGACATACCAGAATGTTTCAATCATCAAATTATTATTGTTATTACCGAAGAAAGAATTTTAAAACCATGGCTTGCACTACTTCTTGAAATGTCATCATAATTGCGTATCTGATGAAGTGCTATTGGTTTTGTACTTGCAGGGCCATACTTAGACAAACACTTCTGGGAGCTGAGACTGCCCTTTGGAGCACTATTTTGGTACCAGTAGTAGTTTGAAATAAGCCACTAGAGTCCTTTGTGCATTCTTCTGCAAATCAAATTACCTACTAGCTGACTGAGAGAGCAATAACAGAAGGCAATTTGTCTGAAGAAAAAGACATAGAGAATGATGGGTGAAAGGTACTTGGATTTTAGAGATCAGTCAGAACTTTCAATCCATTGTTTAAATTTCATGTCAGAAGTGAATTTTCAAAAATTACAGTTACAATGATGCTTTTCAAAAAACCTTTGTGCCTCTAGAATGGAGTTTCACGAGAACTGACAGTGCTGTCCCAGAAGGTAATTTCCCACATGGTTTGCCCTCCTTTTCAGGAGGAAGAGACAGCTCTTCAGATTCCTCTCTTCCACCTTAAGTTAGGAGCTAGACTGAGAGTTCTTAATGTCTCTTGTATTGCACCCTTTGAGCAGACAAAAAGTGACAAAAACAGGTGTAATCACTTTGTTTCTCCTAGGATTCCAAAATTCTAGGCCTACCCAGAGTAGGAATAGCTCTGGGTGGTCACAGCTGTGGATGTGCCCAGGCAATGGTCAGGTTTCCTTTTTTGTCTGTTTGGCAGAGATGTTGATGTTCAAGCCCTTACAAGTCAGGAAAATTATTTCCTATGAGTTCTCATTGTGTTCATGTTGCTCTTTTTCAATAGGAAATAACACATTCACAACTGAGTTTCTATGAAACAGTTCTCCTTAATGCAATTCTCTATTTGGGGAAAGGGGAGAGGAGAGGATGTAGTGGACACCTGGCTTAGCTTGTTACTGGAAGATTCTCAAAAATAGCATAGTGGGAACACTCAAAGTATGGTGTAAGTTACTGTAAATTTTGCGGTTGTGCCTGCAGTCTACTAGAAAATATCCCAAGACTCCCAGCCTGTGAATTTTTACTGCTGTACTCTGATTAGTATTGTTAGTTACCATGAGGATTTTGCCTCGGTTGTGAGTTGATCTCAGGCTTCAGAGAGCCCACAGTCTGGGTGCTGAGTGAGTTGGACTGGCTAAACCCCTCTGTCATGGCCCCAGGGAACACAGGCAGGTGCCAGGTGCATTGGTGGTTTACAAACTGATGCTAAGGACCCATGTTGCTGGGTGAGGGCTAACACGTACTCACCCAGCCTTGAGCATCTTTCTGCACTTTAGGGTGTATTTTTCTGCCTTTTTTTTCTTCTGTTGTACAGGGCATGCTCGCTTAACATTACCCTAGTGCACAAGTGATTGATTTGTGTGGATGTAGTTAACTTCTTTTCTTTTGCCATTCTTCTCAATTTTCTAGATATTTCAGAATCCTTTACAAGTAAAACAAGAATTTCCATTTCCCAATTCATGACTGCACGTGCTGTGAAGAAGTAGGGGCTTTTTCTGGTTATAAGATACCTACTTGTATGAGAAATGTGTATCTTTGGCAGGCTGCTAAAGATTGCTGCTTAAATCTATTACATGGAAGCACAATTTTCTGTAACTTAATTTCCTAAGCCTAATGAACCTAGTAAATTTCCTTTGATGTCTTCCCAAGTTAATATGTTAAATCTAATTTATTTGGCAAAAAATTGGACAAATTTCCTCGTAATTGAATTAACCTAAAAAAAAATGTATTGTTATGGTAATCTGTGACTAATAATTCCTGGGTTTGGTTCAATTCATTTACTAGCTTGCAATTGCTATTTTGTGAGCTGTAATTTAAATGACTGATCCAAATATGTATTTGAAAAGTTTGATAGATGATCCTGAATTACTTATTGCAACTTAATGTTGCAGAAGGTTTTCTGTCCTACATCATTATTTACGTACTTAGTCAATATTTTGTTCACTCATTGATTTTCTTGACGTGTTACTGGTATTTTGTGGGCAGTGCTAATGATTTGATGATACACTTTCATCAGCACTAACACATTTTTAGTGCAGAGAGAATTCCATCTGTTTGGCTTAATTTTTTAAAAAATGAAAGCGTTGAGCAGTTCCATCAAAAGCTGAGGCAAAACCACAACTGGGAGAATGTCCTGGGCAAGGTTCAGTGGCAAGACAAAATATGAGCTTGTCTATACATCCTTACTTTGATGTTTTGTGAAGCGAGTATATATCAAATAAGAGTTCTTTTCTTCTGGAAGGTGATTCATAGTCTTCATGCCAACAACGATGCTCCTCCTTTCCTGCCACTCATTTGTTATGTGTGAAGTATGATATGATGTAAGCAGTAGAGCCAAACATCTGACAAATGTGTTCCACGGGCCAATAATGAGTGCAAATCCATGTATAACCTTTAGAGATTTGTGCAGCTGTTTCCACCCTCAGATGTAGCTCATGCTGAAGGAATCTTGATACCTGATGGTACAAAATGACTAGGTATATCAAAAGAATAGGGCTGGTTTATTTTGTTTGTATGTTTCTGCCAGTTTCAAAATTGCTCAGGACAGAGTTTGGCTTTAAAATCACAGGCCAAAGATCTTCCTAACAGTCTTGTATTTTAAATTGAATCTTAGTGATATCCAGTAATATTTGTAAATGGCCCAGGAGTGTTTCTGCTGTAAATGTTTACCCTGATGCTTATATCTTTTTCAGCACATCTGCAATTGCATGAAAAATAGTCAACAAGCTGCAATAGTAAGGTCAACAGTTTTAGTATTAAAATCAGTTTACAGTATGTTTGCTTGAAGAGCACATAAATTCAAAGAGGCAATAAGTATAAACAGAATAGCTGATTTCTTGGATGCACTCCAATATAATTATAGCTATTCACCCTTGTGACTATTTGTGCGTGTAGCTTAAAGCTATTTGCCTGCCCTAAGGTACAGTAGCAGTATTTTTATACATCTTTGTATCTGATTGAAATGCAAAATTCAGTAAACCTGGAAAGGATGCTAACAAGCTTAAAGAAATGCATGAGTAAAATGAACCGGCAGATTGACGGTGCGTTTTGGTGTTTGTTAGCAGCATCACCCAGTTCTTGGTGCAGGTACCTCTCATTCGCTTCAGTTTTGTAACTGAGATATCCCTAAAGGATTTGTTACCAAAATAGTGTATTTCTAATAGGCAATTATGAAAAAAAAAAATCATCATCAATCACATTTATTGCAAACATCTCATATAACAGTAAAACATTTATGTGGCTATGGAAGGCAAGTATGTTGCCATGTAATATACTAAGATTTGCATATAAAGAACAGCAGGCAGCGAACAAGTATCTTTTCCTTTCTTATTCCATTTATATGAGCGCCTTTGATGCAATGCATCTATTTAATTCACATCAAAACATTATAGCTGCAACACCTGAGTGATATTAACTGCCATTAGGTCTGGGAAGCACGCAACATGGAGGTGGCTGGTAGCGCTGCTCTCTGCAGGTAAGGTCCATCAGGCACATTGCACCTTGTCACAGCCTGTTTATCACCGAGCAGGCAGGGTTTTGTCTCAAGCTGATGTGCACCTGTCAGGGATTTTTCTCATTTTTGCTCTCTCCCTCCCACAGTGTCTCCAAGGATCATTCCTGTCAGGATTTTGTTTTCAGGCTAATTCCAAGGCTATTGGGACTCTGCGTTGTTTCCATGTGAATAAGAATAAAATGTAGGTGCTTGGAAAGACACAGGTCTTGATTTGGGGTTGGGGGAAGCTTATGGCAACTGACTGTCAATACCAGGATCCACTAATCCCCCCTGTAATCATGCGTGCCGTGTGCTCACAAACACTCAGAAATCATTTTCCTGAAACTTTTTTTAATAGCGCAGAGTGCGTCTACTGCAGTGCTGTATGATACAAAATGACTACTAAAATGTGAGGTTATTTGTGTGTCAGAGCTGGTAACAACTGTCTTTATCTGTTGTGTTTTTTGTTTCTTGTTTTTTTTCCTGCAAGCTTCAAGGCAAAATGAAGCAGGCAGAAAAGAGAAATGAATGACATCACATTGTATAAATCTGTGGGATTTTTTGACATTTGACTTTCAACTATCATTTTAAAAAATTCTGCCTTCTATTTACTTGTCAGAGCCGGATTTAATTCTTATATGCTGCAAGGAATTCGCCATGTTAAGATATTGATATAACAAATTGCTGAATGTTTTAGAGATTGATTCTTGCTGACCAAAATGGGCTTTCAGATTGGAAGTCTTTTTTTCTAGAAGACACCTGCTGAGATAGAAGTCTGAATGCTACACAAAAGAAATATATGGTTTGTTTAGTCTGCTTCTATCTAGCAATTTAAGGATGCTATCAGAAATTGCATTTTTTAATGAAAATTACCTAAGGATTTGGCAAAGACCCTTGGTTAAAATGGATGGAATAGCCAGTGCCAGGTGAGTATTAACATACTGATTGGTTGTTACTGCTGTCAATCTTGCTGCAAAATTATGACAGGCCACACAGCAGGGAGCAAATGATCATTAATACTCCATCCTCCGGGACACAATAAACTGCCATTCACTTGCATACAAATAAAATACATAATGCTTGTCAGGCAAGGTGACAGAAAAAAATGTTTTCTCAAAATGATTTATACTACAATGGGATGTGATCATTTAAGACATATTTTTATATTGTACAGTGTATGATCTTGGTAGCAGAATATTTGAATTTGTTCCATTCAAAAAATATCCTGTAGTTCTATTTCCCAGTGTTTATTTCATTAGAAGACCACATGATTTTGGACAGTGTTCTCAGCTGTACAGTGGAAAGTTAACAATACCTCTTGCAGACAGCAATGTTTCTGTATTCAACTCAGTTTCTGAAATAATCCAGACTCTATATGTGTGTTTGTGTATGCAAAGTGAATGCAAAGTCTGATGCCAAAGTTGCCAAACAGAACAGATATTTCCAAACCAAAAGAGGCTGTTCTGAACTTGAATAAGCTGTTTCCACAATATTTTCAGTAACAAAAAAAAAAAAGGGGGGGGGAAAGGGTTGTATTATATTCTTGGTAAGGACTAGAATTTGAGGTATTTGTTTGGCCTGTGCTTCCAGTAATGCTGCTTCTGTTCTGGGAAGTGCACTGAGAGAAGATAATTACTGATTTATGAGGAGATTTTGCATGTTCTGCCTATAGCATTTTCTGTTTTGCAGTTTTTTGACACATCCAGCAATGAATTATTAGGTGGTTACTGCACTGAAAGTTTTGTGCAAGCAAAAGGCATAGGATTGCTTAACCAGGCAGTGTGGAGCCTGGTAATCTCACAGTATTGGAAGGAATTCCTTACAATTTGTTAGAAAAAAATAAGTTCTCTCTCACACTTTTAATGTTTCAACCCATTTTCCTGCTTTAGTACTTCCTGTAACTCACCTAAGGCAAGCATTTGATGGAATGTTTCAGAGTTAGCTTCTGCTTGGGGTTTTCTTCTCCTGGTCTTAATGGCAGAAGTTTCACTAATGAATGCTCTCTTTTGATGGTAATAGAAGAAAGAAGTATTGAAAGTTTCACATGAATGCTTTGCAGATCTGTTCATGTTCTCTTGGATTTCTGCTCCTTCTATGTTCCTGTTAGTGTTTCAGTGTCACCTATGTTAAGATGCAATATGACAAAATGCTGATGAATGATGAGTGTTAGCACCTGAGAATCAAGCACATGTGCCACCGGAAGGGATAGTGAGGAATCTCCCAATATTGTGGAGATAGAAAAAGTTAGATGTTACTGAATCCAGAGGGTAGTGTTGTTATGTGTGTGGTTGGGCAGGCAAGGAAAACAAAAATAGAAAAATACTTCTTATATCACTTGTGTAACTTCTCTAGATCCAGTTTTTGGATTAAATTCTGAGAATGAAGCAGCAAAACTAAATAGCACTCTGGAAAAAACAGGTGGAGAAAACTGTGATGCAGTGTGTTCTGTTTTTTGTTTTTGCCTGGTAAGTACATGCATTGAGTGCTTGTGGGTTGTTGTGTTTCTGTTATTTAGAAACAGAAAAATGCTCAATAGTCTCAAAGAGGAAAATAAACCTTCTGTTTTGGTAGAATGTTATCTTTTATATAGACTTTTTAATATGTCCTGATATTTAAATTCAAAGTCTATATTAAGGGGTAAGCTCCACTGTAAGACTAAGAGCAGACTATCTGAATTTTTTTATGATATGTTATTAAATATCATGGTTCATATTGCTTGGAGTTTATGAAGTTCAAATGAAATCAGTATTTTTTTTGGCACAGTAATTTCCCTTCACCTTTCTTGTGTCCTGTTGCTTCTGGTTTGTGCATGCAGAAGCATGAAAGTTAGGACTGATGAGCTCGACTGGCACTGCAAAATCCCAAGAAAAATACTCCTGTTAATGAGAATTGTGCAGATAACCACCTGCGTACTGCAATGACAATTCACTCCCTATGACTCTGTCAAACATTGCAAAAAAATAAATAAACCTCATAACTCAATAATAAATAGCTCAAGACACTTTAAAGAAAACTTTAAAATGCAATAGCCTAAAATCCTCATCCTGGCTGAATCCTCCTCTCTGACTGAGTTCAAGGCAGATAAACTGATTTACAGTGGCTAGGGAATTAGCTGGTTGTGAGTCAGACTGCAAAGTATGCAAAGGTTTTGGGAAATTCAGTTGGAACATGGATGGAAATGAATATGGGGGTTTCAAATGTTAAAACAAAGCACCCTTAAACTACTTCTTGAAAATCCTGAACTACCACTGCATATGTTCCAGTAATTTGTTCAGCCATGCATTATGCTGTATTCACTGAACGAAGGAAACTTCTCATGAGAATGTTTGAAATGTCACTGAAGTTCAGTGTGGATCAGAGTGCAGGTGGCTCTACAAAGGCTTTGCAGAGAGGATGTGTTTATACAGTTGCTGCTGACGGATGGTATTGATTGGTTAGGCAACTAATAAAACAAGCCACTTCACTTTCATCTTTGTGGTTTCTGTTCCTTCAGTACATAGAAAAGTGGTTTTAATTATTCACATCATCCATTTTAATATATATTTTTATTCTTATCCACCCACTGTCTTCCAATCAAGTCATGTTCTTCTGATTATTGAATGAAACTTTCAAAAGGGTGGGGAGACAGATAATGTGTTTTAAAGAATAGGAACTTTTGCAGCCTTGTTGGTAAGGTGAGCAGAAATCTGCTCACCATGAGATCGTTTGGGCAAGCTGTAGGATGGCAGCTCTTGATAGCAACATGGATTTTGGTATCACTGTAGGTTCTCAAGTGTTTGGTGTATTTGTGACTTGTATTTTCAGTCTCATGGCTCTACATCTAAAACCATTTCTTCCATAATAAAGCATGTTTTTCAGCTTTCATGCAACTTGGGAGTTGCGTACAGGAAGGTGAGGTCACTCAGTGTTCTTGGGTTTTGCAATGTCTGGTTATCTTCAGAATAGAAAGATGTGATCCATATCTGAAAGGGTATTGGAGACTTTTAGCTTTAATTGTCCATTCTTTCATGAGGTAATGGCTACTGAGGAGGAGACATTAATGTGCACATGTGCAAACCAGCAGAAAATGTCCTTTATTTGTTCACTTTTTTTTTTTAGTAAAAAGGTGAATATATTCCTTTAATGTTTATAGATGATAACATTATTGCTATTATCTTGAATACAACAGTTTATGGGCTGATTTACATCTGTCAGCTTTAGTTAATGTTGATGTTTATCATCATCAGAACCTGCAGGTTTTAGTCATCTTCACAGACAGTCTTAGATGGAGCAGAGCATGGACATGATGGTTAGGGCTACTTGCTGGTTCTGTGGTACAGTGGACCTGAGTCAGACTATCTAATGGAAGAGCACTTAAAATCTTCTGAGGTTTTCATACTTTGCACATATACATTTCCCTGCTAAAAATAAATAAGTAAATGCATTTATTGGAGCACGGAGCTAAAGCACAGTTGATTTTTTTTTAATAAATGTTTTATATAAATATAGGCTTTTCTAAGTTTCAAAATCCTTGCTGCTCTCTGGGTTTGTAAAAGACAAATGAGTGAAGTAAATATGATAAGCCTTGTTGACAGCTCCAGGAAAAGGAAAAGCAGAAGATAAAGAGCATTATAGTCTCTGAAATGGCCCAGCAGAGCTCTGAAGAGATTTCTGGCAATGAGCATCTGAGATACATAACATAAAAATACACAATTATGCACCAGTTCAGAAAAAACATATGGTGTATGTTAGAGCTGCCTTTTAAGCACCTTGGACTTATTTCCCTGCTAATTATTGTTTTTGGTACACTTTTTGCCCATAAATCTAAGTGCTAGGATAAAGCTTTCTGTCTACTGTTCTCTTGCACAACAAGTAAAAAGAGAAAGCATAGATGGGAGAGTTCCTTACTCAACTGGAAAGGATTGTTGGAAAGGATTGTTTGGAGAAAGCACTGCAGTGGTGACCCTTTCTTTTTTCTTTTTGAGATGTTCATTTTTCCTTCAAGCTAATTTTAACTTTAAAACATCTGTGATTATTTTCTTTTTAAATCAAATTGGGCTGTATGGGGAAGGAAGGTGGGGAAATGAAGCCCCAGGGCTGAGAGATAGGGTCTCTCCCACTGCAACAGCCATTGGTGGGCACAGGGCTGGGGGGGGGGGGTCACCGATGGATGGATGGATGGCAGCACAAGCTGTCTCAGCCTCCCTGTGACAAACATGGAAGCAAAAGGGCAAGCAAAACCTTGTTTTCTGCTTCCTTCATATTTAGAAGCTTAATCTTGAGTTTACTGGTAGCTGTTCACACTAAGTGCATATTCCTTTTATGCTTTTGTTTCCTCTGTAGCATCAGCCTGTCTCTCAGAAGTAATAATTTGAGTGTGGAAGAAAGAGCTGAGTTGATTGCAGAGGATGCATACTCCCTATCCTCAGTAAAATAAACTAGGAACCCATGGAAATGAGGCATACAGTTTAAAATGAATTGGGCTGATCATGATAATGTGTTCGAATGTGTCTCCCAAAGTTCATTAACTTAATGTAATATACAGCAGCAAGTATGACACCTATGATTACTCCAATTCAAATGATAGTTCTGTACTTTTCCATGATGCAAGGTAATGCTGTGAGAATAATGAAACACCTCATGAATGGCACCCAGCTGCACAAGTGGCAAAGTGAATCTTCCAGCTTGTCCCACACAGCATTGGGAATGATAGGAGTATGGGCTGTGGTTGGGTGCTGTTAGAGCACAACAACACCAAGGCAATACACCTGTGATAACGTTGTTCAACAAGTTTTTAAAACACATAGGGAAACATGAAAATATAAACTCTTAAATGGAAGTAAAAGAATAAAGCAAATAGAATTAAATATACCACTAAGAGAAGGCTGTAAGCAAGAGAGGAGTGCTCACCATCCTGCTCAAAGGAAGTGCAGGATTAAAGCCGTGCTCTGTTTTGAGCTCACTGCTTATTAATAAAGAGTGGATGGGAACTGAAGAGATGAAGAGACTGTATTGTGAGACACCGCAGAGCACTGAGTATGTGATGTTCCTTCTGAAGCCATAATAACCATTTGATTTCTGACCCTGAGGTGAATTCTGTATACTCATATGCATGAAGGAGGTGAAGGGATGTGCACTGAGATATGCCCTTCCTTCCAAACGGTGTTTTTAGAAGTGACATAATTGAGGTATAAATAAAATAACAAAGAAGCCTTTTTCATACATATATGATTATTTCAAACTACCAACAGTTGTCTTCACATTCGCTGGTATTTTAGAGTCCTGAATTTTAAATGGCACAGCTCTACTTTACCGGTTCTTGGAAAATGCACTCAATAGAGAATGCATCTTAAGGGAAATCAGGTCTATAAGGAATAGTTCTCATACATTTGCTGGAGTTCCCTGCTTGTCTCCTATTTGTCCTGTGGCATCTCTGATAAAGAATACAGAGCCCTAAAACTGGCACTTGGCAACAGGCGAGTCTGTATCCTTTCCCCAAAATTAGAGAGGGGACATAGTGCATGGTAGTTGTTTAAAGTGTCTGCCATTATGTGAGATGCCAAGAGGCCCCCCCCTGCTGTTTTCCATTCAGATGAATAGGAAACCTATGGATAAATTACCACCTGCAGCGCGTGATAGCGGACATTGTAAGCAGCTGTCACTGTAGCTCTGTAATTATGCAAGTATTCTTCCAATATTACACTATTAGATGGCCCCATCTCTCTTTCTTTCTCTTGATAATGTTTTTGTAGGTGTCAAGAGCACTGAACTCTCTCCTTTTTCGTTCACTTAAGCCTTGGTGCAGTACACCCAGCACTTTGCTGATGTCCTTAGTTGGCAAGACAGAGATTGTTTTCTGCTGCATTTTCAGTACTGCATCACATTTTTGCATTGTGAGACAGATGAAAATCATTGAAATAACTGTCAAAGAAGTTGTACCTTACCTTTGTGAGAGATACTGAGCAACATTGGCTGACAGAAGCATGCAGCTGGCTTTATCCTTGTTCAGCAGAAACTTCTTGGAAGCACCTTTTGCTGAAGCGGGTTGTGGGAGATGGACCAAAGAATATTGGTGCCTTGTTTATGTGTTTGAGCTGTTTCGAGCTGAAAGGACAGGGGAACTGGCTGGTACAGCACAAAGGTACTTTTTCCAAAGTAACAAAATAGAGTTCAGTTCTCAGCTGGGGAGCCATCTCATTAGCAAATGGTTAGTTTGTTCCTTGAAGCTGGGCAGGAAAGCATGTTTTACTACAGAGTGCTTGTCTTTCTCATTATACTCTCCTGTTCCTTTTCTTAGAATGCCAGTCTATAATTAATGATGAGCTTATGAATAATAAAAACATGCATTTTTCTCAAGATTGTTGTTAAAAATGGCAGCTATTTCTATTTTTCCCCACCTCTCCTGCCATGTTTCAATCTCATACTTTTGATTTTGTCTATTTCTTCTGTTTTGTGTTTTTGCAAGTCTTTATTTGAACAAGGAGGTGTGGAGATTTCTTGAGGCTGCGCAGAATATAGATTTCCATCCTCAAGGGGATTAACAAAAATGTGAGCTAATTCTGAAACTGTCTTTAATTCTGCTGCTTACAAGACCCTCAAAAATTTGTCTCTGCAGAAAGCGTGCAAAGATTATTAAACTGGACTCCTGAAGCAGCTGTGTCAATTAACACATTAACCCTCCCCACACACTGACATGGCACCCAGCTGTGTGCTGTACAGCCAGCTCTAGTGCAGGCTCAGAAAGGTTGTACTGAAAGCACTGATGGTACAGGGCTGTGCTCAGTGCTGGTTACACAGCCGTAGGAGAAGAGAACAGGGATAGTGATGTTCCAGATCACTGTGTAGGAACAAATGTGTGTCCCTGCCTAAAGCCACCCAGAGTGTGTCCTGCTGTGAGTCCCTGGGGTTTGTGCTGGAGGTGGTGAGTGCTCACACGTGGTGGTCACAGAGAGTCAGAGGGATGGCTGCAAGGAGATGACAAAGGAAAAGCAATGCTCCTGGAGGTTGGATGAGGCTTTGGGCAGCCTGATATTGTGTGGTAATCCTGCCCTCAGCAGGGGAATGGAACTGAATGGTCTTTAAGGACCCCTCCAGCCCACGCCATTCTATACCTCTGTGATTCTGTGTTGCAGGCTGCAGGTTCTCCTGCTTGTGCTGTTCAAAGACACAGGTAGATCAGGGCTATCCCATCCTTCCCACCACTGGAGGTGCTGCTCTTCTCAAGGCAACAGTGAGGCGATATACTCTCATGCTGTGATATTGCTTTTTTATCCCTTTCCATGAATTAGTCTCTGGCTTGCTTTGTACATTCACTCAACATCGTGTTTTGGGGGACACACATTACAGATTGATCTATTTATGTTAGAGTATGTAAACAGATCTTAATTAAGTTGCAGATGAGAAGAAAGAGTGGATATCCCATGTTTTGGGTCCTGCAAAGGATATCTTAAAAAGCAGGATATGTAGAGTATAATTTCTGCATTTATTTATTGAGTTTATGCAAATAAATATAGGGTATCTAGAATGATGAATCTGATGATAACAGAGCATCATCCCAAACTGATATATTAGAAGAAACCACGGTAACATAATGCCCCCTATGGTTTACAAAGCAGTATGTACAAGAGTAAGAGGAATGCTTCCCTACTTTCCTTCAGCTGAATCAGAGTTCCTCAGCCACAGAGGAAAAACAGCTGGCTAGGTTTTCCTAATAAAGAGGTCAAATGCTGCTAATTTAGGAGCTCTGATTCTTCTCCTCCTTTTTGGAGACTGAAGGCAGTCGAGATCAAAAAATGTCTGCAAGTGGTGGCACAGCCAGCAGCATCTGGGCAATACATTTAGGTACCGGCCAGGGGTCTGATGGAGGAAAGCTGAATGCCTGCCCCAGTGGGAGGATGCTCTGTAATTGAGTGAATGGCCACTTGATGGCAACATTTTACCACGCATAAGAAAAGCCAGCAGATTTTGACAGTAGAAACTATAAACCTGAACAACAACAACAACAAAACAAAAACAAAAAACAACTAACCAAACAAAAAAACACCACCACCAACATGTGTTTCCTCAAGATTCAGTTAAAAAAGCTATTCAAAAGCTATTCCAGATATTCATACAGCGCTGCTTTCTAACAGCTTCTGCAAGTAAGACCTTTTTACCCACCATATCTTGTACACCTCACAGCTACGTGTCCTTGTGTTTCCTTCTTAGAAGACCTCATTTAGCAAGTTAGTGTTTCCTTCAGCAAGCCAGCCCTTTCAAGCAGAAGTAGGTTTACCATTAATCACTTCGCAGCTTCAGCAAACTTAAGTTGGCTGATTTAGCAGAAAGTGTATTTAGAACTCAAGAGGTTCACTTCACTGACAGATTACAGCATGAATCCCCTGGCTTCCTCTCAGTACCAGTGCATGTTGGAGTGGGAAGTGCCCCTCTCCTTTCCTTCTCCTGCAACACCTGCTTATCTATTGGACAAGGACCGACACCCACTGAATTCACTGCTAAATTTGCCACAGCTAAGGTTAAACAAAAGGTCATTTGTTATTTTGGCTACTCATCCACTGGTGTATGTACAGTTAATATTTAAATTCCACAAAAATACATATTCAAGAGGCTTGTGAAAAATGAGGCAGTTTTCATCCCCGTGATGGCACGGATCTCAAATGAGTTGTGCTGTCAATGGGAGCACAAGAGGTTATCCAGTTTTCCATAATCTATAAAGCTTCTTCAGAATCATGTCATTAGCTTTCCTGTGGTAGCACGCAGCAGAGCTAATAATGCAATTATGGTTCATGTAGTTAAACTATGCTATTGATATTTTTTTTTCCCAGGAGGCCTTCATTTCTAGCAATTCTAATCATCTTCATTGTACAGCTGTATGGATTCCACTTTCACTATGAGGGAAATAAAATTGCAAATAAATACTATCTTTCCTAATGTCTCTGTAAATGCCAGATTTAGTAACCATTAACCAAATGTTAGAGTCTATAAAATGTATAATTCTTTGTCTAAAAAAATATAGAAGAGACTACATTCATATCCTAGTCACCAGAAATGAACTGTTTTGCTGGAGTAAGTGAGAGCGGAATTTCATCCAATACTTGATTATTCTCATTTTTTGCTGTTGTGATTCATTAAATTTTTCTAGTTCTTTGTCTCCTAACTTTCCCCCTCTCTATTGTATTTAAAATGTAAGTATTAGAATAAATTAGTATGATTACTGTGTGAAAAAAGCACTTCTGTTCTTCAGTAAAGTGGGGAAAATATTCAGCCTGTCAATTTGAAACCTGTCTAAACAAAATGCTACTCAGACATACCAATTGGACAAGTTGTGCATATCTTACTGCTGGCCTCTCTTGCTCTGGTTCGGAAACCAATCATAGAACCGCTGAAATCACCCAGTCCAACTGTCAGCCCAATGCCACCGCGTTTGCTAACCACACACCTCAGTGTGCTAAGTGAAAGGACAAACAGTTCTGAAATGGTGAGCATCCATTTCACGTGTGCAGAATTTTTCTTATTTTGCTAACCTAAACCTTTGGGAGTTAGCTAATGTTTTCTTCTCCCTTCTTGTTTCATGTAACAGAAATCTGAAAAGAGCTTCACAGTTATCTAAAGTACATATTTATCACTTCTGGCAACTGGAGAAAAAATGGGAAATGCTCTGATTTTCCACCAGTGAGTGAACTATGATACAAAAAGACAGAAACGTAAAACAATTTAGGGAAAAAAAAGATTCAGTTCTCCATACCTATTGCTGATTTGGGCTGAAGAGTGGATTAGCATGCGTAAAAGTGTGATTTGAGCCTTAGTGTGGCAGCCTTGGTGACCATCAAATGGCCCAGGTAACCCGAGCTGCAAAACACCATCTGAGAAGCTTGTAGAATTTTGTAAGTGCTGTTTTCTGAGTTTGTTGGAAAGAAAGCAGTAAAGAAGGACCTTTAAAAATCCATGGCTTATCAGCTTTAATAGTATGAGAAATAATGTGTTATTCCACAAGAACTATTTTCTTAGGTAAGCAGGCCTCTGTTATCCCTTCAATAAAAAGTCAGAGCGTAAGAAAAACAGTGAATGAAAAATCTAAATGTTTTCAAATTTAAAATATGAGCAATAGTTTTGCTGTAGCATTGGATAAAAAACTTAAATGTTGCTACTAAATGTAGAAGAAAAATTGAATGAGGTCCTTAATTCCTTTTATTCTTTTTACATTATGAAAAGCTTTATTAGAAATAAGTTCGTCTGAAACCTATTATTCTTTCAGTATTCTAATTAATAGAGCAGGATTGTGAATTTATTAATTAAAATAAGATACCTTGGGGAAACTGAAATTAATTTTGATGTCCTAATAGAGTTACTGTTATGTCATTCAATTTTATGGGTATCTTATCCCTTTCTCTTCTTCTCTGTTCCCTCCTAAAAGTGAAAAAAAAACCCACATTTGATTTAATTTGAATTTGGAATTAGAATGTTGAGTAGTGACTTTCTAAAGATGCAGTGGAGATAATCTTACGATGTATCATTTTAATTTTACTGATAATTTTACAATAGCTGCACCCCTTGAGAGGGTGCCAGAGCTGCACACCTAATGAACACTGAGCGTGCTCTAAAGGAGTTTGGTACAAGGTACCTTTAGGTCTTCCACGCTACTCCTTTATTGACTTATTTTTGCTTAAATCACATCATTCTGCTTAAATAAACCAACATCTTCATGGTCATATTTTCTTAACCATGTTTAATAGGATTCAAACTGAAATATTTGGGTCTGCTGTTGAGCTCAGTCTTTTCCATATATTGGGTCAATATATGGGTATGGAAGCTACTTGACAAATTTCTAGTTGATTACTGTATTTGCTGGCATCTAGGTTTGCTAACATCTATGCTTGGATTCTGACCCACATCAACACGTGCTGGGGGTAGCATTAAAATTTCTAATACACATTTTTCAGTGCAGAGTGTAATACTATGTAAAAATCTGCAGGTTGGAGCTTACTGCACAGCTACATTTGATTCTTGCGCTCATGCAGTGTTTCTTCTTGTGCTACAGGGTAATCTAAGAAAGATGGAAGGCCACATAATTTCCTATAAAAATGGAAAATGGCTATGTAAAGCATTAAAGCTGGTGACAATAGATATTTTAGGGAAAGGAAACTTAAAATTGAAATTGGCATTAGTTATTCCTCTTCCTAGCAGTCAGGAAGCTCTGGAATTGCTGGCAGTGCAGACTGAACTGATGTGAATAGGCAAGAACCCTGCAGTCTGCTCTTGGATGGCACAGCATGCCTTGACCTCCAGAAACAAACAGCTTTCTCTCATACTCTAAACCTTGCTGCTGTCTCCTGTTTTTTTTCCCAGCACTTTGGCCTGGTGGTCACAGCCCGTGAATGTGTTGCAGGTGTCCAGCACCATCACCCAGAAGAAGGGAGCATACTCTGTTCCTATTATTCAGTCTCCCTGCAGTAGAACAAATGTAGGCAGTGATCCCAATGTCTTCAGTGGGGTACGATAAGGCTGAGCTCAGTGTCTTGGCAGAAATTGGGTGTTGCCATTCAGCTTGCGGAATTCCTTAAAAGTCAGCTAGAATTAGTTGTATGTGATTAGTTGTCTGTATGTCCCTCCCTTGCTTGTAGTTTTTCCCTACGTGTTTTTAAATAGCACCAAAGGATGGCTGCATTTGTGGATAAATACGATTAAGATTTCTGTTCCTGCAGTCCTCAGTGAGGCTGCCTTTAATCACAGCTGGAGCAGATTTAGACCAACATGTGGGTGCTTAATAAAAAAATAAATAAACTGAGATTAAATAACACAATTTTAATTGTAAAGACTTATCTCAATGCAGGACTCTTTTTCAGATCCTGCAGAAATCAATTGATACAATCTACTGAAATGATTGTTTCAGTCTAAAACAATAAGGTAAGAAGGGGGCATTGTGAAAGATATGGAAATTTATGAAAGCAGTGAAAAAAAAAAAACAACCAAACAAAAACAGAAAATATACTTCAAGCCAAGTTTTATGTCTTCCTATTACCCACTTACTGCAATTTTGTGAATAATGCCAGGAAATGAGTTCTTTGGGGCAGAAACACTCCAGAGAAATGTTAATTTCATGAGCAGTGGAACACTGAACTTGACTCCTGCTCACATCTGGACCTGCCCCTGCTACCATGGTGCTCCTGGAAAGAGCCCACACATGTGCCTCAGCTCTGCTCTCCTTTCCACCGCCCACTGTCCAGGTCAGGGATCCTGCTGCAGGCACAGTGTGTTGGTGGGGATAGGCTTGAGCATTGTTTGGAGTTCTCAGAAAATGCTCGGTGAATATTTGAAACCTTTTTCTTCAGTATATATCTCTTAGCATGTGGGGTTTTTTTTTGTATTGGGCACATTTCTCCAACTGCCCTTTTCTTGTTTTATGCACTGATAAAAGTACTGGGATGTTTTTGGAGTGGTTTTCCGAGAGGCAAAGCAAACTATTTTCCTTGTTAAGGTTGGGTGACTGTTGTACCCAAGCTGCCTTTTGAAATTTTTCATCCACCGCTTTCAAAGTTATGTTTGAAAAGTTTATGATATTTACCTGGGGCTTTTCCTCTCCCTTTCTTCTTCAGGGAGTTTGCTGGAGCTTTGTGCCTGCTCCCCAGGTTAGATCTTCTGCTCTGAAGAAGCACATCTTTGACAAGGAGAAAGAAGCAAAAACTTCTAGTCATTCCTAATCTTTATCTCCTGTGATGGGAAACTTCTTCCCAATCTGAAAGGATTTATTCAGTGCAGAGTTGTTCAGCAACCAAATTTCCCACGTCTGTGAATAGGGCTGCACTGCCCCGTGACTTCTCAGTGCCCAATGACAAGCTCCCAGGCAGTTTTACACAGCCAAATTTTCACATGTTCCACTGTGGGCTTTGCATTTACTAATAAACTCAATACAAATTGTGTTCCTTCTTGCACCTATTCTTTCAGAGATCCTCATCAGTATCTCCCTGAGCTGCGCCCTCCAGAGATATAAATCTGCTCGGTGTGCTCCTGTGGACTGCTCCCAAGTGTCAGGACCTGCAGCAGCAGAGCAGAAATGCTCCCCAACACCTCGCCCTGCTCCTCCGTGCGCTCTGCTTAGGCTCTGCCATTTTGCAGCCATGTATCATATCTGTCTGCGGCTCACATGTGCATGATCTCCATGGCGACTTGGGCACTCGAGGTAGAAATATGAGCTGGTAAGTCAAGGTTATCCTCCCTCCTCCCTCTTTGCTCTCGGTGCAATGCGGGTAATTGTGCGTTACGTGTTGGCATGGACGATGCTCGCCCGCAGCAGGATGCAGACAGCCCGTTTCACTTTCCATGTCTGTTTAAGCACTTCTCAGTGATCAGCAGTGAAGCCCAAGGGGTGTGGAGGGGCTGCATGGAGCTGTTCCCGGGGGTGAAGTCCTGGGGAAGGGAGACTGAGCCCCACAGGGAAGTGCAGGGAAAAAGCCCACACAGCCCATTCTGTTCCGAGCACGAGATGTGTTGTGTGGGTGCCAGCAGTGGGAAGATGCAGGTAGCATCTCCTCTGTCCTTGCAGCATACCTGCAGAAATCGAAACATAAATATTGAATTATAAAGGCAGAATTTGTATAGTCGCAGAATACATACATACATTATAAAGTGGAGTTGCAGCTTTAATGCGTTCTGTTTCCCAGTGGGTACATCGAAGTTTTACCTCTTTGTATGCACAAAACACTTCTTCCTCTTTCCATTGGTGCAAATGACTTGAAATGAATAATGTTTTTCTTGTTTGCTAGCATCATCTCCCCCTGTTGTCCATCGACATAAAATGCAGTGTTCTGGAACATGAGAAAGGCAATACGTTTCCTCCAGTTCTTTGTAAGCTGATATGAAGTAGACAGACACCTTCTGAAGTTTTGTGCATGCTGTGCTCTTTTTTTCTTTGCTGCAACAAGAAAAGCCTTTTCTTTTAACCTGGCTTCCTTTGAAGAAGTAACTCAGGAAGCTTCATGGCCTCTCAAGGTAAGTGCATCTATAGTCCTTATTTTTAGATCATGTTTACAGAAAACTACAGTCTTGTACATTTCCAGCAATCAGCAGTCTGATGAAATGAGAGTTTCAGGCTAAAACCACAGCAGCCAAAGCACGGTTGTTTGGGCTTCTTTTAATTTTTCAGTATTCAAGAGGCTCCTAAGGAGACTAAAATCTATACTGGAGTGTTATTTGAATAAAGTGCATTACAAAATGTTTGCATCTACATTCAGTCAGGAAATGGTGCTTGTATCTTTGTGCTTAAACCTGTCAGTATGGTCTGCATGGGAAGGGCATATTCTGATCCAAGATTCACACAGATTTCGCACTTCTTTCCTATTCCACTCTGAAAATATGAAATCAGCAAATGCTTTTCACTTTCAAAACTGACTGGAGTTTTGCAGGAAAAATATCTGAAGAATAAATGAATGCAACCAGATTACTTCTTTCTAGGTTAATTTCTGTCACGTATTGTCTTTGAACTGCAGCGCTTGGCTGTTCAGGGCTGTAGATAAACACAGGAATACGCTGCTCTCACAAGCCATCAGCATTCATTTTTTTCCATGCAGTCAAATCCAAAAGCTAAGCAGAAGGACACAAATCTGTTTTTTCTTAGCTGAATGCAACCCCACAGGGATTGCCCTGGTGTGACGTACGGAGGCAGATGCTGGCCCAGGGAGCTCCAGCAAAGTAATACTTACCCCTTTATTCCCCCACCAAGTACTTCAGACATTTCAGTATTTACAGCACTAGAAGTTATGCAGCAGGAAACGGATTTTAGAGCATTGTTGTACTCTTGGAATATACGTTTTTCCCCGAAGGGAAAAGTATACGTTTTGCTTATGTTTAGCCATGTAAAAGAGATCTGGTTCTGTATATTTTAATGCACAGTACTTAACAAGAACAACAAAATAGTCATGTTCTGTAATACAGTTTTCATAACGAAGGAACTTGGTAATATGCTTCTGTTAGGAACCAGCACCTCTGCAGATTGCTCACTGCATCATGTCGTAACTTTTAAGTTCTCCCGCACTGTAAATGAAGTAGGAAGCAGCCATGAAAATAGACAAAGCCTCAAAGTAGCTTAGGTTGTCATCAATATTTAATGCATTTACTGTTTGATTTTTGTATAGCTTAAAATTTGACAGGTAGAACTGCAATTTGTTGTCTTTCTTCCTTTTTATTATCTGAGAATAACACTAACACTCGGCCACTTCGTGGCATTTCATGTAACAACAAGAGTTACGGCAGTAACAGAACCCTGTGAGGTAAAATGATGCAGAAGAGCATATAAAATATTTATCTGCCAGTTATACATTTTTAAAAGCCAGCTACAAATTCAAAGGGGTTTCTTCTTCCTCCTGTGGTCTCCGGCTTTGAAGGAAAGCAGTGGCTGCAAAGGCAAATTAAGATCAAAATATGATTAAACGATGAATCAGCCACAGTGGGTTCAAATAAAGCTAAAGGACCTCAATTAAACACACAACTGCAAAAGGCAGCTTCAGACCTAAACCCAAAATTCCTTCTGGAGCTCGGTCCGTGCTGTGCCTGAGTATTGTCACGTAGGAGATAAAGATGGTTTGGTGACTGTTTGCTGCAGAGGCGGAGGGGCTTGGTTAATGCGAGGACTTACCATAGATGTGCTGAGAGCTGCAGCTGGCACGTGCTGCACGAGCAGAGCCAGTGTTATTGCAGTGGTGGGAAGGTGCTGGCACTGAGACCAGCTTGCAGCAGACAGCCAAGGTGCTTACTGCTCATCTGAGCTTAGATGCTGGTATAGGCACAGGCAGAATGTGATGCTGGTGTCCCAGTTCTACCGGCTGCTGTTTGGCACTGCTCATTTCTTTTTTTTTTTCTTCTTCTTTTTTTTTTTTTTTTTTTCCCCTGCAGAATCTGAAGGACAAACAAACCCAGTCTTTAAGGACTACCTCCCTGGTTCTTCTGACCTGTCAGAGCAGGACAAGCCTGCTGAGCCTGCAGGCCCCTGGAAGCAAGCCTCACACACGCATAACTTACCACCTGGACTGGAGTACCTGAACCAGGTCCAGAATCTTTCCCAATGCTGGGACTGTTCTGTTTCATCATGGACTCCTTTGGTAGTTGAGGGGAGGGAGTGTTTGGGGTTTTTTCTTGGGGAGGGGAAACTGGATATGGAGAGGCTTTTCTGTTGTTTGACATTTACTATAAGATAAAGAATGTACAAATTATAAGCACTTCTTTCATTGCTGCTATTCATCTCTGCAGAAATCCATTTGCTGTGCATGCAGCTCTCCTTGCCCCCAGACATGATTTTCTTCTCTCTAGGACTTTTTCTAAGTCATACTATGACCCCTCTCATTGTCCCTCCAGTTTCTTTCCAGCTCCTTAAGGGAAACCAGTGCCAAATTCCTGGCTGACTTCAGAATTTGTTTGGTTGATTAAAACCAGCAGTGTGAGGGAATCACACCCCTCTCCCTGAGGAACATGGAGGTCTTTGGAGCAAATTCCTGGTGCCCACAAGGACAATTCTCTCCAGCTGAGAGGGAGAAGCAAGTTCTCAAGTTGACAAAGAGAAAGCCTGAGCAGCTGCAAACTTGCACCTCTGTTCTGGGCTGTGAGGCAGAAAAGGGGCAGTGCCCAAATAGTGTACTGCAGAGAAGAGGGAGCTGAGGAGTAGTTATGAGGCTGTGATTCTGATGCATGGCTTGAGGGCTGTATTTAAAATATGCTTTTCTGTAGTTTTGTATAGAGGCAGAAATTGAATGCATTTTCTATTTGGAACATAAGACAGTTAACAAAAGCGGGAGACCTTTCAGAAACCATCTTTCATGTGGAGTTATGATTTTCATTTCATGGAGCCTGTGCACAAAATGATATGTGTTGTCAATTACAGGAGCATTTGTTCACAGACTGTGGAGCTACATTTTTTAGTTGAAAAGTGATTGTGATAGTCAATACTTGGCAGGTAACACATTCAGCTTTCTGTATGAACACGAATTACACCTTACCTTTATCTGTACAACGTGGGTAAGCAAATTCTATTACTCTGTTTTATGAAAGGATTACATCTGACATAAAGTCTTCATTCTCAGCTCAATAACCACGTCTCTGTGCTGCAGCCCTTACTAATTACTCTCAGTTCACTCCTGAGATGACTCCTGGTCCTTGTGTGTTTGGGTCCCTGTGAGACTGCATTTGTGAAGGTAGGGCATCAGCCTGGCCCTCAGTGTCCCCTTTTCTGGCCAGAGGAAGTCCTGGAAACCCACGGTCTGCACCAGAACTTGCAGGCAGAACCTCTCATATAAATGGTGGAAAGTATTTCTAGCTGAACTGGGGATTTTTGGTGGAGCATACCATGTTTGCTTCTGGTTTTGTGTGCGTTATGGATGTGGGTTCCCAATTGGAGCAGGCACAGAGAAGTGCCATCTAAAGGGCACAGGGAATAGAGAACTTGCTTTAAAACAGGACTGCAATTTTTTCATTTTTATCTAAAAATAAAATTCTATCAGAGAAGGAACTCTGACAGCTGTCATCCCTGGAAGAGAAAACAACCTGTGGGGGAAAAAAAAAAAAGGCATTATTTTAAAGAATGATTTCAACAGAAGAAGGATTATATAGAAAGTGGCTGTGAATAAATAGAAGATAGCAAATAGAAATGAGGTTCTGGGATTATCTCCAGCAGGAGTAGGGAAGATAGCTGGCTAGATTTATTTGAGAAAGTTGAATATATTTCTTAATAAGGCCATAACATACTTGCCTCTGAAAGCAGGATCCAGCCCCAGTGAATCTCACAGAGATCCCCACAGTCTTATGCTAAACAGGAACTCTAGGGCACAGCGTGTAGCACTGGGTGAGAGGAACAGAAAACATCTGTCACTATGCAAATGCACACTGAAGTCAGTCGGGCTGAGGAGCGATGGGTTTTGCTCTTTGAGGTGCTTCAGAGCCTGGCGATAAACTGCCTCTGCCCTGCTGAACTTGCTTTCTATAATCATCACAAAAGTGACGTTCTAAATAATTTACTACAAAACAGGTTACCCGAAAAAATGTGATTAACTTCCAGATTGAAGCTGTAGTTCTGGGAATTGTGTGGGATCCACCTCAAAAGTGATGGATCACACTTTGCCCAGAGAAGAAATAGGTAGAAGAAACCTGAGAATTTTCTAAGCAGCTCAACCTTGTGTTGTGCAATAATTCAGGCTTTACCAGTTTTGTAAGAAGCTTCTTAGTTTAGACTTGGTCAGACTGAGGTTTTGTAAATTTAATGCCCACAAAACTAAATGCTAAGAGTTAGCTTTGCATAAGGAATTTTAGCACATTAGAGTTCAAGAGTACTGAGACCTATGTAAAGCAAAGGGCTTTCCATGCTTTCAAATGCAAACGCAGAATTTCCTTAATCCACGAGTGCCTCAGTGAAAGATGCATCAGAATGGTTGCCTTGCAGAAACAAGGCAAAACAAACAAGTCAAACAAATGGTGCTGCCTGTTGGCTAAACATTGCCTATGCTTTGTTCACAACAAACTGGTATGCAGTGCAAAATCACTCTAAGTTTTTAGCAGTTCAAGCTCATTATTTTTCTTTCCTCCGTGAAAGCCTGTGTGGGGGAAAGAAATCCATATTAAAATCAATACTAAAATATTAAAATAGCTCTGCCATCTTTAACCTGTTTATTCATTTTTCATCAGCAGAGCTCTGCACTAACTTCCCATGAGCTCCAAGGCTTCTCATATCTCATGAAATCTAAATGACAAACAGCAAAGCTTCTTGGGAGAAGATTTTTAAGTCCAAATATTTTTTATTATTTCAATTACTGGCATGCACATTTTAGAGATTAATGAAAGGGATCTGGAAGTTTATTTATTACCAGCTTTTCTTTGCTGTCTGAACTAGCTGCAGGAGATGACTGGAACTGATAAATTGCTACAACAGTTTGAATGTGTACAAGACAATATTTATCAATTGTGAAATATACATATGCTGGAGAGCTGTGACATGCAGGTCTCAGATGTCTGTCATGAGCTTTCTGTCTTCAGCTGTGAGTAATGGCAAAATTCAGCATCAGGCGTCTGATGCCCATCTGGAATTTAAGGAGAAGAAACCAGCAAAGCCTAAAATGTCACATAAAACATGCATTAAAAAGTCACATAACGTTGGGAGGTAGGCTGAAATTAAGGTTTTGCAATACTAATTATTATTTTCTAAAGCAGAGCATGTCGGAGGGACAGTAAGCACAGAAAAGTGGCAGTTTGTAACCAAATGACAGGTGAGGATGGTTTCAAGCAGAGGGTTTCTTTGGGGAACTCTGGAAGGAATGGAATGCAAAGAGACAGGTGATCACCAGCAGCCCCAGACCTTCTAACACCCACTAGCTTATATTTTGTTCTTTCTTTTTGAAACAGCTTGACCGGATCATTATTCATCAGCAGGTGGAGCTCCTTGAAGGTATGCTGTTAATAACTCTTGTGCTCCAACTACTGCTGTCTCTAAAGGGCTTCCAAGCCCAGCTTCATGCTGACCTTCCATTAGGCTTCCAGCATGGTGTTAGTGTGGTGAGATGAAGAGAGGAAAGTTACAGTGCCCAAGCCCTAAAATCCTTCCCTCAAAGTTACTAGAGATTCAATTTTTTCCATGGATTGGAAAGATGGTTATTGTCTTAAACAATGATGAATGTGCTACGAGTGAATAAAGTAAAGAAGATCAGAAAGCATTAAATACAGCATAATAGTTTGATTTACATGGTTCTGCAAAATTTCATGTTCAACAATTAAAACACCTTAAAATGTATTCCTCAGTTGTATTTCTCCTATTCGAGAAGTTTTGGCCTGATTCTTGGGCACCTCTCTGAGTGAAAGTTGTGTCATTGAAGTGGGATAACCTTGTATCAATATTTTTCACAGTGTACAAACTAAGAAAAGCCAAAACCAAAACTCAGTGTATGAATTCTGTTTTGTGATACGTACTGCCGTTTACAGCAGATTAAAGTCTTTGATCTAAATGTTCTTTCAAAATAAAACTTGACATGATTATTTCATTATTATTATACATTTTCTTTATGTCACCATTTAAAAACAATTTTTAAACAGTCTCTGTTCATAGTTTTTTAGAGTAAATACCGCAGAGAAGACTGGAGCTGTAAATATGTATGCAGAGCAGAATTCGGTGAGTCTTGGCAGAGGCTCTTTGTAATCTAACCTTATGCTAAGGTAACATCCAACTTGTTTGGCTTTTTTAGCCATACTTGGCACAGAGACCTGCAGCAAATATGAGATTAAAAACCATTTGGGACAAAGAGTTTACTTTGCAGTGGAAGAAAATGGTTGCTTCAATCGTAACTTGTGTTCACCTATAAGGTCTTTCACCATAAGGATTGCTGATAACTCTGGCCGAGAGGTGATTACAGTGAATAGACCCTTGAGATGCAACAGCTGCTGGTTCCCTTGCTTCCTGCAAGAGGTGAGTGTTGCCTAATTGCCTTTTATTCGAGCATCTCACTGCATGTGCTCTGCATTAATTAAGCCTTGCATGACCTCAGTGAGGATGGCAGGAAGGAATTCCCAGCCGTGACCTAGCCTGGGCTGCATGGAGGCAGCTTCTTTTTTTGCTTCTGCACTTGCTGATGCAACACTTTGAGTGAGAGAAGAACCCAAAGACTTTCCTTTAGAAGCGATTATTGATAAACAAGGCCCTTTTAGAAGTAATTTAGAAGTAACGTGCCAAGCATGCCTCTCATGGGCATCCCAAATAGACTCCTGCATCTGATAACACAGATCTCCCTCTGTTTAGGGCGGCCCTGAGCCACTGCTCACCCAGCTCAGACTGACATCACTTAATGCTGTGGATGTGCATCGCTCACTGCAAGCACAGAGTGGGAAGGAGGGACTTTTCCTGGGGCTGGCAGTGCAGGCTGAGCCTGGGAAACAGCTCTCAGGTGAAGCTGGTGTATTATGTCAGGGCTCCACTTCTCCAAGGCCATGGAAAATTGCAAAAATCAGCTGCTTTGAGTGAAAAACAGATCCTATCGAGAATAAGATCTTTTCTCCTTAATTTTGATTTTCATTCATAGATATTATTTTATGAAAATGTTTTGTAGAGAGACTTTTTACCTACATTTTCAGTTCTGCATACAGATTTCCAGAAGAAAGAATCCTGGGTAGCACAGTTACTGCAGAAAATAGCCTATGGGATACTCACACATTACAGGCTTTTTGTTTCTCACCACAGTGTATAACTTTTATGAAATCTTACAATTGATGTAAAATGATAGCTTCTAGTGCAGCTTTTGAGTTCTCTATTGTTCACTGTATTTAAAAGCGCCTTAGATGTCCCGTTCGTGGTTTGGTAAAATTATACACAACTGCATTAAATGAATGGTTTGTAATTACATAAATGATAAAGTATTATGGAAAAATATGCTAATATAAAATTAGTTTATAAGATTTTATTCTGTTTTGTTTGCTAGTTAGAAGTTCAGTCCCCACCTGGTACAGTAGCTGGTTACGTTGTACAGAACTGGGACCCATTTCTGCCTAAGTTTACAATACAGAATGAAAGTAAAGAAGATGTACTAAAAATAATTGGCCCATATGCAACTTGTGGCTGTTTTGAAGATGTTGACTTTGAGGTATGTTACTTATGAGTGTTAAGAATTTTACGGTTTTGCTGCTTTGAATGAAATTCTTAATCAAAAACCCTGTCATTCTACTCTTAAAGACATTACATATGTTGCAATAACTTGGGAACAGAATCACAACCATGTGCACTGGAGTTCCAAACTTCTACATGCAGATTTCTGCAGATGTCTTCTGGATGGGATTGACAATTCTGCATCCATTTATCTTCATTTGTCAGGACAAAAAAAAAAAAAAAAAAGTAATTTGGAAGAGCCTTTGAGATACTTAGGGTATGAAAGAGAATGAGAGACTGTTGAAAAAACTGTGAACAGTTTTCTGATGTAAACAAAGCTCTTCCTCTTAGTTACATAATCATAAGAGAACTTCTGTGTTTCTAGCCACATCAGAAGACTTCAATAGGTAATGTTCCTAATTTTGTTATTGTGTGAGGAATTTGCAATCAAGAACATATCCGTCAGTTGTAGGAGACAGCAGACCACAGCAGTGCTGCTGCTGTGACTTGGAGCATATCTGAATCTGGAAAAAAAAAAATCCTTGTGAAAGAAGAGCAAAAGTGGTGTAAACTTTCATAATTGCTTCCCCCCATTTTTCTGTCAGCTCTGAAGATTCTGATGTCTCCAAATTTGCAAGAGAGACTCTTTCTTGTATGCCATTCCTATAGGCAAATCTGACACTCGTAGAGCATTTCAACGACAAGAAGAAAAGAACAGCCTGACAACTATAGAGTACTCTGCATGTCAGGGCAGAGTCATTAATTCTGTGGAGATATAATCAGTGCGTATTTGATTTATTTACATCTAGGCTTATTCCTTTTATTTTATTTTTAAATTGGTGCAGGTAAAAGCCCTCAATGAAATGTCGACGATTGGCAAAATTTCCAAGTACTGGTCTGGATTTGTAAACAATGTCTTTACCAACACTGCCAACTTTGGGATCCAGGTCCCAGTAGATCTTGACGTGAAAATCAAGGCAGTGATGATCGGTGCATGCTTTCTCATCGTAAGTATGAAAAATCAAGAGGTAGTCAAGAGCTGGACAGACTGCGACCAAAGAGGTCCTTGCTATTGGCTGTGACCCTACAAAGGCATACAACCATTGGATAAAAAGAGCTTGTGCTGCTTTTGACGCTAACATGTTAATATTCATGTGCAATGGTTTCAGCTGTCTAGGATTTGTACAACACAAAATATACATAAAAGGGCAAACCTACTTATATTATTCACTGCTCTAAAATACCAGCAACCTATATATTTTGGATTTATTAGGTTAAAAACATAACTCATGTTACTAAAGATTTTTGGATTGTCTTCTGACATTCTTATTGCTCAGTGGCAGAATAATAGAAAATGATTGACTAATCTAATTAATTTATGTAACAAAAGCCTACAAGCACGACTTCTGATATTAATTGTTGCATTTTTGTACTTTTGTTACCATTCACTATTTGTTTACTTGTAGGACTTAATGTTCTTTGAAAACTCTCTGGATGGCTTCTAACAAGATGACAGAAACAATAAAATATGCAGAATGTGTTTCAGTAAGTAAAAATGAACATAAATTGATCTTCTTGCTTTGAAGACTTATATGTTAGATACTTTCTAATTCTTTTTCATTTTCTTCCAGAAATCTCTTGAGCTTTGGACGTGATTTTGAACTGCACAAATCCTTGTTCCTTATAGGAAAAGAAAGGGAGCTAATGATGTTGTTTATTAAAATATATCTCTTGTAAATAATAATTTCCCACTTACATTTTACACGCGTTGTAGCTAAACATATACTTTTCCCACAGAGCACTGTTCCAAAGGAACAGTGCTATTCTCTTCTTTCTCTTTTGATCTTCCTGCATGGGAAATCATGAAAGATTAGACGAAGCCTTGCAGCGTCACTGATGAAAGTCTCTGTTTAAAGAACTCTTTGATGCTCTGTGAGTGCTGGTACCAGTTACTAACCACATGAGGGTGTGTTGTGAGGGATTTGGTTTAGCTTTTTCATAATTTTAGAAGTCATTTTCGGATTTGTTATTTAATTAATAGTAACAAACTGAGTTTGAAAGCAACAAATATAAAGACATCACCCAATGGGAAGTTCAACATGGTATCTATTTCAGTGAGTTGAAAGAAGGGATGTTTGCTTGCAATTTATTTTATGGCAAAGATTTATTTAATGAGCTGTGGCCAGAAATTAGGCTTCCGATAGTAGATAGGGGAACTTAAACTCCATTCAGAAAATGTGGACTTTTGCTGTCTGTATTGAAGGCAGGCAGTATGGTTTGAGAAAGTCCCCTATGTGCACATGAATCACTTAGCTTTTGACCTATCTAATGTGAAGCATTTGTGCTCCTATCCACTCAAGAATTTCATTTAGAAGTTGTTTTTTTTTTTTCCCGCTCTTCGTAATATCTGATGGTTGATAACTTCTCAATTGGCCTTGTCTGAGGCCATCCAAGAGCAAACACCTCCTTGGAACGGAATTATCTTTTTTCTTTGGCAAGCTCAGGTATTGTCTATGGTAAAACTGTACAATAGGAGTTTTCTCTGTTAGGTAAGTTTTACGTAACTGCTCGCTCCTGCAGTCACAGTATTTCATAATACTGTTCCTAAGCATTCATGCCAACACGGGCTCTTAGGGACAAACTGGGGATTAGGTCCAACCAGCACAGATTCATGAAAGGCAGGTCCTGCTTGACCAACTTGATCTCCTTCTTTGATCAGGTGACCCACCTACTGGATAAGGGAAAGAGTTTTGATGTAGTCT
This sequence comes from Tetrao urogallus, assembly GCF_951394365.1. Taxonomy (NCBI): domain Eukaryota; kingdom Metazoa; phylum Chordata; class Aves; order Galliformes; family Phasianidae; genus Tetrao; species Tetrao urogallus. The sequence goes on along the minus strand of NC_136822.1, from coordinate 11,015,273 downwards.
ACCCAGGCTTTAGCAAAGCCTTTGACACTGTTTCCCACAGCACTCTCCTGCAGGAGATGGCAGCCCATAGCCTGAACAGGTGTGCTCTTCTCTGGGTAAAAAAACTGGCTGGATGGCCAGGCCCAGAAAGTGGTGGTGAATGGCACTGAATTCAGATGCTCCTCAGGAGTCAGTTTTGGGGCCAGCCCTGTTTCAAGTCTTTACTGATTATCTGGATGAGGGGATTGAATGGATCATCACTAAGTTTGCAGATGCCACTAAGTTTTGGGGAAGTGTTCATTTGCCTGAGGGTAGGAAGACCCTACAGAGGAATCTGGGTAGGCTGGTTTGATGGACTGAGGCCAGCATTCATTATATACATGCAAGACATAAACAAAAACATTTTGTTGCGAAGTATTTCCTGTATGAACTTACTTATGCTTCTCTCAAAAACTTCAATGAGTTCTTCAAGAAGCAGAGAAGTACCGTAAAATACTCGTGGTAAGAACAGTTTCCAAGGGGAACACCTTACAAATCACCTGGAATGCTAGATTTTGAAACACAAACTGGTAATTCAATTCTTGTAAATAACCAAACACATCAACGGAAGGGAGAGGAGATGATGAATAATTCATAACAATGAAAAAGAGCTAAATTTATCAGGTGATTAATTCTCAACAAATATTTAGACTAATTTTAATTTAATGTTCATGGGTATGAATTCAAACACAGTAAATCCAGGAAGCTGCAACTAACGTTCCCATAGTGAAATTAACTCAGGAACGTTCATAGATTTAAACAGTATGTTTTAGATTATATACCACACTTAGGTATTTATACACATTTACATATGTCTTGAAAATAACTGCGGTTAACAAGCTCTGACAATCATCATTATTTGTTAACCGTTTCACTACCAGCTCTCGCTATAATTCCCAGCAGCGGCTCAGGCTACAATTGGCGGAACAGGAGAACTCCGGGGAGCGCTGCTGTTTCCTTTCCCTGTGTGCTAGCAGTGGGCTTCGTGGGCAAGAAGCTCCCTCCTGTGGAAATATATGGTTTTGCAGAAGGACACAGGTGACGCCAATTTGCTTTTCTCACTAGTGTAATTCCGTTGAATTCAGTCCTTTCACTCCTAAATTCCCCTAATGCAAATTGAGAAAAAGAACCAGATTCCTATTTTATTTTATCCTTTGAAATCGCTTTGCTACCTCAGACACGAGCAGCTGTCCTTGCAGCCACAGTCTTGCTTCTTACACCAAACCATGCTCTTGCACTGATGCTGTGCACAGCCAAATGCAGTGCCTGCTGAGACCAGCAGCTCCCTTGTTCTTTGCCACTTTTCACTCCCAATGTCCAGCCTTCTGATATCCCTTAACAAGCCAAAAACATCTCTGAAATAAACATGTCCAATTCACATTGAATTTAATAGAGCTGTCTTTACCTGCAGGGCCATCAATGTCCTTGTAGGTTAGCAATGTGTGCTTGCACACGTTTTCTTCTATATTACAACCAGATGATGGAATTGTAGTTCTTGCGCTTACTGACTTGGTTGCTGTTTTTGTGTGTTAGTCTGCTTTATTCTTGGAAACAAACAAACAAACAACAACACTTGCATATGTGTATGTATGAATGCCCCGTTCAAACCCGGTGGCAGCCTCTGGTATGATCCAGAACTGCCTCAGTCTCTGGACAAAGCAAAGCACGGGGACTGCGACTGCTCTTCCTACCAAGGAGAACTTCCTTGGCAGCCTGCTTGGCTTTAGTCCTACCCCTCAGTATCCTGGAAGAAATACAGTGCCAATGCAAGCACTTTTTCAACTAGAAATTCCCTACTTATAAGGGATGAGAATTCAGGCTCACTAAAGATGGATTTTGATGTGATATCACCAAAGAAAATTAACATTATTTAAAAAAAATAAAATCTGCAGCTGTATAAACTTTCTTACTAACAGCAATGTATTTCACATTTTGGGTGCTCTTTACAAAACTCACATTTCTCAGTACCCCAGTGGCTTCGAACCACAAAGAAGAATTCAGTACTTCCCACAGGGACAGGTACAGTCTAAAGTAGATGCACGTCCTGAACTTCTATACAGAAATACTTTTGTTCTAGTGAAAACCTTAATTCAGCCAAGTGACCAGTTTCCCGCTCCATAGCTAGCTGCTGTGTTGATCTATGTGATATGCAGTTTTTGTGCTCAGTAGATGGCAGCAACAGTTCATTAATAGAATGGCTTTCACAGACCACAAGGTGTACTCAGGATACTGATTAAAGATCAACACACTTTTAACCTCTTATTTCTCCCTTAACTGAAGATTTTTTTTTCTTTGTTGCCTGATATAAAACCTTTGGTACAAGATGCTGGCTTGTTCTTATCGCCTGCTTTTTATAGCTGGATTACAGGTGACAAATATCTCATGAGGTTACATGGGCAGGAGCCAGTCTATGTCAAAGAGAGCATTTCCTTTGGTTAGCCTCAAACCTATCTTCTGCACCTGGAATATCTCTCTATCTTCCTCAGGTGGAGGGAAAAGCTCTGATTCCAGGGCACTCCCCACCTTCTGCAGAAACAAAATGCTGTGTCTAAAAGCAGCTGCTTTGTGGTTTGCTCCCTAGAAGAACGGGGACTTTCTATGGGTAAAATACCTTTGTTCCTGTCCCATATCATCATGGTGCCTTGCAGTGTGCTGTCCTGGGGCAGAGGGTGGAAACCCCCAGTACTGCCACAACCCCAGATGACAATGGTACCTGGGAAGAGAGTGGCAACACAGCATCTCTGTAAGCTCTGAGATCTTCTGGTTATCTAATATATTGGGGATATGAAAGTATGTCTCTTTGAAGATGTTGTACAATCCAAAAAAAAAAAAAACTTTTTAATTTCCTTGTTCTATAATTAGACAAATGTGGAAATGATTCCAACACAATGTTTTCTAATTGAGGTAAGTGCTTTCTGTATTGAGAGAAAAAAAAATAAATAATTCTTCCTATTTGACTCTCTTCTTAGTTGTATTGCTTTCTTTTCAATTAGGATGATATATTCTAAGTTAGAATCATGCATATTACTTTAACTCAAAGAGCAGCTACAGGTTTTTATGTGTACTTTTCTTTCCTGAAAAGTGGCACCCTTGGTGGGGCAGGGGGAGCTGAAGCTTTAGATCCTTAGGAAAAGTTAGTCCATATTCTGTGAAAGGAGATTTGTTGTTTTTTCTGGAATGCAAGATGTTTTGTTAAATTCAATCTCTCTTAGGAATGGCATCTTCAAAAGCAAATCGCTCCCATTAGCAATTGCCATGAGACTGACTTGTTTATTTACCAGCAGTTAATTCCTTCACTTCTCTCATATGAAGCTAAGAAATCAGTTTGCAAAAGAGATGAATACTTATTTTTTGGACTGAGACAGCCCAGGCTAGATACAATTTCCTGCTTTCCTTTCCATATTTGTTAACGTTCTTTTATTAGCGCAATACTAACCTTTCACAAAATAAAGTTCAGATGGGCAGGTTGATGCATGCCCAGTGATTGTACCCCGAGTACATCAATTCCTTTAACTCAAAGGATAGGAAATTTTTGGGATTGTGAAAAGAGACCTGTAGGTGACTTCCTGATTGTGCAACTCCAGAATTGCCGCTGAAAATTAAGCTAAATTCACAATTAGGTCTTGCATTCCACTCTCTTGCAAAAATGATAACAGAGACCTCTCATCCCCATTATCTTCTGTTTTCTCCTGGCAAAGGATTAGTATTTCTGTAGGAATCAGAGCCCTGTCCTCATGTATCCTGATAGCCTCAAAGTCTACTTGAAGGCTTCAGATTTGCATCGAACTCTCTATGCTATAAGTCATGTCAACAGGATGTGTTACCTTGGTGTGTTTCTCCATGCTGAGATACTTCAGGGACTTTTTCGCTCTGTGACAACCACATCAGGTAAGTGCTCTACTTGCAGTGCAGTTGTTTTGTATTAAAAAAAAAACAAAAAAAAAACCAAAAAAAACATAAGCTATCATTGCTCCATACAGAAATACTTCCTGGCCAGAAATTGCTAGATACCAGCAAGCAGAGTGAAGGAGTAACTTGAACAATTCAGACAAAAATGTAAGAGACCAGAAAAAAACTGGAAATGGGAAAGGAACTGCAGGGAACAGTGCCAGTGTAAATGGGCAGGGTGTGTCTTCTGGCATGCTTTGTTCCTAACAGTGGAGAACCTGGGGCTGACGCTGACATGAAGCGTGCCAATAAGCGTTACACCTGAAGAAAGGGTACATATGCAAGTCACAAAAGCTTTTGTAAGCTAAAATTGTTTGCTTTAGCTGCAGGAAGCAGAACTGGTGGCAGAAAGCCATTTTGCCTTGATTTTCATGTGTTTCTCAACAGAAAAGTCATCTAACAGTTGTGTGCATGTGAGTCCTGCTCTGAAACTGGCTGGAATGCTGTTGGCATAAGAAGATGCAGTTATATGGCTAGGAGAAAGAATCAGCATACATCAGACTTGACCCCATAGTGACCTGCTTGCACAAGCAGCCTCAGCTTTCTCTGAAGCCTTTAGGTCAATTGTTCTGTCTGCCCTTGTCAGAACTGGGTTTGGCACGTTTTAGGAACAGTGTGTTTAGTTTGAGCTGTCACCACCCTGCTTAGCATTGTCCCAATGTTATGAAAGGTGGAATGACTGGGAAGCCAGAGAAGCACTTGATGAAGATGAATAATTGTGAAACAATAGTGTAACTTCCAGGAAAGACTGAGACCATCGCAGAACAGAGCGGACATGGAGTGAAGAAGGACAAGGTGAGAATGAAATATTTACGGCAAAAGTAAAATAATGCTTTCAACTACTTGTTAAGTCTGATTACATCCTTAAAAATATAAGCTCAGTGGAAAAAATATGGCAGAGATTCATTACAGAACAAACATCTGCTTGGTGAAGTCATTTTTCTAGTGCACTGCTGATCTGTTCAAGCCATAATACTCTGCTCTTTTGTAGTTAAGAAATATCACTGAGAGAAGATGATGAAGAAAGAAAAAATGTTTTAAGAAAATCATTGACGACTTGCAGCTCTGTTATACTCAAGAATTGAATCAGGAACTGGATGGCAAATACAACTTATCACACCATGTATTGACCAAGTCCATCAAAAATGTGAGTAACAAATCTGACATTCTTAGTTTAAGAACTAATAGGACTAAGTTTAAATCTCCTGAAAACTGTGCTCAGGATTTCTAAAGAACAGTCCCAGAGTGAGAGAGAGGTTTCTGCTTTGATAAACAAGTGGAGAGTTGTTAGAGTTAGGGTAGTATGGTTAGGTTGTGGTTGGACTCGATGATCTTCAAGTTCTTTTCCAACCCGAGCGATTCTACACTTCTGTGATAAACAATCTCTTCATGTGTAATTACTCCACATCCAAAGTAATTAATGAGATAAGGGAGTTCACTGTACCTGATGTTGACATCTCAGTAAGACTTAATATTAAATAGAGTTTATGTCTGATGTAAATATCTCTTTTCCAATGTTTTCCCCTTTCTGGCCTCCTGTATCTCCTAGTTCTTGTCCTGGGTTTTCTTGAAACATTCTTAATTGACCTGTCGATCTGCATCATAAACCTTTGCAGATCTAGTGTCCCTTTTACCTTCACAACCTCCTAATTAATCTACTTCATTAATGAAATCCTCAGTGATGCCAGAACATTCTTATCAGATGAGTCACTTATGCAAAAATGCGCATTCTGTTCTCCGTCTGGCTATGTGTTCAGGTATTGCAAAATTCGCACTCAGGCTGATAAGAAGTGAGTGCACAGTGTACCTCATGGCACAGCCCTAATAGCACCCTTTGTGACTCTTCCATGTTTCAGCACCTCTCTTACTGACCTATGGCACCTGATTAACTATCACATCATATAATAAAATCACTAACCAGTTTGGGTTAGATGGATCTTAAAGCCATCTACTTATCAAACCCTGCCATGGGCTGGCTGCTCCCCCGACAGCTCAGCTGCCCAGGGCTTGAGCACCTCAAGGGAGGGTGGAGCATCTACTGCTTCTCTGGGCAGCAGTGCCAGGGCCTCACCACCTTCTAAGTAAAGAATTTCTTCTTAATATCTAAATTTCTAATCCAAACGTCCCCTGATTTATTTAACAACAGTAAAGTCAAAGTGAAGTGTTTTTTTTCAAAAGCTCAAATTCAAAAACAATGCTAGGATGTATAAGACTAGCTAACTGTAAATAAAAACAGGTGTGGGGCTGAGTGCTTTCAGATACTCTTTGTTGTACTCGAACAAAGTGAGGCTGGGCAGTGGAGGAGACCCATATGCAGACCCCTTCATGCCTAACACCAACTTATTCACTACAGCCATGCAGCCATGTGGTGTGGATGGCTGCTGTCTGCAGTGCTTTTTTTCCACGTGGCTTTCAAAAATGGAGGTAAATGCAATTCAAGGCCCCAGGCAGCCTAACAGAATTGACCAGCTGCGATTCCCTGTTCATGCACTGGCAGGGATGCTGGGTCTGGAAGTATCTGAATGGCAGCAGGGCAGCGTGCAGGGGCACAGGGGCACAGGCATCTTGTCAGTGCTGGGAACTCTAAGGCTGCCTACAACAGAGCCTAAATGCAAGACCCTGATGGTGAAATAAGCTTAAACACAAATGCGAGCAGCTCTAGACTGCCTGGAAAGCTGGAGTGTGCACTTTGACACACACACTGTGTGCCTGCAGGATAGGGAACAGGAGCTGGCTGGAGCTGACTTTCCTGATTTATTCTTAAGCCTGAATTACTTATGCTTTTTAGGTAAAAAATCATGCCTATGGGAACGTTGCTCATAAATACCTATTTGCCGGATAAGGAACACTTCAGCAGAAAACAGGATTTACTCAAGCTGCATTTAACATTTGTAGTATCCCAGTTAATCCTAAATGTTGCAGGCTGTAGCATAGTATTTCTTTTTGCCTAGTTGTTCTTTTCCACTCTATATCCTGATTTCCTACTCTAAAGCAGCTTACGTCCGTTCATTTGCAATGCTGGCATTCAAAATTTTGTCTGGCTGGCAGCAGCAAAACTTCATTTAGCCTTCTCCTCAGTGTAAGAAATGGGTTTGACAGAAAAACATTTAGTAGCAAAATCCAGTGTGTTGTGTTGATTCTTTCATTGTTCTATTATTTTTCCTCTTCTGTTCCAACATTTTGAGAAAAGATGCACACCAACACTTGCTTGTTCACTCTGGGAATTGCTTTTCCTGTTTAAATGACAGTCCCTGTCTGCCTAAGTGGACACCTAGCAGGTCAACATGGAAGAACCAAGCAATTCAGAATTCTTATCCACACCACTCTGTTATTAGAATGCTGATTTAACAAAAAATGCAATGGTATTAAAACTATTTTCTCCATTTCCCTTCTCAAAGGAGAACCTGAAAGTCATTAGTCAGGCTGCAAGCTTGATGCTGACTTGACATTGTTAAATGAAATCAAATAAGCTAACAGTCCTGTTACCACAGCTACAAATCTTTAATACTGACTTATTGTGTCAGCTGTGTCTTCTAGTTTTGTGAATACAACTTTTATTATCTTAGTCAAGGCCCAGTTACTGAACCAAAAACAGAGCACAACTGGGATGTGGAAGACATTGGCTCATTTCTCTGTCTGTCAGCTGTTGCTGCGAAGGAATCTGTTTGCCCCAGTTCCATACCAGAGAAATAATAATAGTAATTTATCTATTTTTCATATGTTTAGATTTAAGCTGCTTTTTGCTACATGTTCATCATCCCTGACACAATGGTGGTGATCTGATGTTACTCTCGCCATGTTTCATCAACAGGGTTGAGGTCTCATCATCGCGGTTGGATGCTACAGGATCCACCAAGGTGCCAGAGTTTAGGAGGACTGGAGGTTGAAGTGGCTGTGATATTCTAAGCACTCTGAATGCACGCAACATATCTCAAAAATGGGATCAGGAATCTACAAATAATGTTTAATTCCAGTTAAACATGATAAACCTGAAGAAGGAGCGTGGTGCCTTTCTCACTTCTTTTGAAGCAATTCCAACTTCTCTCAAATGTTTAAGGCACTGATTAAATCTGCTCTCTGGGGCAAATAAAGAGGCACTATGTGATCTGACTGACAGCCTGTTGTGACTCCAGTGATCTCAGTTGGAGAAAACAAGCTGGGTATTGTTCTGTATGGCAGGCTGGCCATTTACTTAGTGTTGTGTAAAACATGGCATATTTCTTCTGCCCCTGCAGGTGAGTAGGTTTCTTCCAGAAAAATGTCTGAGAGAAAAAGGAAGGATATGCTGCTGTTCTCCTTGACAGGACAAAGATATCCTTATGCAGGAAACAACATTCATCCCTCTGTCAAACAAGCATGTTTGTTGGAATAGAGTATTTAAGTCTTTGCACGTAAGTCGAACTAGCTAACAACTTCATTCCTGTTGAAAAGGAAAAATATTATCATATACTACCATGTATTTCTGATTTTCCAACCGTATGAAAATATACATATATCTATTCCTGACAAAAATTGGTGTCCAGTATTAATTCTCTTAGTGGACTCAGTGCAGATATGCGGAATAATGACAACTCCAGATTAGATTTGTATGTAGCTGGTAGAACCACCAAAATAAAATCCCCAAATCTCTGACATGCCCATTGTCTAGATGAAATTCAAAATATGGCCAGAATAATATATATATTTATTTATTTATAAAAGTTGAATATTCAGATGAAGACTTTATTTTGGGAGATAGAAAAGGGCAGCTGTAGAATATATAAGGTTACAAAGTGACCTTCATTTACTCATTTCTCTTTTGTCTGGTAAGGATTCTAATTTAATTTGCAGTCTTGGGATTCATGCATGCACAAATTACTGCAATTAGATGTGTCTGTTTTAGATTAAGTGCAGCTTGCTTTGCAGAGATATAGATGGAAAACAGCAGCCCTAGCATGGACTACAGGATCTATAGATCATCCTGTGTGCAATCACACGACATGTGCAAGACAATCAGGGAATCAAGCCCTGCCAGCATAGGTTCATGAAAGGCAGGTTGTGCTGGACCAGCCTCATCTTATCCTATGACGAGACGACCCACCTGGTTCAGCAAGACCAAGTGCCATGTCCTGCACTTTGGCTACAACAAACCCAAGCAAAAGTATAGGTTTGGGGCAGAATGTGTGGAAGGCTATGTGGAGAAAAAGGATCTGGAGGTCTTAGTTGATATTCAACTGAACATGAGCCAGAAGTGTGTTCAGGTGGCCAAGAAGGCCAATAGCATCCAGGGTTGCTTCAGAAATAGAGCAGCCAGCAAGAGCAGGGAAGTGATCTTCCCTCTCTTAGCTCTGGTGAGGCTGCGTCTTGAGTACTGAGTTCAGCTTTGGGCCCTGACTGTAATCATGTCACTGAGGCCCTGGAGCATGTCCAGAGTGTGGCAGTGAAGCTGTGAAGGGTCTGTAGCACAAGTCTTAGGGGGAGCAGCTGAGGGAACTGGGATTGTTCAGTCTGGAGAAGAGGAGGCACAGGGGAGACCTTTTTACCCTCTACAACTCCTGAAAGTAGGCTGTGACACGGTGGGAGTCGCTCTCTTCTCCCAGGTAACGATAGGATGAGAGGGAATGGCCTCAAGTTGTTCTAGGGGAGGTTCATTAGGAAAACATTTGAAAGAGTGGTGAGGTACTGGCACAGGCTGCTCAGGGAAGTGGTGGAGTCACTGTCCATGGAGGTGTTCAAGGACCATGGAGATGTGGTACTTAGGAACATCGTTTAGTGGACATTATTAGTGGTAAGTTGGGCTAGATGATTTTACAGGTCTTTTCCAACCATTGTGATTCAATGATTACATGAATGTATAAAGAAAAGAAAGTAGAAGGTGATTTCACCAGCACTGCCATCAGCACGTGAGCCACACTGCTGCAAGGGATTTCTTTCCTTAACAATTCACTGTTTCTTTTTTTATTGCTCTTGCCATGACTGAGAAGTACACAAGTTTGTGTGTATAAATATATATATAATATAATATAATAATATAATATAAAAATTATATATATATAATAGTACATACATATATATATATATATCTTTTTTCCCTAAGGAAAAAAAAACAAAGTAAAATAATTTCAGCTATCATTTATTTCATTTCTGATGTGGGCATACAGCTTGGAATTATTATCTGTACTTAAAAACACATGGCCCAAAGGTGCTGCAAAAGTGTTCAGAGCTGTGAGATCTGACAAAGTGACTGTTGTGCTACTGAGGTGATGATGATGCCATATGTAAAATATTTCAGAATAGTGCTACTACTTATTACATCCTAGACACTTAAATCATTAACATAAGTAAACAGTAACATAAGTAAATCATTAACATATGTAAATCTTTAACATAAAGGTGCAGAATATCTTTTTCCTTCTTGTGAAAATGCATTTTTTGTTTCTAGTGATTTATCAAACAGAGTTGCTTTCTATTATTACTTGTCTGAAAATACTCTTAAGCTTTCTGAAGTAGGAATGTATGATGAAAGAAAAGGATTGCAGCAGCCTAGAGATGGAAATATCTATGTATGCTGCATGCAGGTTCTTGTTTGTTGCTGATGAAAATGCACAGCTGATGGTGGTGTCTGTGCTGAAAAATAGTGTTCCATAGCTGAGAACTTGCTCTATCAAATAGTGTTATTGTGCTTTTTGTTCCTCTTATAGTTTTCATAGAAATAAATACTTTGAGTGACCTATGTACAACAACCCTTATAAAACCAGGCCTTTCAATAAAATACATCCCTGGCTTATCTATGTGACATGGATATTAACTGCATCTTTGGGTAATCTTTAACCTGAAAACATATGGAACATACATGTTTCTACAAAGCAGCTTCTACAAAAGTAGCTGAGCTGTAAGGAAGTATTTAACGCTTTCCTGTCTAGGTCATCCATTAACAAATTTTGATGAAATATAACTGATTTCTGATTTCTTCCTTCTTTCTTCTTCCTCTTTTTATTTTTATTTTTTAATTTAAATATAGGCATAGGCCTTTGGGCCCCAAACTACAGCTGCTCTTATCTGATAGACCACTAGTAGCTCTCCTGGTACTCTTTTTGAGCTTCTCCATTCTCCATCGCCAATGGGCTGCTTATGGATTAAGGATGGTGAGCGGTTCCCCAGGGTCTACATGGAAAGCGCAAGAATTCAGGACAGCTTTAAAAATTACAGGACAGTTTCCAATTGTCTCAATCAGCTCAGACTTAAGAACTGCATTCCTCTGAGCAGTATGGATCCTCTGTGCTGTCTGTATTTCTCCAACTGGTACCATTGTATTGGTAAGCATTAAAGTGTTACTTATCAGACATCAGAATGAACCAAATGCAAGCCAATCACTTCCTTAAATCAACAGTGTTTTCATAGAATGGTTTAGATTGGAAAAGACCTTAAAGATCACTCAGCTCCAACCCCCTGCTGGGAGCTAGTTGCCATCCACCAGACCCGGCTGCCCAGGGCCCATCCAACCTCAAGCATCTTCAGGGCTGGGGCATATATCGCCTTGATGTCTTTCCCACAGATATGGGCATGTGGCTATTAGGTCTCCCCACAGCCATTTTTTCTCCAAGCAGAAGCAACTCCATGTTCTCTGCCTCTTCTCACAAAGTACTGCAGCCTTGACTGTCCTGGGACCCTGAGCCCAAAGTTAGGAACCAAGGTCCTTCTGGCACAGAGCGCTCGGGGCAAGGCCAGACACAGCATTCCAGCTTGAACTTTAGAATTACAAAGTATAGGAGTGCAATAACTGCCCTCCAAGCACTGCCTGTGCTCCTGTTAGAACAACTCAAGATGCTCATAGCCTTTTTTTTTCAGTTTTCGGGAAACTATGCACAAACTGCATCCAGGATAAGCACTAATCAAAAGCAGTTTCATTTTGTTTTCTTCCTGAGCAATGCTTCCCATAAACCAGCCGGTTTTGCCAAGTAGCGTTTGAAACAAGTAGCTGAACAGCCAAACCTCCTTAAAGAGCACCTGCGTTACTTCAGTTCCAGAAGTTATACCGGGGGAGCCATTACCACTTTAAATTTCGAGCCGTGCAAGGCCTTCTAGAAATACTCAGGGCTTTTTTAGTGTTCGCCCTCGCGCTCCGCCACCAGCGCCGAGCTCGGGTCAGCGGCGGGCTGAGGCCGCTCCGCGGGGGAGCCGCGGGCGGGGCCGTGACGCACGCCGGGCTCCGCGCACCCGCGGCCGTGCCCCTTCCCGGCCGCGCCGGTCTCTGCTTTGCTCGGGGGCGGCGGCGCTTCCCGGCCGCACCCGCCCCACTGGGCTAAGAGCCGCGCTGAGCGCTGCGGCAGTGCGGAGCGGTCTCCAGGCGCTGGCGGGGCGTGTGCTCGCCGCGTAGGATTTCCTCCGGGTGCTTCTGAAGGTATCTGTATTTTTGTCACGGGGATGCTTCATGATCAGAAGGGCCACGTTTTTCACTGGGGGATTGTGCGGTGAAATAGAGAATCTCTCTCTTCGAGGATAGCCGGCTGTTAGAAGTGGCACAGTAACTCCTTCCGAAGGTGGGCTTATGGGGAGATCTCGTTTCTGGCAGTGCTGAGGGTGCGTGGTGGTCCTGGTGGCACTGGGGGCTCGGTGGTACCCGGGTGGGGCTGAGCCGGGATGCTCTGCACGATGTCCCCAGGGCTGTATGCAGGGCCCTGGGGATCAGGGAGGTCTGTGTAAGGGAGGAGGTATGTCACTGCACCAGAAAATAATTTTGTGTCACTTGCAGGTCATTAAATTCCTTCTTGAAAAGCTATTTTGTTAATTTTGACCAAAAAAAAAAACAAAAACAAAAAAAAAAAAACCACCGAAAAAACCCACCTGTTTAATTAGGTAAACACGGTTAAAGTCTAAGCAGTCAAGGTTAAAATCCAGCGTTTGAACAGTCTGAAATAATGAGCGATAGAAAGAGGTGCTATAAAGCTAGCTGGGGTGAACTAATGCTTGCCTTACGGCTATTTGGCTCCTCAAGTCTGTTTTCTAAACCACGTGCTTTCTCAAAAAGGGCCTGTTTGGGTCTGTAAGTGGCACTGTGCATAGTGTTTGTGTCTGGGGACACGTGTTAATGTGCTCTTGGCAGCATTGTGCACAGCTGGGTTGGAGATGGAGCTGGTGGTCACGAATGGAAGCAGTGCCGCTTTTCAGACAGAAAGCAGAAGCCCAGCAATTAAGTGAATTAAGGGGTCTTGAAAGCAGTGTATCATCGCTTCAGATGTGCATCGGGGTAAGATCTAGAAACTGAGGCTGTGTAATGCAGTTCTGAGAAGAGTAAGGGGTGGAAAAGCAGCATGGGCATTGTGTGGCCCATTGAAAGGGGTTGGTCTCAGGGCAGTGTTCCCATACTGTTCTCTAAACTGGAACTGCTTTGTTCTGACTTCCTTCAGAACAGGTAATTCCACAGTTTCCTTTCCAAAAGTTTTTTGCTGACCTTAGGTGCCTGGGCTCAAACTTCCCCGGGAGGGAAAAATGCAGCGCCTTGCACCTCAGTGCCACTTTTGTGGTACTTGTTAATGATTTCAGAAAATAAAGAACAGGTTGGGTGTGTTGTTGTTGTTGTTGGTTGACAGAGTTTAAGCTGTGGAAGCCCCTGAATGCAGCATGTCAGAGCAGAGGGAGAAGCCTGGGAGCTCCTGCTGTGCAGGCATATGGGCAGCACAGTGCTTCTGGGCATGGGCAGTGGGTGAGGCTGCTGGGCCTGGTCCCTTTCACTCCTGAAGGCACAGAGCCTGTTCCCTTCCACCTTTGCTTGGTGGCAGGGCTGGCCCTGCCTGGAAATGTCAGGTTTCCCAGTGATCCAGAAACCATTTCATGAGTGTCATTACTGGAACCTGCCAGCAAAATCACTCCTGCTTTTCTCCGAGTAAACTGAACCCTGAGAGGTCTCTCCTCTACCAGGGGAGGGTATTTATATCCCCTGTGAGCCCAGAGCTATGAAATCCCATGGGAATCTCAGCCAGGAAAGGGCAGTGCTTGACCAGAACGGAAGACGTCTTCCGGGCACATGGTCCTATTCCCAGCCCTGACCCCAAATAGCTCCAGTGTGGGGCAGGCCCAGAGCCCCAGCCAGGTCCTCTCCACAGGGATGTGCCATCAGCGGGGCTTTGTGGCACCCAGCATGGCATCTGAAGGATCCTTACAATCCTGGCATAACTTGGGTTGGGAAGGTTTAAAGCAACTGGTCTGCTCATTGCTACGTTTTCATCACCATGTGGGAATTTCCCCATGCATATGAGAATGGCTGAACAATCTATTGTGTAACACAATTGAGAAAAATGAGATTTTGTTCCTTGTTCCTGTGGTACTTCAGAATTTTGCATTATTTCACAATCGGTGAAATCACACGGATGAAAAGCAAGGTGTGACTGGCAGCGCTGTGACATGGTAGCTGAATCACAGGTGGCAGGAGTCTGGATAAAAGCAATAGAGAAATAACGTTAGTGAAAGAAATAATGTCAACACTAGTGTCGTGTCTGATGAAATGGGAGGTGAATGTTGTAAAGTCTTTACTAGCTGTAGAGCACATCTCAGTATTTCTGGATCTTCAGTCACACAGAGGAGTGTGCGAGTGGCTGTAGGGAGAGAAAATACTCTGGGCTAATATAAAGGCTTTCTGTTGAATAAATCCTATGGTTCTGTCTCTGCTTGACCTTTACTAAAGGGTTCAGTTGTAATTCTTAGTACTTTTCAGAAGTTCAGGTATGCAGAACATCTCGCAGTGTGAGCTGATATATTGAAACTTGCAAAAGATCCATTTACGTAAATATTTAAATCACCTTGAATTTGTGTATTCCCACAAGCTGGAAGTTTTGTCAGCATATTTTAATATGGTCATATATTAAATGTGACACACCAGATTATCATCAGCAAGGACAAGGTTTAATTATGTAGTTTTAATGCATTATTTCAGATTTTTTCTTTTATTTTTGAAGATGCATTTTTTTAGATTTTTTTTTTTTTTTTTTTTTTTTAATCTATACACATACTGAACTAGAATCCAATTAAAATGCATAAAGCAGCATGGTATTTCTGTTAGCAGGGTATGCTAATAAAGAAGAAAAAGGATATAGAGAAGATCACTTTTAAAACTAATTTATTAAACAAAGAGGATGTTGTGTTAAGCTGGGCAGTGAGCTGGAAGCCACATTGTCCCACAGCCATTCAGCATCCTCTTATGATACTAGCTTTTGCTGAGAATGAGAAACAGGAAATAACTGCTTTCAGATTAAATTCCCAGTTTTGTGTCTTTGCTGAACTTGACTAGCTGGATGAACTGTAACAGGCAAAATATATCTCTAGGTTTTGCTACATTCTTTTGCTTATTCAAGTCCTTTTGGAAGCCCTAGAACAATAGAAAAAGGCAAACAGCTGGCCCTTTTGCTGCTGGCAGTCTGCTGTGGATGCTCACTCGCATGTGCTAGCCTACCTCTTATCATATATGCAATTTTTGTCTTCATGTATAATATCTAGCAGGGCCACTTGAAAAGTGAAATAGCGTGGAGATTTATTAGTGGCAGCTGCTTCAAGATTTACCCAAGCAGGTTTTGTTGGACGCATGGATAACTAAACTAATTGCTTTGAAATTACTGTTATACTCGTTCATATGAATTGCACAGTGACTTTGGATAGTTGCACAATGTCATCCTGTGTTGCAGTTGAATAACCGATGCTTTCCAACGAATTGAGCATGGTTTCAGGATGCACAAAGCAGGAGTGCAGCAGGCAAAGGCAATGCAGGGTTATTTCGTGGTGGCCCAGGAGGAAGCTGAGATATTCAGTTATTTTAGCTTCTATTTGTAATTCAACAGTTCCATATAATTTAGACATTCATGTATCTTTTACTGCTAATTAATAGAGAATGGTGAGTGGCCTTTCTGTGAAATTGTATATTCAAAAACCAATAAATAAATATGTTGTTTTGCAGAACGGTTACAAGCAGATCCATAGCAATGCAAGGTGAGTAAAACAGGCCAGTGTTGTCTTGTGTTTTAGTAAAGACAATATTCTTTCTTAAGTATTCAAGCAATGTTAGTTGAGATATAAATTTGCCTAATAATTTTAGGAAAGATGTCTGAATGTTTGGATTCAAATGTCAAAATTTAATAATTTACACAAAGTTTTCAAATCTTGAATCATCTTGAAACACAGGCTACTTCTGCTTACATGCTGATGTCGGTAAACGTTACTAAATTCATAACTCTGAAATCAGCAGGTTAGCTGACAAATTAGCACATTACTAGCAAGAAGAACTTGGGAGAAAAGTTTTATGTAGTGGAGAAGGAGTTGTAGTTGACCAGTCTGTTCTGTACGGGAGTGCAGCCTGTCAGTTCTGGGACAATTCTTTGCACTGAAGCTTCCTGTGAATGTGAATGAACAAATGTCCCTGTGGTCCAGATGGACAGTGAGCTGACCCGGCTTGGCAGGGCTTGGCTAGGTGACCTCTGGGTGTGGCTTTCAGCTAAACAGTTCAAATCCCAGTTCTGTTATTTTGTGATATTCTTTGTGATATGCATGACAGTGCAGTAACTGTCCTTTTTTAAGCATGCTAAGAATCAGAACCCCTTTGAATTATGTCGTGCTTTAATACACATATTTTCAATAGATAAAATACAAGCTCATTTTGCTGTTCAGGAAACAGCAGCTTAATTTCTGTACACCTATTCTGAAAGAGAAAGCAGTGTTGGGGACCTTTTCCCCTATGTGTGAGAGGAGTACTCAAAGCGTATGTTGCATTCTTACAGCAAATAACCCAGCACCAGCACCTGGATTCTCCAATACTGGCTATGCACCAGGAAACCAGGCCCCATATGGCCACCCACAGTATGCAGCTGGGAACTTCTACGGTAGGTTGCCTGGCTACAGATCTGCTGTTTGGTTATCAGGTGTGCATGGGAAGCAGGAGGTTCCATCAAAGCAGCCATCTCCGATTTACAATTCTGTATTAATTCTGTAATGTTTCTGTTAATATCTGTTCTGGTGGAAAGTCATACTCTTTCCTTCTCGGTGTTACATGTTTATGTGTGCTGAGCAGTCCAGCAGTGGAGGAACTCTGCAATGCTAGCTGTTCCTCAGTGGTTGCTGGGGGTGAGCTTAGTAGGGAAGTGCTACTGATGCAACACAATTAATGTGTGGCATCTTCTTGCTGATGATCAGATTTTTTTTTTTTTAATGTTGTTTCAGTTCTTCAGTTTCTTTTTCTCTAGTAATCCAGAAGTGAAGGATTGTTTTCCTCTACAGTTCTGTCGTTTGAATAGATCCTATTTCTGTTTCTTTTCCTGCTGCTGTACTTTGCATGTGGTTGTACCTTCCATTTATTTCCTCTTTTTAATCTCGTTTTCTGCTCCCCATTCAGAACAGAGCACTCACAAATAGCTTATCACTCTGGCAGCAAACTGCTTTCTGAAGAGCCAGATCAGCTGAACAGTATCTTAACAGGCTCCAGGCATAAATTATTTATAAAGTGCAAAGTGTTTGGCTTAAGTTTCTGTGCTGTGTGTACATTAAACCTTGTGCGTCTTTCAGCTAGGAAATCCGAGTTCTGTGAGGACGCAGCCTTCAAGGAACGAGCACGTGCTCCCTGTGCTCAAGGCCAGGGAGTGGCTGTGTTACCCGAATGCTGCATGTAACACACACTGATAGCCGTCGGCTCTGCAGGAGGGTGGGTCCTTATCTGCGGTGGGCGGTGCTGCTGTTGCGGGGCTGTAGGCCGCGCCTGCATGCGCTGTATGGTTTATGGCCGCAGCGTCACCTTTCACGTGAACCAGTGTGTTTTATAACAGGATGAGGCACTGGTGCTAAGGTTAACCACGAGGTCTATGAGGCAACATCTCTGGAACCACTTGTCTTGGGACTTCACACAGAATCACAGAATCACCCGGGTTGGAAGGGACCTCAAGGATCATGTAGCTCCAACCCCCCTGCCTAGCAGGGCCACCAAACATACACATTTAGACCAGGTTGCCCAGGACCCCGTCCAACCTGGCCTTGAACACGTCCAAGGACGGGGCATCCACAACCTCCCTGGGCAACCCGTTCCAGGGCCTAACCACTCTCCTTGTAAAGAACTTCCCCCTAACGTCCAACCTAAATCTTCCCTCCTTCAACTTGGATCCATTTCCCCTAGTCCTGCTATTGTCAGCCCTTTTGAAGAGTTTACTCCCCTCCTGGGTGTAGGTTCCCTTCAGGTATTGATAGGCTGCAATGAGGTCGCCCCGCAGCCTTCTCTTCTCCAGGCTGAACAAGCCCAACTCCCTCAGCCTGTCCTCATAGGGGAGGTGCTCCAGCCCCCTGATCATCTTAGTCGCCCTCCTCTGGACCCTTTCCAAAATCTCCATGTCTTTCTTGTACTGAGGGCTCCACACCTGGACACAGTACTCCAGATGGGGCCTCACAAGAGCCGAGTAGAGAGGGACAATCACCTCCCTGTCCCTGCTGACCACCCCTCTCCTGATGGAGCCCAGGATCCCATTTGCCTTTCGAGCTGCACTTTCTACGAAAGTATTCATGCTGGTTTCTCCTTGCAAGCTCCTGCGTGCTTCTGAGCAAAATACAGAACTGTGCATCTGACTGGAGCTGTCACCAGCCTGCCGTACCGGTAAACGGGGGCAGCTTGCCCTTCCCGTTCCGCAGCTGCTGGTGACGACGTCAGAGCTCTCCCGGCACGGGGCTGCTGGCGCCACCTGGCGGCACGCCGCAGGGCTCCCTGCTGCGGAGGTGCTGCGGCCCGCTGCCGCACGGGAGGGAGTCCTTCGAACAGTTTTAACTAATCTCCGTGTGAATGGTATAGTGAATACTATGCTCAAGAGAGACGCGTTTGTTTATTTCATTTAGTTTTGTCTGGTGTGATCAGAGCATCCCAATCCGGCATAACTTCCTTCATGACAGTTGTAATATCCCTAACTGAAATACGCTGTAGGTATGAGAATCTGCGTAGTTCAAAATAATTTATATGTTCTTTTCTTCTGAAGGTCCACGATACAATTCTTTTATCAAGACCTCAGTTCCCTAACTGCATTTCTCCTGTCTCTTCAGGCACTCCTGCACCAGGGCCCTATGCTTACCAGGCACATCCCATGGGAAACCCACCCGGAGCTGCTGTTCCACCCATCCAGAACCAGCCTCCCGGGACCATCTGGATGCCCATCCCTCCTCCTATTCCCAACTGCCCTCCTGGACTGGAATATCTCACACAGGTACCTGCACCCTTTATCCTTCCCCAGGAAACAGGTGGTCACCTGAGAAGCAGCCTGCACCTGGGAGAAAGCAAGAAAACACATCTGTCTTTACTGCAGCTGCATGAGTTGCTGCTTTTAGGCTGCTGTGTGAGGCCTCTTGTAACGTGACTGATGCACATGTGAGTGTGGAAGTGCCTGTTATGGCCAGAGCACTTTGAGGGATACCCACTCCTTCTGAGTGTGATGCTAAAGGACAGTGGGCACAGAGCAATTGCATATCTTTCCCATTTCTGAAGCTACTGTTTGGGAGATGTAATGCAATTTGTCAAGATGCATTACATTTATATGTATACGTATACAGGCACCTGTAGCACAATATATGAGCTTGCTTTCTTACATGATGCTTTCTCAGTGTCTCTAGTCAAATGTAACAAACTTAGAAAATGTTCGCAGCAAAATGAAAATTGCTCCCATGTTGCAGTATATATCACAGGAAACACCCTTTGACTGTAAAAGTGTAGTTTATGTCATCACTGGAGTAAATACAAAGGCCTTATGCTGATGTTTATGGATGTGCATATTTCTCAGAAAATAAACCAATACCAAACTTGGTGTTTCCTTAGTTTCACTCAGAACTGAGCAGTAGCTGATGTTCTGCTTTAAAATTTTTGAATTTCCTCCTAATGGTTCCTGCTTTTCTCTGTGCAGACTCCTGAGGCAGGCATCTGACATGGGGATTTCAGACTCTGTAGTGTTACGGAGTCACACCAAGTTGTGAAAGTAGTACATTAGACCTGCATGCCTGTAGCCAGACCAGTCTGGTACAGCTTCCATCATCTGCTCTGGTGCTTGTAACACTGTTCTGCTAAAATGAGAGAGAGACATGATTCATGTCTGCAGCTTTACTGATAGATATCAATCTCTGAACAATGTATTGACATTAACACTGTATTCTGAAATGAAACAACGTTTCTTAAAACTGGTATATCCTAGTTACAACTTGCTAACTATTTATTCTGTTTTATTTTTCAACCATGAACAGATTGACCAGATACTAATTCATCAGCAAATTGAACTTCTTGAGAGTAAGTGAAATGTTTTTATAGCAGATTGGCTTATATGATTGATTCTTGACATCTTATATTTGTTTAGCTATGAATCCTGATTGTGAGGCCTTTTTGTGGCTTTCTGAATATGAACTTAATTGTGCCCTCTGGAGCCCTTTTCTGCTTCACCATACCTTCTGCTCTTCCCTAAGAAACTTCCTGCTGTGTGGCTAGGAATGGTAATGCTTGCTCTTGCAGCAGGCACCCATGACTGGAGGGAGGGGAACTGATGGACGTCTCCATACTCTTTCAATATCACCATGTTCGTAGTGTTTGTCCTTTTCGAACTTCTGTTGGGTTGCTCTGCTTGAGGGCCCTTCCCCACTGCTCCCTCTATGAGAGCTGCCTCTGATGGTCTCCAAATGAGGCTTTTCCAAGCAGTAGGTTAGGGTTAGCTTGGTACTTTTATTATTTGTTGTTCATGCAGATGCACCTCAGGAACTAACAGTTCTGTTACTTTTTTCAGTTTTTATTGGATTGGAATCAAACAACAAATATGAAATCAAGAATTCAATGGGACAAAGGGTGTACTTTGCAGCAGAGGACACTGATTGCTGCACAAGGAACTGCTGTGGGCCAGCACGACCTTTCACTATGAAGATTATGGACAATCTGGGTCATGAGGTGATAAGGCTGGAGAGACCCCTCAGGTGTTCGTCATGTTTTTTCCCCTGCTGCTTACAGGAGGTGAGTCACTTCTCACCATGAGGGATAAGATCTTCTTTAATACTAATGAATCTCAGGTGATGGTTATGGACGGAGTCTCAAATCTCAGCCTTCTCAGAGCTCTTACTGACAGATGTGTAGTAGCTGCACCCTATGAGGCCTTGACTTTCAGGATGCTTAGAATCTTTCCTTCACATACATTGATCTTTGCAGTTTAGACCCATAGCTTATATGTTCTGTAGCTCAGGAGTATGCTGTTGATTTCAGTGAAGGTTGAAGTTGCGTATTGGTTTTGGAATATGTGTTCAGCTTTCTGAAATTGTTTGCAGAAAACCTAGTGCAGCTTCATTGGAAAGCTGGGTTGTTATGGAAGAATAAGTTGTGTTCAGTTTGCATATTACTGTGGATTTTTGTCTAATGAATATCTTCAAGCATAAAAAACTGCTTCACGTGGGGATTTTCTTTTTCCTCTGAAGATAGAAATTCAGGCACCTCCAGGAACACCGGTAGGTTATGTTGTCCAGAATTGGCATCCCTGCTTGCCCAAGTTTACTGTTCAGGATGAGAAAAGAATGGATGTACTGAAAATTAGTGGCCCTTGTGTCGTCTGCAGCTGTTGTGAGGATGTTAATTTTGAGGTATGTAATGCTAAGAATTGTTTATATATATCTCCTTTCAAACGGTATTTTGATAGTAGTAGTCTTGTTGTCTTATTACAATTATACTGTGGTATATACAAAATAATTAGAACGTAATCTTTTAAAGCTAACATAGTCAATTCAGTTCTCTAGGTAGGTAGATCATTCTGGAAAAGCCTGGCAAACCTCCAGAAATCACATATGAAAGACACTCATCTGAGACCTGATTCTTTGTGATTGCATGCAAATCTCTTAATGGAAATTTGGAAGCAAAATCTTTTTTAATCCATCGTGTTACTCCCAAACAGGAAAAAAAAAAGTTATTATCAGTTGTATTAGCTGTTTATTAAGATGATTTTCCACAACCACTCATCCAATCATTTAATAGTCATTCACTAACCAAGTAAGTCATAATTTGGACCTAAAATATACACTGGAACGACCGAAGAATGGCAGCTTTTATTTAAAAACAATACTGGTTAATGCATTAGCATTTTCATACAAATTAACTAGTAGATAAACTCATTAAACTTTGTTTAAAATGATGTTGTAAATTGCTGAAGCAAGTTTAGTCTGATTTTATTTTGGGAGATTACGCTTTCATAGAACTATGAACACTGGGTGTAACTTTAGGAAACAATGTTAAGAAAGGGCTAACCTCTCTTTTGGAACAAGAGAATGTTTACTTTCCCTTGAGCTGTTCTGGTGCATGGCAGGATGTACTAATTCACTCCGTTGGCTAAAAGACAACACTCCCAACACAGTGTGTGTGTACATGCATGCGTGCATGTTTGCATGCAGTAGCTGACTTCCAATACCATTAAAACATTGAATTCCAGTCAGATGTAGAATTAAGTTGATGCCTGTGTTACTTCACTCTGACTTTCTGATGGTCTGGTTTGTCTTTCAGTACCAATAGTTGCATTCAGTGACTGCATTAATTTAATAACACAATTTAAAGCTTTCAAATGGATCTATTATGAAAAGAATTCGGGGATTCTTGAACAACTTCTTTTTTAATTTTCTGTTAAAACAGGTGAAGACTTTGGATGAGGCTTCTAATATTGGGAGGATTTCTAAGCAGTGGTCTGGGTTTTTGAAAGAAGCATTTACAGATACTGATAACTTTGGAATCTCATTTCCAATGGACCTTGATGTAAAAATGAAAGCTGTCATGCTTGGCGCTTGCTTCCTTATCGTAAGTCTGTAGCTTACTGATATTTGAATATGAACTGACTTCATCTCAGTGTTTAAATTGTGCTGATAAAGGTTTTCATTATAGGCTTCTCAAAGTGTTTGAGAGCTTTTGCTGGATTTCTTGTGTGTAAAGCTAACCCTGGAAGGAATATTTTGGATATTAAGCTTATTCGAGGCTATATGAAGTGCTGACTATATTAAGAAGAACTTTTCACAATCAGATTAACAAACCCTGTAAAAGACAACTCTACAGACTCATAAGCAGAGGCAAGCATGTTTATGTGGGTGGTGAGACAGAAACGTACAGAACAGCATTAGCCAGGAGGCCCAACCAATGCCAGAGCAGCTGACTGAGGTGGTGGACTGGACAGATAGGTGCTGCATCCAGCTCCTCCTGATCCTTCTTCTTGGAAATATGTGAAGCACCAAGAGGAGTAGGATTAAATGCTCTCAGAGGAGTTGTTTCTATGGGCAGAGACTTCTGTGGGGAGCAAAGTACACCTGACTTCATGCCATCGTTGTCAGCACTCTGACTCTGCCATGCTTGTATTTCCAATTAACCTGTGCACTTCAGCATCAGGTACTGTTTCAAAAGTGCACTCTTCCTGTGTTGGTCAGGCTCCAGAAAGGGAGGAAACAGGCTTATACAGCATCTGAGTTTGGAAAGTTCTTGCCAGCTTTTATTGCCCTGCATATAGACTAAGTTTTCCTTAACTGTGTGTTTTTAGGTGCAAGGATGTAGGTGAAGAGTAGGGAATATGAAGAAGCAAGGACTTCATGCACAGAATATGGGTCTCCCATATGTAAAGATAGTGACCTTTATGGTAGAATCCAGTTTGAGGTAAAATTGAAGGGACTTGAGTCAGGCTAAAGGAAGTTAGGATGGAAATCCTAAGTAAAGGAAGCATGCCTTCTGATAATGATAAACATCCCAGTCTTCCACCACTTTTTTCTCTTTTTGTGAATGCCTTGTTTTCTCTACAAGAGACTCAGGGATTAGGTTGGAGAGAGGTACTTCCAGCTGCTTCTCATCACATAAAGTTTCTGGGGGGAATTGCTTTGAATACCTTGCAAAAGAACCACCAACCAAGATCTAGATTTTAAAAGGATTTTTTGTTTCCTTTTTTTTGCTTTTTATTTCCTTCCTAGGATTTCATGTTTTTTGAGAGTATTGGTGACAGCCAACAGCGAGCGGGAGTGTGGCAGTGAAATCTAGAACTTTGTATTTAGAAGGAAGAAAATAAACCACCCACTTCCCAGTGGATTACAGAGCTCCAGTGAGAATGTGAGAAGTGGAAGAAGTGGACCTCTTACTCTTGTAATTATATTTCTATAAACTAAAGGCTTTATTGTCTAGCTTCTAATGACACTGTTGTATTCAAATAAGCACCTTTTGTCTGTACAGATCAATACTGTAATGTATAGAAATATATAGCAGCCTTTTTTCCAATAAATTTGGAATTGTTGTATTAAAAACTTAATTCTTAAAAAAAGAGATCTATTTCTTTGTTTAGTAATAATATAAGCAGTCAGCCTAATAAAGAAGTTCTGATCGTTTTCTGTGTGTCTTCTTTGGTAGTTTTGGCTTGATGTTGATATTCTGTTGTTTCCAGCTTACCAAGTAAATACATTCAAAGACAAGTAATCTAAAAGAAAAAGAACTATCAAAATTCACTGTAAAAATTATAATAATCTAGTGAAGTTAGAAGTTAGAGGAGACTATTAAAAGGAAGTAGCCACTGGCATTTGTTTCTAGTACTGTCTGAAAAGCATCTTGTCATCAATTTTATATCATGGGACAGCTTTAAGAGTGAATGCAAATATAAGCAAGGTATTAGGAACATTGGGCTAACAGAACTTAACTGGGAGCCTATATTCATTCCTCCATGTAACTCAAAATCTTGTGTGTATTGCTTTGCTTAGGTGTTCAGTGTAAGGCCTGAAAACACCCTCAGTCCAAGCTGCATGCAAAATTAGACAAAAACAATCACATCTGTCTCTCAGATCAAACTATATAGGGAAAATATTTATTATAAGAAAGAAACCCTGGCTAAGCCTCACACATTTGCCAGAACTGGTGTAATAACAGGAAAGAACTACAGTCTTGATTTATTAAAGCACACAGGGACCACTGGACTAGGAACTTTCCATCAGATGGCTAACTGGGTAGTTATGGTGCTGGTTCCACAGCTCTTTCGCATTGCAAGATGCTTCACAGTAGTCTTCTGTGAGGATGAAAATATTACCTGAGAATTCATAGCTAAAGCTACCAAAGGATAACTCTCTTGTTCACCAAACAGTATGCTACCACTGTCATAATCTATTACTGTTTCCTAATGATATTTAATTGTGGAATGCTTATTCATTTATTTTTTCAAGAACTTCAAGAGACAAGTGTGTTTGTGCATTTTTGAAATTGATTGTGCTAAATGCAGAATCGGTCATTCTTAAAGCAGTTTGTCTGTATTTTGAAGAACCCACAGTAGCATCCATACTTGATTAAAAAAAAACAGGCTCTAGAAATTCCCACTTTCATCTATCAGACCGTAAACAAGACAATGATTTATCCCCTATCCATATTCCAGGCTTTGGAAAACATGAGAAGTCTTTCAGCACACTGCATGTTATTCAATTCCATCTAGGTTAGAGAAAACTGTTACATAAAACCTTTACAAAGGGAGATTTGCAGATGGATTTCTTGTGTTCTGTTAATGACCTTTCCATCTGTATCATCCATGTAAGTTTTTCATCTCCAGCTGTTCAGAAGTCGCAGTCACTTAATGAAACCCTAGGGTCTATATGTCAGAGAAAAACATAATTTATATGATGTTTCTCAGTAAAATAATGTGTAGATAGTTTGGGTTTCTTAGAAAATGAAATCATAAGAAAGAGGGAAGAAAAATCATCTACCCCTTCCGAAGCCTTAAAACAAAATTGGGGTTTTGCTACTTGATCAAAGAGAATTTTGCGAACTGGAGGAGAGGAGGGCCAGTGTTTAAAGGTATAGTATGTTACAGCTTGTCTTCTAAAGGTGTTTGAACTCAGATGAGTTTTATAAAGGTGCTTCTGTAGACCCAAAGCCAGTCCATACATGCCTTACATACCTTGCCTTGGTTTTACTAGCGAGAATAACTTTTGTCAATGCTGAAAAACTGAGAATGGGAGTAGAGACTGAACAATAAAAGTTTGTCAAGAAAGAGAAAAGCAGTTGGTTTTCCCGTCTCTTCTGAAGAAATTTAGATCATTTACTGTATTTCAGGTATGGCTTATTGGGAATGGGTTGATAAAGAAAATCTTTGTTCAAGGAACGTATTATAAAATGTCATGGCATAAATATTTGACTACTAATGGGCATTGCATGAATAAGAATGCTAATGCTGTGTGACAGAAACACATAGGAATTGATAAATGTGAATGGTGATTGGAAGATGCTGAGGAAGAAGTTTCCTGTGAGGACTCACAGGAAGGGGAGCTTGTGCAGCCGGGGCAAGGAAACAGAGACCTGCTGCGCAGAGAGAAAACTAGACTGTGAGATGAAGAAGCCAATTCAGTCAAAAAGCAGTCATGTAATGGAACCTGATGTTGGAATTAGTGAGACAGGAGGTAAGAAAGATTAAGAAATAAACATAAGCAATAAACAAAAAATCTGCTGCCCTTCTGGGGTGCAGCAACGAACCTAGCCAGCAGAGAGAGGTGTTGTCTTGTATCAGGGCTGTGTAAGCTCTCTTCAAGCTTTCATGACACATGCCTATATATGCTGTGTCTATGGACCGGGTTGGATCACTCTAGGATTTGGATGTGCTGTTCGATGTTATGCTTTTTTTACAGTCCCCCTCCTAAACTGAGCAACAGTTTAGAACCTAGACCAAGACCTCAAAAAGTTGCTTCTGAACCTTCATGCCACTTGTACGTCTTCTGCTGACTAAATGTTGTTGCATTGTAGAGAAGTTAAAAACAAGTAGGCTGAGACCTAAAACTTCTGATGGGCCATTTGGCATAAGGCTCCTTTTGGAAAGGTATGTTACATCATTCTTTACGCTCTCTCCTTTTTATCATCCTCTCTTTTCTTCTACTGTTTGCTGACAGCAATATTGCAGTAACACAAAGCAAAGCTGCCTCCCAGGGGCCTCCTACCTCCCCAGCACGCACAAACGCTGGAGAATCTCTGGGCCAGTGGATTGGTCATCTCTATGCATTTGGTTCTGAATAGAAGGCAAGGAAAAGAAGGGAAGGAACCCCAAACTTCCACCTTTATACAAAACATAAAATGTAAGGCATCTTGATACTTACTTATTTTTCTCAGTTCTTTTCCCAACGTTGTTTCTGTGATCATTTTGAGGAATCCCGAGTGTCATCTGCAAGTTAAAAAAGACACCTTACAAATTTTGTCCCAGAGAAACATTACCCTGTGTTCTACAAAGACATTCGACCCGCCACTTGAGGTAGGTTTGTTTCCATTGTTTTCCCGCTAGCGCTGATACAAGCAGCCCAGCGTTCAGTAGGTGGCAGTGCCGGCGTGGAAATGGCAGCTGCAAGCTTAAGGCCGGCACAGTGAGCTTCCCTCCGGTTTTCTCTGGAAGAACTGCAGATTACACTATCTCTGAAGTATGTATTCCCTGCATGTGTGTGCAAAGCGAGATATTTCCCATCAAAGCTTAAACATCTTCAGCTGCGAATGGAATGATGTGCCACTAGGAAAATAAAAAATGCACGTGCAAGTATGTGAGAACACACTGCCAAAAACTGTGTAATGCCTTTAAAGTTGTACTAGGCTTATAGCACATGCAAGAATTTGGGTTTGGGCTGTGATTTCTGACATAATTCATAGCTTTGCAAGAAGTTATGAATGCATCACAGCAGCGTGCATCAAAGGAGTCAGGCTGGTTTTGTTGCTGGTATAATGGCATCGACTTACCTTTGAGGTGAGTTTGGGCCTTAGACACAAGACATGGCCATGACAGAGGCTGAGCAGCCCCGGGGCCATGAACACTTGGGAAAGTGGACAAGAGAGGGGCAAGCCAGGCCAATGACTGTTTTCTTTTTAGTTTATTTGTTGGTATTTAAGCTTGCTGCTAGTGTTTCTGCTGGTTTAACCTTTAGCTGACCTAGTTATTGAACCAGAGCAGCTGGAAGCAGATGAGGAAGTCAATATTTCTCCACTGATTACTGTTTATTGAGGAGCAATCAGGCCCTGCTGAGGTGAGCAGCTAGCAGGGGCAGGCGTGCTGGATGGGAGGTACATGGCCACAAGAAGCTGTAACATGGGGCTGTGCTATGTGTGCCCCAGATGCCATTCTGATGATGTTTTGTAGCTGATACCCTGCTCCAAAGTACAGTCCCTTTTGTGTAACTGTTAAGTTCCATCTGAATGCTGGAACTTTGTGGCACAGCTGGCATTAGCACATCCTCCCAAAGTAACTGGACTTGCATGAATGTGGCTTTGGTAGGATGAGAGGGGATGGTTTCAAGTTGCTCCGGGAGAGTTTCAGCTTGGTTATTAGGAAAAACTTCTCCAAAATAGTGGCCAGGCACTGGAACAGGTTCCCCAGGGAAGATATGTAGTCACCACCCCAGGTGGTGTTCAAGAGGAGGGTAGATGTGGCACTGAGGGTTAGTGGGCAGTACTGGTGATAGATGGAGGGTTGATCTAAATGATCTTAGAGGTCTTTTCCAACCTTAATGATTCTATGATTCTATGCTTTCTGTTTCACTGCAGCCCATCGCATACCTGAGCTGTTGTGTGCACTACTGAGGAGCTCAGTTCCATACCCTTTACATTTTGTTAGTGATCTTTCCCAGCCACTTGATCAGCTCGAGTGCTGTCTCCAGGTTTTGCTGTGGCTTTCCAGTCACGTGGTATGAGACAGAGCAATGCCTCACCCAGGGAGCTTTGGCAAAATGAATCCTAATTATAAAGGTGCTGTGTATGTGTGCCAAAAACCTAGACCTTAGCAGCTAAATCCTGCTGTCTTCCATTACTGCAGGCAGTCCTGCTTTTTAACCGATGCACAACAGTGACTTCAGTATTTTTTTTTCTTTTTAAAATGCCATTGAGTATGGCTGTACAATGGAGCAAAAGGCTTTATTGTTTCAGCAAATTTCTCGTTTTTCAGGAAGCAGAATGTGTGGCTCCTGGAAAATGTAGGCCATTCAATGGACTGAAGCTAACCTTGCTGGCATTTTGTGTCTGTATCCTGCTTGTTGCCAGGCTGGGTAGAAAAGAAATACAAGCAAAGTTGTTCAACACAGACAAGGGCTCACTGTGCCCTGTCCTCTCCTTCCACTGAACAAACTTTGGAAAGGCCACGAGAGGTGGTGAGCTAACATTAAAATGCACCAAGCAATAAAGCCAGCTATTGAAATGAACAAGAACTTACCTGTGTGTTCAGCACATATTTTCCTGTTGGGGAAAAAAAAAAAAAAAAGTAAAAAAGAAAAGAGCGAATAGTTATTTCCATCGTAGAGAAAAGAGCAAGAGACAGGAAGGTAAAATCTCTGTTGAATAAATCAACTCACTTTATGTTCGCTTTCTGTGCTCAATTTATGGCCTTAAATTGCAGAAGCAGTTTATGCAAAAGTGCATGTTAAATTTATGAAAAATAAATTATGAAAATCATCAGTGGTTATGTATGATTTGATACTACCAAGAAGTACTGAAGTAAAACATGAACTAATCAGCACCTCTTAAGCTGCAAATATGAAATCTTTACAGCAAATAGTTTTTTCCTTGGAGTTAGCAATTCAGTAATTATGTAGTGAAATTCAGCAAATGCTTTCACCGTCAGATAAACTGAAAATGAATTTGCAAACAGAAATAAGCACTAAAACTTGAGTTTTTATCTTTTTAAAGAGGTAATGAGGTGTAAACATTAATGAAATATGTTTGACCTCAAAATACTACTGAGCTCAGCAAAGTCAAAGGCAATTAACTGCTCAGCCCAGAGTACACCTAGCCTCAGCTCAGATCCAGACACACCAATATTTCTATTAGGCGCAGTTGGGGATTTTAAGTTAATATAAATTTAAGATTAGTATCTGACCATTTAAAAATTCAATATACCTGCTGTCAATGGATAAGAAACAGGAGAATGTTGCTAAAAGTAAGAGAGCTTGGAATTACATATTAATCAAGCTGCAGCCTGGGACACTTAAGAGAGCAAGAGAGTGCTCTCCTTGGAGACATGCTTTGGTGCTACTTGATTACAGATATGTAGAGAATTGTCACAATTCCTGGACCTTCATCCTTTCCTTGAGGCAATTACATTCCTCTCCACCTGAGCTACCCACCTGCCATTCATACCAATTAAAGTGCTCTCTCTTCATCCAGGAGGAAGAACCATCAGGCCATGAGAACTGATGCTGTGTGTCCTTTTTGCTGCTGAGGTAAGGCTGTACTGGTAAGGTATTTGCAGATGTCTTCCCACAACATGCCTCTAATAGCTGGTGACTGCTGACAGGCTGTCAGCATGGCATCAACAGTTTAGTCAGCTGAGGGCCAAAATGAGTTAACATAACTCATCTTCTTGGCTATGGTATGAAGGTATGTGGATGACATTCAGGTAATCAAATACCTCTTCTTGCATCAGAATATAAGAACTATGATTCCCCCCCAAACAAACAAACAAACAAACAAAATAATAAAAACAAGCAAATAGAATTATGAAAGTGTTACACTCCTTTTAGCCCCACATCTTAGATTTTTACTATTTCCATGTGTCAGGGAATTCTCTAAATAATGACACTTGAATTAATGATTTCAGCAGATGTAGTTAGACAGTGGCCTCTCTCTTGGAGATCCATGTGCCTGTAGAGCAGTAACTAAGCTGAGTTCCATTAGTCCTTTGCTAATAACTAAGCATTTGGCAGTGCAGAAGGGAACTTCGAAGTGTATGTATGTGATTCCTGGATGACATTTAGTGCAAAATTAAAAATTTATTCCATACATTTATAATCTATTGAAGACATTTAAAGGAATCAACTATGTGAAAGCAGTATTTGCATCCTCTGTTAATACTAAAAAGGCACAGGATTCCCTATAGCATAGCTGCCAGGGGAAGACTAGGGGCACCTGAAGAGGACAATGGTGCTGTGCAGCACGGCTGTAGTGCTTTGAACAGTGATGAATGCTGTCTCCCAGTGACCTGTCATGGGCAGCCATCTCAGGCACAATATATGTGGAGGAGCAAACCCTTGCTGATAACTGTTTTCTGAATCTTTGCTGACTGCCAAATATTTTTCAGTGGGCTAGGAGGAGACCATATCACAGAGAGTTGCTCTTCCTTGCTATCAACCACTCATCATCTAAATTAGGTGTTTTTACACGTCTACTTGCTGAAATATCAAAGCCTTTCTCTGCCCAGTCATGTCTTGTTTATGGAGCCCCAAGCTGATGGGAATCACAGACTGAAGTCTGTGTGGAGTTTAAAGTGAATGGACAAACTCAGAATCAACCTTCTTGCATGATGACAGACTGATAGATCACTACTGTTCTCTTCTGCAATGCAAAGAGGCAAAAAGGAAAGGAATGACCTAATTTAGTCATAGAGATGTATGGAGAATTTTCCTAGGACAGGAAGAATTTTCCTAAAAATCCAAATAAAATGTAAATCTATCTTTCCTGTAAGTGCTTGGGCAACAGCTGTCTTCTGTGACTTGCTTCAGAGAAATTCCTTGGGAAAAAGGTTAGCTTTCTCTGGGACAAAAAGAAATAGTAAATGATATAAATTGTGATAGTAAAGCAAATCCTGGCCTAGTATTCTCTGTTTGCACTGGATCAAAGGTAATCAGAGCCAATAAAAATTCAATCACTTTAGTAAATTCACTGTCAAAGGGTATACGCTCTTGCAAGCAGAGCTCTGCCTTGGAGGTCAGCCTGGGAGTGATGATTCCTTTTAAAGGAGAGGGATTGCTGGCTGAAAATCATGAACATTTAACCAGTAGTTTTTTCCTCACTCCAATCAGACTAAAATGTGGAGTAATCTACAGTGGAATTGTGGCCAAAATATCTTCCCCAATTGCCTGCAGGAAGGAACAGCCAGAGTGGAAAAAGTGTGTGGATAGCCTACGTGCAGTTGTGTTCAAATGTACAGAGCTTGTTTATGGAAGCTTATATTCAGCTGCACCATCAGATGTCTCAATTATAGTCTTAGAGCATAGGGGGAACAAAACATTAGAATTATGTTGGAGAGCTATCTAATTCATCACATGCTCCCCTCCTCCCCCATTACCCAACCCCCTTTTTTTTGGGGGGGGGGAAGTCTTTACTTTCTTTTCCAACAGCATAAACATTGCAACATTTTCCATCTAAATCCTAGAAAGTGGAGAAACATTTGTAATAACTCAACAGAGCAAATGCATTTTGACATGCAGCAAGCCAGGATGCTAATGAGCAGCAGAAGGAAGATATGAAGAGCACGATTAAATGGCCTGCTCTTATTGAAACAGTGGGAATCTTCATCCTCTGACCCTAATCTGGAAAAGCATGTACAAGATACCAATAAGCGAAAGAGGCTGCAATTGAGATTTTGCCCAAAGCAGTAAATGATTTTTCTTGGGTTTCTGTGATTTAGAGGGGATTTTCTTCAGCCTTTATCTTACCTTTGTTTTCCTTTGGAAATTGAATCATAATGTTTTCTCTGGCTTTAGTAGCTGCTTCAAGCATGGTACAATTTTAAGATCATATTTTGTTTTGTGAGCAAGTGATTTCTACTCTTTGACTTGGAAAGCCAGAGTAGTTCTCTAGGGAGGTGAAACCTTCAAACCAGGTAATGTGTACAGCCTGTGGCAATACTAATACTTCACACTGTCTTTGTATAGTGATTTGAAAAGCCCCCATGTCTCAGTAAATATTTCGCAATAGATTTTTCATCATTCAGATGGTTAGTCCCCTGCTAGATAGGTTGCTGCTAAGTGTGCTTTTGCATACTGCCGCTGCAATGCTGTGCAGGGTGTTTGATGCTCCTCCTGTGACAAGCACTATCGAACTGACCACAGTGATGGCAGTAATGAAATTAATAATCTACAGGGATGCCTTAATGTTCCTCTCTGAAGGATTGGGTTCACTTACAGATTTTTATTATCTTGAAAAGCTTCCCAAGGGCTAATAGTATCAATGTGCTATCTAGGTGGGTGGGATTAAAACACTTTGCCTTCAGTTGACAAACTAGAAACATTGATAATAGTTCCTAGTTTCTTGCATGCACTACAGTTTCAAAATGACTTTCATGGACACTATTTTGAGAAGCAGAAACCATGGCTTTTATGTTATCTGGCAGCCTGAAATCCTTCAGATGGCACTGACCTTGGAGGCTAGATCCAACAACTCCATCGAGCTGTGTTCCACTTAGGCACACACACTCCATCTGGCAGAAACAAAACTCCAGCCAGAGGGATTTGATTAAGTAATATATAGCCTTGGGACCTGTTTCTTGAATCTCATGAACTAACAACTTCAGAAGGATCTTGAAAAGAGATGAAGGCCACATGACTGGAAATGTTGTATTCGTTTTTCAATGCATTTACCAAAGACCTGGAAATGAATGCTGCTGTTTCTGAGCACCAGTCCAGGTTGGAGCAAGCTGGCAGACTTAGAGACTTTGAGTCATCTCCATACAGAGCTGGCAGAGCAAAAGAGAATGCAGGACAAAAGGGGACTGAGCTGAAGACAGTCACGTGTCTCTGTCTTGAAATGAAGAGAATGGAATATGTACTGACCCTCAGAGCTTTTGAAAGAGGCGTATATCCTGAGACAAGGCTAATGCAGTGCTGGTACAGCTCTGGATACACAGGAATTTTGAAAAAAAAAAAAAAAGATATTTAGTGGCAAATGTGAAGAGGCAACATTTTGAAGCTGAGAAGATATGTAACAGAAATGATATGAAAATGTTTTCTGCAAGTGATGTATATCTTTATAATTTGTATCAAATCTATCTGGATGGAAACCACTTAGTGGTTAATACAAATTTTTAGTCTTTCCAAGCAGTGCGGCCAAAACAGTATTATCCTCCAGCCCTTTTTTTTCCCTTCTTTGGTTCAGGTGTACAAATCCCACTCTGGGAGCTCAAAATAAAAGAATTAAGGTCAATACTCCCCACTATCTGTGGGGAGCATTGCAGCTGAGCCATCCTGAGTTTTGCTGGCTTTATTCCAGCAGGGTTCTACATTCTAGGAGGAGATGTAAGCACAACATGCGAGTCATGTTAATAAGACTTTCCTGCAAGTAAGGGCTTTGTGGAGGTGATAATTTGCTAGGTAGCTGCCTGCCAGAATCCCATACAGAGGCTATAAGGTTTTCCTTAGTTCCTTCTGGCTATCAGGCTACGCTTTAACAAAGTGTATACATCTCAGAGGCAACACTATGCATACGATTATACAAGAGTATACTTGTATCTGTCCTTTTTCTGTGCTATGACAACGTGATTGCTTTTACCTGGCAATTT
Source organism: Tetrao urogallus (assembly GCF_951394365.1). Lineage (NCBI taxonomy): Eukaryota > Metazoa > Chordata > Aves > Galliformes > Phasianidae > Tetrao > Tetrao urogallus. The sequence goes on along the minus strand of NC_136822.1, from coordinate 10,981,089 downwards.
ACTAGGAGTGTGCTGGAGATGCGTGCTCAGTGCCTACCAACTTTGCTTCCTCATTTAAGTACCCTGGGGCAGAATCTGTCTGCACAGCTTACCCAAGAACAATATTAGGTTGAAGTTGCTGTCAGTTCTATGCTTCATTCTGAAAGTGATTTTGGCTGCAGCCTTCTTAACTGTATATATCCTCTGGATGGCCAGAGGAAGAAGGAACAGCAGAAAAACAGTGACCCAGGCTTGTCAACATGTAATTCTCAGGCTGCATCCAATTTCGGCCACATTCTTAATCCTGCTTGTGATTTTATGAACAGCCATTCACAAAACGAGACTGCTGCTGGGCTACTTGTGACTCCTGCTGGTGATCATGGTGCTCTTCCATTCTAGAGGGAGTTGCTGTTTAGCTTTCTTTAAATAGAAAGGAATTTCATTCCATCACATTCCCTAATGTAGAATCAATCTATAGGTTGCCTTGTGCATTGCAGGCCTGGGATTATCTGCAAGAGAAGCAGCCAGATCATCTCTGAAAATACCCTCCTACAGCCCAGAGTAAAGAAGCAGAATGTACTGCCAATGTCAGGTTTAGCCAACCTGACAAATCATCAGAATTATCATCTTTCTGAGCATCCAAATGAAAGCAGCACAAATTGAAGGCTGAGAAATTATTTCAAAGATTCAAAGTGGCTATTATTCTGGCACCCGCTGAATGATACACTAAAATATAATTAAAATTATAAGTTTTGAAAAGAGCCCTGTTGAGGCTCCATTGGAACTTCTCCATTTATTCCTGTCATTCCTTGAACAGGGGACAGGTGAACACTGAACTATGAATTGTTTGCCTTGAATGCAGAGCAGATTGCATCAACCAGAAACATGCTTCTGCTCACAGTGTGCCTCCCAGACAAGCTGCCAGTTCCAAAAAAAGGTATCTGTGCTTTTGCATGTTCACAGTACACCACCTGGAACCTAAAACATTATTTCAGCCACTCCTGTCCATTTAATAATTAAAGGCTTGAATCTATGCCTATCTCAGGTTTGCTCTGAAGTGGAGCTCAGTGCTTATGTATACTAATATTCGTGCAAACCCTAGTCTGCAGAAATATTTTTCTACTACTTACCTGAACACACCTTCTCTTCAAATTCCTTTTACCAAATAAAACTATAAAACTATGTGCATATATAATGAAAGATGGAGAAGAAGATGACAGGAAAAAAAAAAAAAAATCCACAAAGATAGAATTTAGCTCCTAAATGTTTCTAAGCAGAAAAGCATATTCTCCTACTGCTGCAGTCATGAAATCTTCTTGCCTGCTTTCTTGTGTCAGGGTCTCCAACTTTCCTAGTAGCAGTATTTAACCATTCATGTAAATATATATATATTTTTTCCACAACGTGTTTTTGTTGGCTGCCACCTCTCTTGCCCCATAAAAAGTTTTCTTGTCAAAAGGCAAAAGAGTGAGGTGTGCTGCAAAGACATATGGTATTTTGACCAACCAGAGAGGCACTAAAATAAGTAAGACCTGTGGCTCTCAGCTTTTCCTCACCTTTCCTGTGGTCAGCCTGTCACACAATGCCTGCTGAAGGCTGGAAGGCTGAAGGCTTTCTGCAAAGGCACTCTAGCAGAGCAAAATCATTGCCAGCCCATCTCCTGTCTTTCTCAAATTCAGCTCTGCAGAAATTCTGCCAGGAGTTGTTCTGGGGCCATCTGGGATTCCTCATTTAGGTCACACAGGAAGTAGGAAATAAGGCTAAATTGATGCCAATTTTGTTTAAATTAACTTTAATTACTTATTAATACTACTCAGAAAGACCTACCTGTCAAAACTAGGTTTTGTCAGACAGCAGTTTCTATTTACCTTAAATAAGACAGCTGGAGAGAATGAGATCACTGTGGACAGGCAGAACAGCCATAAAACTCGCAGAGGGCAGGGTCAGGAAAAGAAAATCAGACCAAAACCCATTCCGGTAACAGAGAATATGAAATCTGATGTCTACCCTTAGGGGAATACTTGTGGGAGAAGCTTCCCTGCTCCAGCGGTTTTCCCAAATTGCCACTCTAGGAGACTGGACCAGGCTTCTGAAATCTCAAAAGAAAAGAGAGCTTTAGGGTAACTCTTGGAAAACACATAGTGACCTGCCCTCCCCTACTGGCTGAACACATGGGATGCTCTTCAGTCTGTTTAATACCACAGACTTATTTCAGAGGAACATTTTTTACATTACGATGGTTTGTTGACAGAGACATAAATGCTCACATAGACTCCCAGTTTCAGGCAATTTCATAAGTGCATTTTTCCACCAGTTCCTATTCATCCCACAGTAAATGTTTAAAACTTCTTTGCTTTAAGCCCGTTCTCTTGAATGTCAGCTCCTTTTCAATTATATTTTTTTCTGCATCCCTAAACTTTAACAAATGCAAGCCTTTAAATTACTCATTATGATTAACTGTCCATTTCAACACCACTCATTTGAAGTCCTGCAAAGCATTTTATTGTTTACGGGATCATGGAACTGAAGTTTTTACAAGATCAACCCTGGTCAGCAGGGTTTACAAGATGCACTCTGCAGGGCTTAATTTACAGCTTTTGGTGCCTACATAAATAATGTACAAATTAGTGCAATGAAAGCAAAAAATGGGGATCAGACCTGGCCTTAGGCCAGATGCCTAAGACCTCCCTCAGTGCAGAAGGTCTGGCTTAAGGCCCGGTCAGCAGGATACTTTTCTCTTATGGTGCACACTGACTTCAGTAGTGCAGGATGGGGCCTTGAGGCTGGAGCAAGCATGTCATAAATACCGGAGAATGGACCGCAGACAAAAATCGTAGCATGGGTTTTCATGGGCACTCATGTCTTGCTGCTCAGTCTCAGTGCAGGAATGTAACTCTCCTTGTAATTTCAAAGCCACTCATTCAATCTTTTGAGTAATTATGGGTCGACAGCTGATTATACCCTGGAAATGTTTGCTAGCACTATTAATCTTTTGCTCATTTGGGCTGTTCATGGCTATAATCATGAATGAGCGAAAGCAACAAAGTGATTTCGGATTGGATGGCTTGGAAGAGACATGATGAATATAGCTTGAGTGATTCACACCGTGCTCAGCAGTGCAAGGTGCTGGACATCCCCTGAAATGAGCGGCTCTGAGCAGTGTGGGGCCTCTCGGCCACCGGCTGGATCGCGCCCATAATAACAAGACTGGGGTGGCAGCTCTGTTCTTATTGGAGCTGAGGATAAATTAAAGAGAGGCAACCAAAGAGAAACTATTTTCAGACAGCTAGAGTAGAATTTCAGTAACATTTAGCCTGATTCTTTGAAAATAAAATGGCTGCGGAAGATTTCTTATTAGGGTTGAACTACTGAAGAGGCCCTCGTTAAGGAATCACATGCACATACTGGGTCAGGCAATGTGATGCATGTTTAAATGCTATATTATTGCCAGATGGGCCTTTAAGATCATATTGATGTATTTGTTAAAGAAACCAACAGCACCCATGTATTTCTGTTCATTTCATTCTAGCTTAGCTCTAGTATTTCATAGGCTTGTGGTTGAGTGAGAACAGATGTAATCATTTCAGTGAGATATACCTGCAGAACATGATTTGCTATAACTGAAAAGAGATTTTTCAAATTTTACTTTGGAATATTATTTTTTAGTATCATTTTATAATGAATCCCTGCTATTTTCAGATAATATTTAATTCATGTAAAATACTGATCAGTTGAATTTATCATTCAAAAAGGTTAATCATTTATTTGGGAAAATAGATATGAATTACTGATCTAAACACAGGGAGAAACAGTCAGGTTATCAAGTATTTATGACACGAAACTAATAACCTTACTTGCATGATGTTTCTTTTTCATTCTTGGAATATTGCTGCCAGTGAAGGAATTGCTGACAATTCCTTCTGTCCCATGGTTTTTCACAGACTAATCTTGTAATTTTTTTCATTTTTTTCCCTTTTATTACTGCCTAATGATCAACAGTAACACTGTAATATTAGGGAAGGAAGCTCAGTGCTGCCTCATTTCAGCATCTATTAAGATATGCTAGTGGGGCTCTTGAACGAAGGAGCTTTGGACTCTTAGACGTGCAGAGTTAGATGAGTTCAAGGACAGCAAAACCCAGCAGGAGCACATTCTGTGGTTTTATGTTTTTCTTAGAATATAATAAAAAGTAGCTGGAAGATACGAAAAAGGTCTCTTAGAAGAAGATGTAAGTAATCTCTGGTTTGCCTGGCTTGTTTTACAAGTTAGGTTTTACAGCTTGTCTGCAAAAGTCGTTGTGGAAGGTGAACCTTGCCTGAGTGCAGGAGGGCTGAAGAAGTGCTTTGGAGAGAAAGGCCTTGCAGTCACTTCATCAGGGAAAGGTGATGTTTCTATCTGAAATGCTGGAGATGGGGAAAGCTCATCTTCCCTTTCTTCTCTTCTTTGGCTCAGTTTGCAGCACATGACAACTTCATTCATTTCATGGGATGGATGTAATGAACAAAGGGTGAATATTAAAAGAGAGCTGCTCTTCCTTTGTAAATACTGCTAAGGCTTTGCCACCTTGATCGCTGATTTACTATGCCTTTCACTTTTCCTACTCGTTAACTGCACTACCCAGGTGACTGCTGATTGAACACATCTGAAGCAACAAAGCTCTGACTGCTGCTGATTTACATGGGCAGAGTAAGGCCTTCCTCCCTTGCTGCAATTTCATCTTTATAAAGCATAACTACCACTTTTGTAGTTCAGAAAGCAGCTTCCTATGATGGAACCTGCTTCCATCTGGCTGCAATGATAGGCTTGCAGTGCAGTGAACTATGTCTGTTTCCATTCCACGTTGCAATAGTTATCCATATGTTGAAACATAACGTTGGTGGTTTAGGCAAGATGGAAGTTGCCAGCTGTATGATGATTTCATGCAGTTAGAAACAGATGGGAGAAGGAGATGGGGATAGAAAGGAGTATGTGGACATCTGAGGAAAGGGGCACTGAAGGAATGGGTATTGCAAACAACTCAGGGAGCTGTTGTCTCCTTCAGAGGTCCCCGAGAATTCTCCTCAAATATCTGCCATCTGAATCCTAAATATTATTGCTGATCCTGTGAAAATGCACCACAATGAAAAAAAAAGAAAGAAAAAAAAAAAAGTAGTTTGGCAACTGGCTGTAAGTTTACAGAAAATCACTTTTCATGGTAAGTTTCTGTAGGGAGCACTGCTTGTGGCTGCTCACTCCCTTTTCTGGTTTTGCTTATTGTTTCTGGAGTTTTAGGGTAAGAAAATCCTTTGGGCTCCCATGCTCAGAGCCACACAGCTAACAGGAATGAGTTCTCTCCCCTCCTCCATGTCTGCTTCACTGAATCTATTCATTTCCCGTGGAGAAATTGCCTTGTTTCACAGAAAAAGGAAGGTTTTATTCTTTATGAAGTTTTGATAAGGTCAAAAGTCAAAGGTGCAGATGGTGACAGTGTAAGATTATGTCTTGGAATACTTGTACAAATTGTTTCTGCAGTTAACCTCTGTAGCACAACGTGCATACTTGCATGGTACAGAACACACTGCCTACATTATTCTTCAAAACTCTTAATTTGAGGACAAGTTCCTACTTAGTTCAGAGATTTGGGAATGCTGTAACAGCACTAACCTCCAGCTGCCAACTCAGGCCTTGAAGTTAGTATTTCTGGACAAAAGCAGCCCGTCTGACCCTGTGTCTGCAGAGGCAGGGCCAGAGAGAGCTCCTGGGCATTCTGCAGCCAGCTGTGCTCAGCTCTGGCATTTCACAAGCATTTTCCTTTCCATCGGGCAGAGCAAAGCCTCTGGGGATAGGAGATGGTTTCACCACATCTATTGCCTTGCATGCATTGCTTTCAGCTCTGTGTTCTCCTGAGGAAAAAGCTTGAATTTTCTAAGAAAATTCTAAAATAAAATTAGTTTAGAAGAGACCAAGGAAAATAACAAGAAAATGTAGAAGTCTTTAGTCAAATTCTGGGCATGAACTTGCTATGTACATGTATTTTTTTCTATTGCAGTTCTCTCCACCCATTTTTGTCATACATTAGAAATGTATCCTTGCCAGCTTCCTCCTTTCCTTTAATTGTTGCATATTACATCCTTCTTTCATTAATAGTTTTCATTCTTTTCTACTGCTGCCTACGTGAACATTTGGTAACAAAATGCTTCCTGGGATTTCTCTGATACCTCCTCCTTTTTTGCAAACCATTGGTGTTCATGTCAGGGTTAGTTCCAGGATCTGTGTACTGCTGTCTACTGAAGATGTGCTGCTGCCAGGGTTGGGCTGCAGGGAGCAGTTCCCTGGAGCACTGCGTGGACGTGACGCTCAGCTGATGGCTTTATCCTCGATCCTGAGGGCTGAACTTTCCTGCTTCCTGTCCGTGGGAGCCATGATCTCAGTTCAATGCTATTCTGAAATGATGCCCGACAGTCTTTCTTTTTCCACTCTGGCTTTATTGAAGAAATCTGTCCTTTCTTTCATGGTGGATGATATTCTACATATCTACTGTGATTTAATTCCTTCCCAATGACTTCACGAAGATGGTGAAGGGCCTGGAGCATCTCTCCTATGAGGAAAGGCTGAGTGAACTGGGTCTGTTCAGCCTTGGGAAGAGAAGACTGAGAGGGGACCTGATCCAGGTCTATAAATATCTAAGGTGTGGGGGGCAGAATGGCGAGGCCAGACTGTTTTCAGTGGTGAGTGGAGACAGGACAAGGGGAAACGGCTGGAAACTGCAGCATAGGAAGTTCCGTACAAACATGCGCAAGAACTTCTGTACAGTGAGGTGACGGAGCACTGGAACAGGCTGCCCAGGGAGGTGGTGGAGTCTCCTTCTCTGGAGATGTTCAAGACCTGCCTGGATGCCGACCTGTGCGACCTGCTGTAGGGAACCTGCTTTGGCAGGGGGGTTGGACTCGATGATCTCTGGAGGTCCCTTCCAACCCCTACAATTCTGTGATTCTGTGTGATTCTGTGATTCTGTGACTTCTTATTTGTCAGCCTTGTAATTACATGTTCTTTACATCTCTAAGTACAAGTGTTACTGTTACCAGACCTGAGATAAGGTTTGATCTGTTAGGACCTCTTTCTAAAAGTTTCTTACCTGTATTCTAACTTAAGACTATAGCTGTAACTATTTTCTTTCTATCTTCCCCCAGTTTCTTGTCTAACATTTGAACTTGATTCTTGAAATGAGCAAAGAACTGCTCGCAGAGTGCTCAGGTCATGGCATTACTCGCAGCCAACACAGCACTCATGCTGTGCAGCAGTGCTGCTCCTTGGAGGGCAAGCAGCCATGCAGGGATGTGAACTGAGCAGTGCTCACTGTCTGTACTCAGGTGATGTTTGTTCTCTTTTGAGTCTCTGTGAGCCTGATGGAGGTGGCAGGAGAAAGTCGGCCATGAGTAATTGTCCAAGAAGCAAAGGGGCTTTTGTTTTTAATCCTGTAATTATCAACTGCAGCTTCACTGACAGGTTCCTTCATTTTCAGCATTTCCCTGTTTCCCCTGCCTGGGCTTTCTCTGTCCTCAGAGCTGCTGGGACCCAGGGGTGAACTTCTCCTGTGCTCTCTGCCACGTACTGCCTGATGCAGTTCTCCCAATTAGCCATGCAGGCATCTGGGCACGTAACGCTGGGCCTGATTTCTGCTTGAGGTTCCAAACCAAAGGATGCCACAGTCAAGTTTTCCCTTCTTTCACCTTTATTTTTCACTCTGTGGATCCAAAAATCACATCTGGTAGGCCCATAGAAGCATTTAAGATAAAAAATGAGGTGTGTACTTGACTGCTATATAGGTGGATCTTAAATACACGAGTCCTTCTTTCAGCACGAATTTTCAGTTTGGATGATGCCCTTGGTCCTCCAGTAATGTTTCCAAGGCGTAAACCCTTACTGATCTCAATAGGCCACCATCTGCTTTTAGGATTATATGTGACTTATTAGCACTTAAGTTATTATTATTTTGAATACATCTTGCGTTGCAACAGGAAGAAAAACACGGGAATTATGTATCTCAGGGCATCTTCTTCATTCCCACCATGTTCCTGGGTGAAAATGACGGTACCAATGAAAAATTAATTTTGTCGGTTTTGTTTGGCGTTTGGATGTGGAAATGCGGACGCTCCTGCGCTGGGGTGTTCGCAGCGACGCCGTTTTCGAGCAGAGCGGGCGCGCAGTGCTGTTACCGCTGCCCCGGGTGGCTTTTGCCGCTGTAACGCCTTCGGACGCGCTCCATCCCCGCGCAACGCCGGGCCGGGGCGCGCCCTTCCCGCGCAGTGCTGCGCTCCCGCGGCGCCCGAAGGCGGAGCTTGGCGGCCCCGCCCCTCCCGCGGCGGTGTGCGCCCGGGCGCGGAGGCCACGAGCGGCTCCTCTTGTGCGGCCGGGCGCCTCGCCGCCCGGGTCCTCCCACCGCCGTATAAAGCCTGGGGCGGGCGGTAGCGCCCTTTGCTCTGCCCGCCGCGGAGGAGGAGCGGCGTCCCGGGCGCGGCACCGGCTGCTCCTGGCGGCGCTTTTCTCCTTTCTCCCACCTCCGCCCTCGGGGCTGGCGGCGCGGGGAGCGGCGGCGGTGCGGAGGGGGAAGATGGCGTGGAGCGGCGCCCGGCTCCCGCGGCTCCTCCTGCCGCTGCTGCTGGCCTTAGCGCTGCCAGTGGCGGCGGAGCGGCGCTCCGGGCCCGGCCCCGGCCCCGCAGGTGAGGTGCGGGGCGGCGGGAGGTGCGGAGCGCGGCGGGGATGCGCTGCCGGCATGCGCCGCCGGCTCCATTGTGCTTCCCGGCTCGGGTGCGTCTGCCGGGAGGGAGCCCCGCCGGTCCGCGGTGCGCGCGTGGGGGCTGCCGCTTCTCCCCGGTTATTTCTGTGTTTCTTCTGTAAGTCCGCCGCTCCGCGTTTTTCCTTGCTGCTCGCGGCCCCGGGGAAGGGGTGCGGCCCCCGGTGCTCCCCAGGTTGTCGCCCGGAGGAGCTGAAAGCATTTTAAATCGCCGGAGTGAGTCATGCGGCGGTAGACGCAGGATTCAGCTTCGGAAAAAAGTAAAAATAGATTCCTCAGTGGGAAGGGAGCGCCTCTGACTTTCTCCTTTCCTCCCCCCCCTTTCTCTTCCCTGCTCCCGTGACAAAGTGTTGATGGGCAGGGAGGTCTTCCACGGCAGGGAAAAGCACAGTGTCATTCGCTCCGTGCCTGAACTTCGTCAGCTCGGGGTGAAGTTTCCCACTTCGTGAGAAAAGTGAGCTGGAGGCTGCCGTGCTTTTTGCTGGTCCTCGGAGGCCGCCAGATTTCTGTTCCTTGTTTTCTGTAGTCACGTCTGTGAGAAGGTAGAAAGCAATTGTATCTTCATTATGTAGAATACAAGAATGCACGCAGGAAATTCCCTCAGAGAGGTGTCCAAACATATGTGTCAAGCTATATGCCAAAACCGATTTCTTATCCGGTACTGCTTTAGCATCTGTATTTCTGATTTCTGTTCTGGAAATAGAAAGGTATTCCATCCTGCTGAACTATTACCACATGAAATCAAAGTAGTTTTATTTCCTGGCTTGTTTACTCAAGTGTGTAATAAAGTTATTTTTATTACCTAGCTTGATTCTTGCTTTGGTGCACTGAAGGCAGCTCGTTTTTCTGAGAGACAAGTTTATTCCAGGAACTTCTGAGTTTGAAAGTTGCTGCTTTAGCTCATAACCAGTGTAAGATAAGTCGGCATTGATGAACACCAGGCTACTTGCTGTGCTGGTCTCTCCCAGCTTTCTCCTTTTGCTGCTTTTGGACACTCTGCAGAGTTCCCTGCGGGCTGTGTATGGCTGTTGCTCGCCCTCCAGGCAGTGCGAGCATCGCTGTCCCATGGCCATGGGGCTGTGTCCTCCTGGGGTGTGTTTTGGGCAAAACACAGAGCTCCTGTGCCTGTGGCAGAGGGGCTGTGAGGATGCTCCTGTGGCAGTTGGTTACTGCAATCAACTGCGTTTTTCCCCCTCTAAAATATCTATGCAAATAATGTATTTTTTTTTAAGCAACTTGATCTAGGTGTGATATCTTGTGCTGATATCAAGTAACGACTGGCCTAGTAATGACTCTTGATTTTAAACCCTGTTGCTGGTCAAAGGCTTGAGAAGTAGAGAGTGCATAGTTCAGTGGTAGATGAAGCACTGTGCTTTATAGCAAACCAGAAATGGACTGGTGTATCTAGATAAATGATAAAAGTGATTCTGTACAAATTGCAACACTGGAAAGCCCTGTTCTATTTTATATAAGTGATCAAACAATAAAATCCTATTCTTAATTTAAACAACAGTAGTCTGTATTGGACTGTAGCAAACTGCTGAGTGCAGGCTGCTCTTTGGGTAGCTTCTGGACCGTAGTGCTGCCTGCCGTGTTACTTGATTTTGTACCAGTTTTAACCCTTCGATGTTATCCTCCAGTCTGTGCTGTATTGCTTGGCTAGGGATAGAGCATAGTGTGCCCTCCCTTGTAGAAATCCATACATGTATGTGGGCTTAGTCTTCTGTGGAATAAAGATGCAAAAGTTTTGGTGTTAGAACAACAGCATTAATGTATTCCTGCTGTGCTGCAGTTACTGAGTACCTGTTGCTTATCATGTAACACGCTGCAGGAGAAGATATTTGTCGTTATTTTGGGTGTGCCCATGAGTGTTTTTTCAATCAGTTCTCTGCACAGGAAACTACCCTGCCTTCTCAGAGTCCATTCCTCAGTGGCTGTGGACTTGGCCGCTTGGCTGTGTGGCCACGTAGCCACTATGTGTTGTAAGAGCATTGAGCAGGCCTGCTGTGTTGCTGCTGTCCTAGTACACCCAAAACATGAAGAGTGGGTGGGGGTCAGGGCTTGTCACAGGGAGTGGAGGTAGCTTCCAGAGCCGACGTGGCCAGGATGTGTCCTGGAGCTGCAGCAGTACCCGTGGCCAAGCTGCCGGCTGTGCTCCGCCTTAGTGAGCCTTCCCTGCTGGCTGCAAGCGCTGCAAGCAGTGATGGGTATTGGATGTGGCTGTGTGAAGGCCTGCTTGGAGGGACAGTAGGTGCTTTGTGAATGCTATTGACATTTTTAGGCTCCTCCAAAATGGATGTGGTGATGACAGTGACTGTAAGCCTTTCACTGAGGCAGCGCAGTAAAGGAGCGAGGGATTTTGATCATGTAACCAAGTACACCATGTACCTGGTGTGCTTTCTGAAAGAAATGGAAGGCTCAGCCTGTTTTCCCCTTAGAAATGGTGCGATGAAGAACTCAGACTGCTCTCTTGAAGTTGAGAGGCTGTACAATGCAGAGTGAAAAATATAGGAGCTTTTTGGCCAGGTTTTTTCTTTCCTCAAATGGTGAAGGTAAGTCGCAGTAGTGGATGTGACATTGCTTTTGTCTGTGATGGGCAGTGTGTTTGGCTAAGGTCATAGGAAATTTGACCAGAAAACAGCTGTTACCTGCTTTGGCAGGGGGGTTGGCCTCGATGATCTCTAGAGGTCCCTTCCAACCTCTACAATTCTGTGATTCTGTGATAGTTCTTATTTCTAATTGATACTCTCAATTGCTGTCTGAGTCAGGATGATTTTGCATGGAACATGTTCCTGTTAAGGAACTAACGTTATTTCTGAAAGGTTTCTTTGCACTGACTGCATATTCTGGAGAGTCGTGGTTTATGTCCAGATTCCTGACTTCTATATTTTTTCCCCCATCATTACTGCTTACTTAAGGAGAATTGACTCCCTCTTCACAGGGAAACATTTTGTTTTGTCTGCTGAATTACCATTATTACATTGCATGATCAAAAGGAACATCGATCCATTTGTGGAAAGCCACTAATCTGTTTAAAATTGAAATTAGTTGACACTCTGCTCCAGTGAATTCCCTTGGCACAGATGGTAGGTAGGATCACAATAAGGGCATTTTTGTTTTCATTTATAACATCTGTTTTTATACTTCTTGAGGGACCAGTTGCAAGGAGAGCAACTTTGAAAGTGAAGAATCTTTGTTCCTTCTTAATTTCTACGCAGTGTAGTTCCCTTCAGCAGAAAGCACAACATGACAGGAATGTGTCTGTATGTGTAGGAATGTTGTAGCTCTATAGGATAAGTGACAGTCGTAGAGGAATACGTGCTTGCAAGCACAGTCTGACATTGCTGTGGTGTTCAGACTTCTGGTTCTGTAACAGAACTACTTCTGGAGTATTTCATTAGGATTAATTCACTTCTCAAAGTAAAGTTTATATTGCGCATGAATAGACTAAATATGTAAAATCTCTGGTTCACCCCCAAATTATTTCAAGCAGCTGGAATTCCTATTAAAATTTGCAGTAGCTGGGGAAGAATAAGCAGCCCATTAAAGAAACAGAATATCTTTTTTTCTTTTTTTTTGATGATCATAAGAGTAACATCTTGTTCATATTCTCAGTGTCTGAGTATGTGCATGTATTTTAATTAGTATTTTGATGAAATGTTTGCAAATGTGACTGCAGACACGTAGGTATCTGCTGATCATTAGCTATTATTGGCAAATTATGCAGTTATCATATTCAATCATTTCAGTCTGTTTCTACCAAATATGGTGTAAAGATGCTGTGGATTACTTTGTAATTCCTTTGAAATGCATAAATGTGTTTGTAATGGAGAACAAATTAATTACATATCTGTTTCCTTAATAATTCAAAGTTAAATAGTAGAATCTTGTTTTAGTTTAAAACATCCAAATTTATAGGACAAATCTGAAGAAAGCCTATCTTGTAGTGGTTGTCCCACCAGCTCTTTCAGGCTGCCCTTTGAAAAGTATTCTAAGGGTTCTTCCTGGTACAAGTTGCAATTCTGTCGGTCCACTGTTATTTTCTATATCCCAGTGTCTTTTTCCAGGAAAATCAAATGTCTTTTTGATGGTAGTATTAATTCTTAAAGTATAACTGCAAGTTACCCGATTCTTGTATTAAAAATCCATGCTAACTAGAGAACTAAAGGTTGAAGAAAAAAAACAAAAACAAAAAAAACCAACAAACTTTATTTGGACTATCTTCATAAGCAGCTTACCAATTATGTTTTATATCACTGTGAAACAGCTATACACACATCATTAGCATGAGATTACAACCAGGTCCATTAACCTAATAACTGAAGTTGCTAGCCCAGATGTTCCTTGTTAAAAGCACTCCAAAATATACGTCATAACTTGCACGTCTTTTGGTTTTGTGTCAGAAACAGGATGGGTCTTTGGTGCTGCTCCACAGGCTGAAGGGCAGGCTTGCTTGGAGCAGGCGCTGCCCTTCTTGCCTAGTGTGGAATTGCAGTCTGCCCTTGATGCAGAAAAGGGCTCTTGGACAGGTGTGGTTTTTCTCCTCCTGAAGTTTGTTGGACTGCATTTCTGTCCAGTTACTGGAACAGTCAAAGCTAGGCTGTGGAGATCTGGGGCTATGTGTTGCACAACCAGTGCCTGGAAGCAGGGTGGTACGCAGAGTTGTGGGGTGGTGGCTCCTGCTGACAATGTGGGGACAGTTATGCCTCCTTCAGACAGCTCCAGTTTTGCTTCTCCTTTGTTAAACAAAGATTTCTTGAAGGAGATATCTTTATTACAAATCTTAATTGCCAAGTTTCACTGAAGGCTTGATTAGCTGTCTGAAAGCAGGATTTAACGATGCCTGGTGCAGTATGTGACTGCCTGTTTAAACAGCTGGAGATGCTGAATAACAGCTTAAACAGCAGCATGCTCTTCTCTAGACACTCATTTATGAGGGACAGCAAGGGCAAGGCTACTAAAAAGCAGAAGCTGATAAACTTTCTTGCTCGGACAGCTGGGGTTAGCTGTCCTGGTCCCAGCCTACAGCCCTGTGGCAGTGTATGGTTGCGAGCACCCATGGCCGGGCTACTGTCATGGCCCCATCCCCACTGCTTAGGAGACCTCTGAAGCTGAGCTGCCATCTGTGTGCTAATAAACAGCTGTAACCGGACCCTCTCCCACTTACCAGGATCTGGGCAGCTCTCCCTGGAGAGTTTGCTTCATGCATTACAGTGATGTTATGTGTAAATGTTCATGTCTGGGGACTAAGGAGTACCTCTTATCTGTGCTTTACTATGGAGTAACCAATTCAATAAACAGAGTCTCACCCAAGTCAACTGCAGATAGTGGGGGAGAAAAAAAACTTATGAATGCTGCCGCTAGTGCCTCGTTTTGCTCAGGAAATCTTGCATTGGAAGGAGCACAAGCCTGAGCACAGCCAGCGCTGCGGTGATTGATGAGTGCACACACAGGCCCTAATGAGCCTGTGTTGACTGTCTGTGGTACTGCGAAATTAAAAATAAATATTAAAAAAAAAAAAAAAAAAAAAAAAAGACTTCAGCCAACCAGCTTGCAAACAGTTTCTAAAAATGGGAATGAATTAATATTGTGAGTAACTGCTGGCCTTTATCTGGAAGTGTGTACATGTGTAAAAGAGGTGGTCTATGAGTGGTATTTCACTATTATTGGAACTAGCTATATTCAACAATTGATCGATTCCGTGTAGATGTTTGAAACACTATTAGAGGTGAGATCAGAACTGCTTGGTATAAGACAAGCAGCAAGCTGCAGCACAGCAAGTTTCTTGATGGAGTCGGGATGTCAGAGGAGTAAAATGGCTGTTCACATCCTTAAGGGACAGAATTTAATTATATGAAGAATCTTTAGTATTTGTGTACCATCCTTCAGACTCTGAAAAAACAGGCACTGTTCAGCACTCTTTGCCTCTTTATAAATGGTTTTGAATTATGGATTATATTTAACAATAATTGGACTCCTGAATGTTAAATCTTTCCTGAAGTTGTATTGAAAATCAATCTGCATTCATTTAGTAGAGGGGAAAGGACTGGTAAAATTTAATACCCTGTTCAGAGGCTTTGTGTTAGCCAAGAACTAATCTAGTATATTTTCTGTATTACAAGAAAATTCAGAGTAAGTTCTGTTTATTTTAATGCATTTCTGCAGGTTCTTTTGAAAACAAGGAAAGAAGTAGAAGATTTAAATGCGGCAATGATTGTTGCTGAGGAAGTTGCAACAGTACCAGCTGCTCGAAAGTAAACTGAGAAATTACACCTTCTATATTTCTTTCCTGGGAGAACTGCTGAAAACTTCCTGCCCTTTCTAGTTCTGTTCTGTGGCCAGGAATGGTGTTGGAGTTCTGTTACTGATATCTGTTGCTCTGTGATTTTTAGGAACATTTACAAATAACCCTATGACACAAGTTCTACAGTGACTATGCTTGTACCATTATAAAGGCAGAATTATATCTGCTTTAATTTAGTCAATCTGGTTTAAAGTGTAGTTACAAGTCTGACAGCTAGCAAAGTCAAATCTGGCACTGTTTTGCAACTGACATAAATATTTGTTCTGTACTTTGTGTTTTGTAGTAAGATATGCAAGCGCAGAAATGCAGTGGTTAACAAGAGGTTTTTAAAAAGGAAAACAGAACTAACTTTCGGAGAAGTCTGTGCAGAAAGATCTGCTTCTTCTAAATCTGGCTCTCAAGTTTAATTTGAAGCATTGACTCTTAGAAATCCCTTTCACATACAGGCATATGTGAATAGCATGCAGCCTGTGTTTGGCAACCCATGACTGTACTTGCTATCTATTAATTCTAATCTCATCTTTTGTTATAAATTTTTTCACTTTCCTGTTGTTTTTGAGGTTTTTCAGACATATTACCTCTCATCCCCAGCAACCTAGCCACGCTATTAAATATTGGAGGATACAGACTTATTAGCTACAGCCACAAGTACCTTGTGAGACTTTGATATGAGCCTTGTACCTTTGAGTAGCTGTAAGCTGTGGGATGAGTGGTGGCATGCAGGAAAGTGTTCTGTGTGGAACAGAAGTCAACTCTATAATATGTAGATCAGATTTTAAAAACTAACAAAACAAAAACCAAAAGCAACAACAGAACTTCCAAATATGAAATAGTGTTCTCTCTGTACCAATCGTCTCTTTCCCTCCTGGAGTGTGATTCAATAACTCTTTCTCAAGAGGAAAGACTGTGCTTTCTAACTCAGTATGTTTGTTCAGCATCCTAAGGGAAAATAAACAGTTGTCATATGGCTCTATCTTTCGCCTCCTTATGCCAGCAGCTTTTTTTGTCCAGAAACTGTTCTGTTGGCCTACTGCTTTCTTTGACCATAAGTACATCCTATAAACTGACTCTGAGTAGATGTGAAAAACACGAACTTTAAACATATGCATTGTATACTTAAGATCTTGTTTGTTTACTGCTGGATTACATTAAGCAAGTATATGTATGTAGGTATAACTTATAATCATAGTTATATTGCACATAATGGGTTTCTGCTGTTTCCATTTGTCATCTTTTTAAAGTGTGTGGGTTTTTAAATGTTTGTTTGTTTTAAGACTCCAAGTCTAGGCTCTGACTCTGGAGGAAAAAATAAGAACATTCTTTTCAAGAAGTCGAATACTGTCTTACTGTGCAATAAGTGGAAGCTCATCTTGTTCTAGAAATCTGAGCTGTGGAAGTACTCGTCGGTATTCAGATTTTAGATGACTTAGCAGTTCTTTGAGCTTTCAGTGTATTGTGTGAGCGATGTATAAACATCAAAAGGGCATGGCTGTTGGCACCACCAGTGACCTCCTATCTACAGAGCTTCAACACGTCTCAGGAGCATATGGAATAATTAGTTTTAGCGAAGTCATCAAAACTGCGTGGGAAGAGAATTGGTTATTTTGACTATATTGAAACAGCGATGGTGACAGTTTTGCATAGGCCAAGGATCCATTTCAGTTTTTACTTTTCTATATGGGCTTAAAGAAAATGTAGCACAAGCTTTAAAAGATCTTTCAGAGCTCAGGAATTAATTGATAACTCACTGTTGTATATTGTTTAGCTTTTTTGGCTGCAAAACCAGAAAATAACTTATGCATGATATTTTTAAAAAGACTATAATAGCCAGTTGTTTGGATTCCTATGTTTTTATCTTGTTTAGAATACACTGTAGAGTATTTTACTTTTTCTAGTGTATCTTCCAAAAATATAGCACATCTGTCAGAGGTATCACAAGAGGTTAGTTGTACAGTTATAGTCTGCTGCTAAATACCATTTAATTCTTCCAAAATTTAACATTTTATCATGAGGTATGGCAAAAATTTACATCTAGAATTCCAGTTGTGGATCATACTTTCACTACGTGTTGGCTGACCTGCACTATGATTCCTTTTTTCAAACTTGGGCTTGTGGTACCATGCTTATCAGGCCAATGATATTAAAGTGACATATCTCCCAAGCAGGGTTAGTAACATGCTGGGACGTATCCATTAGGAGCTGGGAACATCAAGCTCCTGTGCTATGTGCATGGCTGGGGACGGCAATTTGCAGTTCCATTTTCAGTTGACATAAAGACTTTACATGTGATTTCCCAGTGGAATGTATAGAGTTGCCATCAGATATTCAACTCAAGAATTTGATCACCTCTCTTTACCAGAATTCTATACCATAGAATAATATCATTACTTTTTGGCAGCATGCGCATTTTCAAATTGTTCAATGTTTTCAAAGATGAAGTGCAGAAAGAGTAAAACTTCATCAAAAAAATCTTTGACAAACATCTTGAGAACTGCAACCTCTGCCATCAAATTGAACTGATGCATTGGTTTCCCAAAAACAAGGTCAAATATTCTAATGGTTTTATGTTTTTGTTGCTCTTTTAAAAATATTTTGATTAAAAACAAAAACAAAAACAAAAACAAAACTTATTTTGTTTTTTTTACATGCCTTAAGTATATTATATTATATATTATTTTGTATGCAGCCCAAGACAATTCCTTTTCACTCTATGTGGCCCAGACAAGCCAAAAGGTTGGACACCCATGGAGTAGGTTGTCTGCCTTGGGAAAAACAGGCAGATAGGAAACTGTAATCTAAAACTAAACAAACTTCCCCCCCCCCCCCCCTCCACCAGCTAATCTGTGGAAAGAGTACATAATCGAAGTTTAGTTAGAAGTTTGAAGTTGCTAGCTAAGGCCGTTTAGTGTCACTCTTGATAGCTAATTCTCAGTTGAGCATAATTTTTAACATTCCTTGTTACTATGCATTTGAACTGTGACAGAGGAGGAATCCAGACTGAAAATGCTTTTTCAGCTGTGTGTTTTAGTGCATCTCTCCAGTGATGGAGAAGCATGCTCCAACATAGAGTAAAGGCAAGCTAAATCCAGTCTGATTTTTATGGAAAACTGACTTCTTTTTGTCTCCCACATCTATGGAGGTGTGGAAGACATAACAGACACAACCACAATAGCTTTATTATTGTGCTTGAATGCATTCACATGCCTTCTGCCTTCCCAATAAATGCTCAGTCTATGCCTTAAATTTAGGTCACGCAGATAACTGCCAAGGCTACCTGTGATAGGATTGTAATAGTTCAGCTTTTCTTTGACTTTGTATGTATGCATATAGTTTATTTACTTTTAAATCCTATTAGGTTTTCAGTTCCCAAGCCTTTTCCGTAGCCTATAGCAATTTGTTCATTTGTTTGCTGGAAGCCTTTAGTGGATTATTTTGCAATAGGGCTGTTTTATAGGCACTAGGACACAGATAAAAAATCAGTCATCGTTTACTATTATAAGCCACTAGTTTTCCAGATAGGCAAAGGTTTTGATGGCATAATGCAGTATTATGCACATATGTCCTTTGATCTTACTGCATGTTCCTATTCCAGTGAAGTCTACGGCAGTTGAGTCCAAGAGCAGAATGTCAGCTCCCATATGGCTGCAAGCAATATCCTCATTTTTGGCTGCTTTAAAGCTACTGTACTAGTGCCCGCAACCCCTGGTAGAAATTATGTAGTAATCTCTGTCAGTGTTCATTCATGATAAATAAGAACCATGTGGGTGTACAAGGAGCAACTGCAGTGCTTTGCGTGTTCCTCTGCCAAGGTATGAGCAGAGAGGTCACTGCAACTGAGTGCAGTCCTGCCGCGGCAGCGCTGGCTGAGACCTCCACACAAATCGGTGAAAGCAAAGGCACTGGTTTACTCTTATTTCTGGAAATACGTATTTATGAGGCAGATTCCCGATGGTGGCAGCCCAAAAGATTGAGTGAGGGAGTGAAGTGTTTTGATAAATAGTCACTGAGTTTGCTAATATGTTGCATGAGCTCTTTATGCAGCGTTGTCTTTCACAACTTGAGTACTCAACCGTTTCCTAATTTGCACATAAAAATGAGTTCTGCCTGACACTGGATATACTTCCCGTGGCCAAACATGTGCTCTCAGGCTTGTTTTCAAAACAGAACAGCTGCTTTGTGAACACAACTATCTGAAAGCTGTCTGGAATAATTGCACTGTAATAACATCGGCACCCTCATATCTGGCATGAAGCTCTTCCGATTTTTTTTTTTTTCCCCATGCCTTCCTGTTGAACCTCTGTGTAGGGTTTACGTTTCCTTTTCACACAGACTGATTTCACTTGTGGCAGAGAGTGCCAGGCAGCAATCCTCTGTGTCTGCTATGGTGGCTGCGGGCTGCATGCTGCCGCGCAGCCCAGGCCTGAGAATGGGCAGGGTGCTGGCTGCCTGCTGCGTTCGTGGTTTCATCTGTGTTTGTATTTGGGGGATGCTGTTACTTCTGGAAAACACTACCGAATGTGCCTTCATCCCTGCTGTGAGAGGGATAGTCAATCTGAAGGAACTGGGTAGCTCAAGTGTGGATGTTAGACCACACCGCAGAGCTCCCAGTGGGTAGGCTGCTGTGTGGAGGACAGGGTTTGCTCCCAAACAACATTAAGGCGAGAACTGTACTGCTTCAGCCAGAAGTCATCGTGGTGTTTGAGTGAAGCATTTTTTGTCTCTCTCACTGGAAAACAAACACCTGGTCACAGCCATAACTCAGGGTCTGAGAAATTGGAGGCAGATTTGTACTGCAGCACACAGCGGATGCCTGCTCAGTCATGCTGCCAACACAGGTCAGGTGCTGCTCCTGCCACCGGAATGCTTGCTGTGGCATGGGCCGTGATGGCATCTAAAGCAGGTGTAGCCAAGCGTGTGATTAAAGTGGCTTGGATGTAATCAATCCCCCAGAATCTGTGTTTTACTTGCACATTTGCCTTATTGTGAGTTCTTGAAAGTTGCTTTGCGTATGTTATTGGATGAAAACCGTTAGAATGCTGATCCCATTCATTGCACCTAAATGGGAATGAGGAATAGACTCAAAAATGAATGATGTTAAAGGGTTAAAAAGGAGTAATGGTCAGAAACATCCTATTTGCTCACTTCTGCAGAAAGAAACATGCATCTTTTCTGCCAGCAAAGCTGATGCAAGTTATCACTTTTAAATCAAGTCAGAGGAGCCTGCAGGAATTTCATTAATATTTTTGCAATATCAAAAAGGAGCTACTTTCCTCATTTGGTTAGTAATCCTCTATATAATGTGCCAAGGTAACTGTCATTTAATGTACTTTTCTTAAGGCATGCTATTAACAGGATAAAATCATACACTGTTTGCTCTTTTATTTAAAGCAGATGCATGTTCACACGTTCACACACAACCAACCAAGCAAGAAAGCAAAATAAACAAAACTCCAAAGACTAAATATTCTGTGAAGAGCCTGTCTAGAATCTGAGATTCCAAATTCTGCATTCTTCTCCATTTAAAAACTGTTTAAATACCAGATGCACACAAAATCCAGTGACACTGAAATAACACCTTTTAAAACTCTTCATCTGTAACTTTAAAAAACTGACCATTGGCAAGTATACTGAAAGCATTTCCAAAGTAAATAGTACCTTTATAAAAATAGCTTCCTGTCTGTTCTGTGACTATTTGCAAAACTGACTTAGGCAGCTTATTTAGACTTACTGGGTATGAGCACAATACAGGTTCCTTTTGTTTTTTTGCATGAATTTTGCAGTGCGTCTTGAAATGCATGAACTAGGTATAGGTGGAATTACTGTGAGTTTCATTAAAAAAAGAGTAACAGTATCCCATAAAGAACAGTAGATTGTTTTACCAAAATGTATTTGTACATTTGTTTAAGACAGTCTTAGTTACATTTAGTGACTGTGAGGGAGAAAATAAGATCAATCCGATGCAGCCCACATTTTATCACTTACACCATGTTGTCAAGTAGTGATGTTGAAATCCTTGCTTTGAGCATTCCTCAGGAAGCTGTAGGTGTGAAAAATGTCTATCCCAAACCAAACTTTGCAGTTACAGTCAGTGCTTGACTGTTCTCCTAGGAAACTGTCAGCAACGGATTCACTTGGCTTGGTGGTGCAGTCTAGTATGATCAGACTTTCCTTAATCTGTTCCATAGAAAAAAATCCTACCCTCTGTCTCCAGCTGTTTTAGCCATAATCTAAGATGGCATGTTCTTCATCCATTCTGTGGTGACTTCTGTAGAATTACTTTAAATTGCATAACCTTTAGAAGAACATATCATACCATTATCGCTGAACTTACGTCCATCTGTGAGTCAGTGTGTCTGTGAGTGCACTGCACTGGAATTCTCTGGGATGGCTCTGCTCTTTTTAGGTGTGCACATGGGATTTTCTTCTGACTCTTGACCACAAAAGTCTGCTAGCACTCAAGCTGGAAAAATGTGGAGTAATATACCTTTTAAAACTGTCTTTCCATAATGTTTGGATGTCCATACCAAGTTGATTGAAGAGTTTCAAATACTCAAAGTTTCTTTGATGCACGGTGCAGGAGCATCAGTGTGGTGTGGCAGTCAATAATTAACTTGGGCAGCACCAAGTAACAGCTGTAGAAGGCCTGTTCAAAACAAAGAAGTTAGTGTTTTCCTTTGAGTAGGTACTGGAATGCGGGGCTGTCATTGTGTAAGGTTTACATCAATTTGCTGGATGACTGGCTAAGAGTGAGGTTAAAAAACAATCTTGTGTTTGAAAATGTAGAGAAACCATGTCTAGGTTATGGAAAACTGAGCGTGGTAAGAAAGCACTGTATATGATTTCCTTATCCTTGCTATTCTTCATGGTACTCTGATGGCTTCAGCTGAGAATGGACTACCACATCACTGTCTGACCTGGCTGGAGTGCTTGTGGGAGTGAGCTGGTGACTTATACCCAATCTGTCTTATTTCACTGGGGGAGGAAAAGAAGAAATCAGGGGGTCCTGAGACCAATCTCCATAGATTTCCTGCTGCAGTTGTATTAGACAGATTTCATTAGAATTTCATTAGAGTGATTTTTTTGTTGTTGTTGTTGTTGTTGCTCTGCAAGTTATGTCTGCGTTAATACAACTATTATTGCTAGCCTGACTGCTCATTGGTACCCTGTAAAGTATATTGATACCTGTCTGTCAAGCATCGTCATCTGTAGCAAGTGCATTTCTTATATGAAGAAAAAGGGAAGCAGGGTGCTTCCTTGTGTGTCAGTTTTGTGGGCATCAAACAAAAATAAAATAGCAGGCTGTGACAGATTTGAGTACACTCAGGATGAACTCTTCTTTGCCTGTATTCTGTGCAAACTTCAAAGTTTGCACTAGTGGAAAAGACTAAAGGGTTAATAGGAATGTTTTTTGCAGCAGCCGTCTCTAGCAAATGTTACTGTGCTGGTCAGGATAAACCCAGAGGATGTTTTATAGAAAAGTGAGGCAAGAACAGGCGCTGTGTCTGGTATAGCGATTAGAGGTGATTCATTTTGCTTTCTGTATGGATTGATCTCCTGGGCTCTGTTTAGAGGGCAGCCGGTGCTTGAACTGAGACCAACTGGAGGAACTACAATGTGCTCTGGGATCCAGGCAGATCTGATTAAGTACTCAATGTTGGATAGGTGTCTTATACTTTTGATAGCTTTGAATTGTGTACCATGATTATGGAGCATATTGCTAAGAGTACAGAATGTTGTTCAATAGTATAATCAGGAAAATATCAAGCTGTTTAGTGGGAATTCTTGGCCCTGCTTGAACTGCGTCAAAAGCCCTGGGATATAAAAAGGAAATTGGTTGCATGGTCATTTGCTTGCGTTCAGTAAGAAGGCAAAATTAGCACTAGTATAATTTGCCGACACCAGATTCTGAATAAAACGAAAACCCATGCTCTTTTGTCACTGTCCAAAGACTTAAAAGCAGTCAGTGCAGCCTGCTGGACTCTGGTGTCCGCTGTTCGCTGCTGGGTGAAGCTCTGTGCTACCATTCACTCGTGAGACAAGAGGTGACAGGATTAGCTCAGGCAGAGTAGTAATAAACTATTTTTGTTTCAAAGATTCCTTCCTGTCCAGAGGTCATACTAGCTTTGTTTTTATCTCTTGAGCTAGCTGTTTACAGAGCAGATACTTCTCTGCTTCCTCTTCCTGAAGATAATTTTAAATACAGCATCTTTGTCCGTAGGATTTCTTGTCTGGTGATGTCTCATGCCTATAACATGACAGTATATTTGCCTGTCTCTAGGTATCAGATGTGGGCAAATTGTGAAGTCATTGATACAGTGTGCTTTTGTTGTAACTGTGGCCTGAAAACTTAATACATGTTCCTTCTTTTTCTCTCACAGATAACCTCCTAGTTTTTACTGTAGCAACTAAAGAAACCGATGGCTTTCATCGCTTCATGCAAACTGCAAAGCACTTCAACTACACAGTGAAGGTACAGTATGTTCTCATGCCAAGTAGTCATACTACACAGCCTTTAAGGTAGAAACAGTGCAGTAATAACTGAATCTGTTGAAACCTTCCCATGGCAGCGAAAGGAGATTAGTAGATACTGTGGTCAGGACCCTCAGTCATTCTGTCATAATTTATCATCTAGTCTGGCCTTGCAGTGCAACTTGTTTGTTTTGAGCAGCTGTACAACTGCTGCTGGAAGCTGTACTGGCAGCACAGGAGGTGGTGAGTGTTCCCATCCTGTTTAACCAAGGTGGGAGTCCTGCTGTGGAGAAGGAGGGAGGGTCACAACTGCAAGCTGTCTTCTGTTTCCCAAGACTCCGTAACTCTATGAGAGTACAAAACATTTCTAATGATTTTCCTAGCCTCTTGTGTCTTGTTCCCTGTCTCCATATGTCATGTACTGAAGTTGGCCTTTACATGACCTTGGGAAAAAAGCAAAAGCCCTAACTATCTTGTAACTTTCCACACAATTTTTGTCTGCAAAAGAAAAAATCCAGGAATTCAGATTGTATTATGACATTCTTCTGCTTGCTTACTCACCACAGTGTCTGAACTGTAATTAGGAAATGATTTGGTCTCTGAAGTTTGACTTTTGCTGTTGAACTTGAAAACCTGAGAAAACCTTTCCTAAAGTTAACGTTGTTCTAAAGCACTTGAGGAGCCCGGGCTCTGCATACAGCTATTAGCTTTGCAGATTTGTCTAAAACAGCGTGCAATTCATTTGTTTCAGGTTTTAGGAGTTCCAAAAATCTTTTATCTTTCAAATGCTCAAAACCCACAAAAATGTTAAGGTAAAATTGGCACTTGGCTACACAGAAATGTTGTTCAGCTGATTTTAGCACCCAGTTGTAAACTGGGGAATCTATCCTTCATTTGTATAAAAGTGTTCTGGGGATATTTCAGGAGTAGTGGAGCTTGGAATTTGTATTAGTAATATCCTGATCCCTCAAGCTTTTTGATACTTCCTGTTCCTAAAATGATGAAATTGTCTTCTAAACATCTCATTCAGAATGTTCTTCTAATATAAGTTTTGAAACAATTATTCATTTTTTCCTTTTTCTGATGGAAATGTGTTTAAATAAACAGTGGTAGCAGGCAATTACTTGATTCTTATTTGGTTAAGAAATTTGTCTCATGTTTTTGCAGTGATGTCATCGTGCTGAATGCTGCTTCAGACATGGAAAACTTATGATGCTGGAAATGCTGGCTTGCTGTGCTTTAATGCATTGCTTCTGCTTTAACATCTGTTTTCAATAAGGGTCTGCTTTCAAAAGCCTCTTGTTTTTTGTTACCAGCAAAAAAAAAAAAAAAAAGACTTTTTACTTATTCCAGGTACTTGGAAAAGGTGAAGAGTGGAAAGGTGGTGAGTTGGCGAACTCCATTGGTGGAGGGCAGAAAGTCCGACTGCTGAAAGAAGGCATACAGGGCTATGCTGATCAAGAGGACTTGATTGTAATGTTTGTTGAATGGTGAGCAAACCTGGCTTGTCATTACATTTAAGCTTGGGTGCGCACACAGAAGTAGCTTGTGTGATGTGCTGAAAGTTGCATGCTTCTCTGTTTGTTTGAGAATGTTTGCTCCCGTTTTTTTCATTCATAAAAATAGTGGATTCTGCTTGGAGCAATCACTGCTTTTTTAAAAGGATTTACAGATGTAAGAGTTGCTCATAGTTCTGCTGCCTCGAGGGGGTGAAAAAATGTTGTTGGAGCTGACAAGCTTTCAGGCAATCAGGCAATCGTGCATCCATCCCTCCTTCTGCTGCGGTAGTGTGGGATGTGGCTGAGGGCTGGGAGCTGGAGGACTGGCAAAAGCAGCTCCAGAAATAATATGGCCAGAAGAGACCAGAGTGTGATCTCCATCCATGAAGTAACAGTGACATGGAGGAAGCTGGAAAACAGGCTCTTGAGGAAAGCACTTAGTGAGAGAACTCCTTTTATGTGCTGGAGAGCTGAAGTGAGGCACTGTGCCATACAGACCCCCAGTGCCTGCTGTGTCTGCAGATGGAACCATGGAGACAGGGCTGCTGTGGGTGCCAGATTACTGGTCACAGCATGGCTATGCCTAAGCATATGAGCCTATATAATGTGCCTAAGCATATGAGCCTAATATAATGAGCCTCCTCATTGGAGGCCAGATAGCCTTTCTGTTGCAGAAAGCAGGGGATACAAGGGGTTTTGAACACATTTACTTTTTTTTTTCTTTTTCTCTTCCTGTGTGTGACAAGAGAATGCTGAGAACAGGTAAGGGTCCAGCTCATGGCAGCCACTAAGGCCTCTCACACCCGTGCTAGGGTCACTGAAGGATCCTACAAGGAGGATGTGAGGCAGGCCTGGAGCTTGTGCATGGTTCACACTCTGTTACCAGCTCATCTTGAAATGTCTGCTACTAAATTTTCCTTCAGTAAATTACTTTGAATTCAGTAAATTCAGTAAAGTACTTTGAGCAAGCTTTATATGGGAAATGGATTTTTACAATTCTGTAACTTCAAACTGTATGTAACTTTTAGAGCTACATATTCTTGTTCGTTCGTTTGTTTTCTTTCTAACTTGATTAACAGTTTTCTGTTCAGTAAGTAGAAAAAGTAACTTTGTAAAAATCAATATGTACATGCTCCTAATCTTCTGGTGATCATGTGAGACCTGAAAGATATTTGAGAGTAATGAGGGGAATTGTTCTGATCTGTATGAGGCTCAGATAAATCATCTGTTTACTTAACGCTCACTGCTTATATTGTCTTATTGTTTTCTAACTTATAATCTCAGTACCTCACTATTTTTCCCTATATGGTAAAATACTTAAATTGATTTGGGTATAGCTCAAATTTCTCCAGCATAATTTTTTATATCCAGGATGGGCTGTCTGAGAGGGAGATAGATGAGAGAATATAGCATACCATGTGTGTTCAAGTACAGATGTCATAATCTTTCTTGCCATGAAAACTTGCCATTTTAAGCCTCCCGGGTTCTTGAAGGCTATAATCCCAAATAAATGTTGATTTAAAGCTTTTGGGACAGACTCCAAGTAGGAAAAAAAAATATTTTTCTTTCTGATTCTAGCATTATGTTTTAATTATAATGAGTCTTTACATTTCCAGGAATCCTTGTTATTGATTTAAACACTGAGAAATGTAGCATATCTATACGAAATTCCTTTCTTTTTCAGGTATTTTTCTTTATATTCTCTGTGAAGCATTTGGGATGTTAATCTTGGTGGGGGGTGGAAGGAATCTCCTGGTTTATTTACTGTAACTAGGTGAATAATTTACAATGAACTGTTTGTGCAGCTTCTTGCTATTTTTTGAGCGGTGTTTTTTACGCGGCTCGCAATTCTGGAAATAGTTTCAACTTTTTTAGTAGTCAGCTTGTGTCTAGGTGCAGATGGAATACAATTGAAATTAGGTTTGTTTTTTGTGAGAGCTAGCTGCTGGTTTATTTTGGACTGTTTCAGACTGAACTGGCTAACAGCCAGCACAGACTGGGCTGAAATGGTTGGTGTTGTGACTGTTCACCCAGAACTCCCACAGAAATCTGCTTGTGTTGTAGAACACTGTTGAAGTCTCGATCATTTTTTAAAACATTTGCCAGGAAATGAGGGATAACCATTTTGAGATATGCAGAAAGTGCCATTGAGGTATGATTCTGGCGGAAATGCATTGTAAACAACTAAATGTGCAGCCTAACAGTCCACTTAAATAATATGAAATATGGGACCTGCATTGCTAGTTGCAAATTTCCCTTGTCTGTACATGGAGCTCTTTAACTTGCAGCTCAAATAGTAACAGGTCTTTATTGTTATAAAGCTGTAGATGCAAAGTTGCACGTTCTGTTCTGGAAGATCTGCACCCCGTGATCACTTCCCAGCTGTGACAAGGCACTGGGTGCACAGAGGGTGTGACTTGGGGCCAGAAAAGGAGGAGGGCTGGGTGGATTCCAACCCTGAACATCAACCATCTGGGAACTTCAGGAAATGGGACTGGAGTTGCGGAAACTTTATTTACCCCCTCCACCTCCTAGTTAATCAAAAGGATTTACAAAGAACAAATAAGTGTATGTGAGCTTTTCCAGCTTGTCAAAATGACCTGCCTCCTTCTGGATATATCTTTACTTATTCTTCTCTGTCCAATTCTAAAGTCCTATTCAAATCTGGAACACGGCTCATCTGCTTAATTGTCAAAGATAGTCCTGGAACCCATTTTGCGATGGTCGCAGTGGGGTAGACCTCAGCTGGATCTTTCTTATGATAGGAATTTGGTGCTGTGCCTGACGTAGTAGGGAAGCGAGGCAAATGGATAGGTTTGAGCTTGGCTCAAGAAGTTCTCCATTTGTCAGAGACAAGTAGAACTGTGTAAAGCCACAGATGAGGACTAGCGGTGAGGAGCAGGAGGCTGGTGGAGATCCTGTTTGGGGAGGGGTGTAGGTTACTTCTTGATGAAACAGAGCCACAAAAATTGGTGGAAAATGTACATACATGATAGACTCATGCCCTTGCATAATATCCCTTTGTATGTAAAGTTTACAATAATTGCTAATACAATTTAGCTGTTCTAAGTTGAGCTCTGTGCTGTGTTCTGTATTATGAACTGTGCTGCACTAAGTAGCATATCCTTTCCCAAGCAGAGCCTGTGGCTAGCGCAGCATGTTGCTCAGCTTTGGCTTTTTTTCCAGAATGACACTCATTGGGAAGCAACGTTCCAGGGGTGTTTGGTTCCTTCCTGCAGCTGCAAATCATTGCAGCAGCAGCACTAACCTGATCAAAGAGGAGAAGCACAGCCTGCCATAAGCTATTAAGTTAAAGCCTCAGACAAATCTCTGTTTTTGTCTGTCTTCAACTCTTCTCCTGTTTCTTGCTTGTTCTTCAGGCCCATTCTGGCTTTGAATCAGACTACACTAGCTGAATGGAAAAGGGAGGAAGGTACTGTTCTGTATATTTTGGGCAGAAGCAGGCAGTTTTTGCAAAACTGGGGAAGCTCCAAAATGTACAATACATTTTTCTTTTTTTCTTTTTTTTTCTTCATACATTCTTCTGCCAAAGTTACAGAAAAACAAAACAGTGAAGGTTTGCAGAACCCCACTTACTTTATATAGACTACATAACACACTTCCTTTCCAGGGCTCATGCTTTGCTCTGCGGTGGAGATCCATTGCATTTGTAAGCCAGCTGTTGTTCAGTTTTCTTAGTCCAATTGCATGAAATCCCCTTTGAAGAAAGGACGTTTTAAATAATTCAGAACTGTAACAAAGAAGCACCAGAAGGCAGTAAGAGTTGGTTTCTTGGCGCTATTGCTGAGTAACACATTGCAATGCAAAAAATTCTGTTTACTGCTCGTGGGATACTGCTGTCCTATCTCCTAGCCTGGCTCAAATACTTAGCAAGAACAAAATCGTGATAAAGATAAGACCTTTCCTCTGCCCTATTTCAGGACTGCAGATTTTAGGTACCTAGGCAGATGCATGAAATAAGAATATCCCCATAAACAAAACAGCTGAGACACTACCATTAAATTCAGATATTTTGTTTCTTCAGCCAGAGATTAGTCTATTACGCTGTGATCCCAATATTTCCTCACTTCATGCCATGTGAAATGAACCTTGAAGTGTTTTGTGCATTAATGCTTTTATATGTTGATCTTGAGCATGAACAAAGGAGCCTTATGCTTTAAATTATTTAATCATTTACATTCATTTCGTGGTTTTTCAGAGGATTTGATTTAGATTTTGTTCTACAGCGAGGAACCGCTGGGTTCACAATACTCCATCACTATATAACCTTTGCCAAAGCTTCACCTTTTCTGCTTTTGGCTAATGCTGGCCTCCTCTTATGGATAACTCCTTGGTTCCTTGGTTTAGATATCAGCCTTTTGGTCTTTGTGATTGAGAATCAGGAGTTAAATCTGATGAACACATAAAAAATAGGCTACTTTTATAAGTAAATATTATGAAGTTTAGGGTCTTCTGAAGTCTTCAGCACATCAAAAAGTTAAAGCAGAAATTTAAATATTGTGAAGATGTAACACAGTTTAACGATAGTCTGTGTTGAGAAATGATATATTTTGAGAAATAAATGTATGTGCCTAAGGAGATGTCAGACAGAAGTCTGTGCCAATGTGTTTTGGAACAAGATCACCCCAAGTTTCCCAGTAAGTCATCAGTAAGTTCTCCTTCATCTACAAATATATATGTTTTTCCTTTTAAATATAGAACTCCTTCTTTTAAAGATGCATACTTACATTTTACTCAAAATACATGAAACTTGAAAATCAGTTTCAGGTAGAAAAATTCTGAATGGAGAAGAAATGTGGAAGGCTCAGAAAAAATAAATGGAAATGGAAGGGGAAACTGTTGGTTAAATAGTATTGATTGAGGACTTATTTTCCCAGAAGATTGTAGGATTTTTACATATGATACAGTTTTCAGAAATATGATGTCACTTTTCAGAAAAGAATGGTTGTCTGATTTTAAACATTTGAACAATCAAACCATTTGTTGCTTTGAACACAGAATCATTAAAATCAAACCAAACAGTGGACATCTTTTCTTCATTTTCAGCTATGATGTAATCTTTGCGGGAGGACCTGAAGAACTGCTAAAGAAATTTCAGGAAACAAATCATAAAGTAGTGTTTGCAGCAGATGGACTAATTTGGCCAGATAAAAGGCTAGCTGACAAGTATCCTGTGGTCCGGAGTGGAAAACGATTCCTGAACTCAGGAGGTAAGTGTGATTTGTGAATATGCTAAATCTTGAACTTGAGCGTGATGCTTTCATTATGTTTTATGTCTTTGTATGTGTAGGTATTCCTGAACTCCCGAGGAACTCACTGAAGATTGCATTTGCTGCTTACCACTCTGTCCCTTGAACGTCTGCTCTTTTGTTCTCAGGAATAGATTTCCTTCGAAATCCCATGGTATTTTTGGCAATGCCGCTGAGTAAAGCGTGTAAATCAAGTGAAGCCTGGGGCATAAATGCCCTGCAATGAAGTGCTATGCAGGGACCACCCAGTTACTGGTCTAGGGGTAGAAGCATAAGGTAGTACATGCTGTTTACAGGGACAGATCATGAGCTGGGCCACAGAATTTCCTGCCTTGTTGGTACCCTGGTTTCTAAGGTATCTCTGGACCTTGTGCACAAATGCTGGTGATGACCGCCTGTCCCCTCAGCATGGCTTGGATCATTTGATTCAAGGAAAGTGTGGGTTACTCCCATTAATCTCAATGCAGTGTTAATTCTGAAGTCTCCTTTAGATGCCAACTTTGTTAATTGTTTTGCAGGTGATTAATACATGTGTGCATTGACTCTGACACTGTTTATCTGCTACAGAGCACAGTACTTCCCTCTACGTGGATAAACAGTCTAGGCACTCTGCAGATCTGAGTGTCCCCACACCTTCTCTTTGCCTAGGCTATCAGGCTATCATCCCTTTTTTTTCTTTCTCTTTTT
Source organism: Tetrao urogallus (assembly GCF_951394365.1). Taxonomy (NCBI): domain Eukaryota; kingdom Metazoa; phylum Chordata; class Aves; order Galliformes; family Phasianidae; genus Tetrao; species Tetrao urogallus. Next base: position 10,950,108 of record NC_136822.1, on the reverse strand, counting down.
TTTTTTTTTTTCAATCTGTCTGGGTTTTTTTGTTTTGGTTTGATTTGGCTTAAGTGTAATGCATTTCAGGTTCAAATTGAATTCCACTTGTAGTTCTGGCAGGATCAGTTTCAGGCTTCTCTGCCAGTAGGAAGTGATTCCTTCAGATATTCAAAAGCTGTCTGGACACAACCCTGGGTAATGTACTCACAGGGACCCTGCTTGATCAGGGAGGTTGGACTAGATTATCTTCAGTGCTCCCTTCCAATCTCAACCATCTGTGATTCAGTGACTGGTGAAAATGGAGCTTTATTTCTACAGTGGGCTTCTTTCTTGGGAACAGTAGTAGCCTGGTCTCATGCTTTGGAGTTTGCTGGACCATCTGAAGCATATCTGTTTCCATCTTGAACATGTCTCTTTGCTATTTTTTACCTTAAAATAGTGTTACAATAAAAATAAACTGTAATTGCAAACTCTTTAGAACAGAACTAATGCATATCACAGAAAACTAGATTTTTAAGCCAAACTGTATGAATTTCATACATTGGCACCAAACACTTTGAATGAAGTCCTTGGCTGAGGGACAGCATTGGCAGAGAAGTGCTTTTTATGGAAATAACTTGTGTGTTTAATATTGCAGGATTTATTGGTTATGCTCCGTATATAAATCGTATTGTGCAGCAATGGGATCTGCAGGATAATGACGATGACCAGCTGTTTTACACCAAAATCTATGTTGACCCATTGGCGAGGGTAGGTAGTGGCTGGCTTTCTCATCTCTTTCTGCTTGAAATAACATGCTGCTCCTCATAAAACATCAGGAGATAAAAATAAAAGGAATGCTGTCTCCTTCTTTCCTGAATGCCATGTTGACAGTGGTGTTTGTTCTCTGGAGGTTCCTACTGTCAGAGTGATGAACAGTCTTTGGAAGGGTCATGACTTGAAATACAGTTTCAGGCTGCCTGCAGATCTAGGCAGGCTGTGCTTCGTTGTTAGAAATAATAGCTCTGAGGTATATGATTAGGCACATTCATCTCAATGAGGGTCCCATGTAGTCTGCAGTTTGACAGCCAGAGAATGTGGCATTTTTCCAGGATTTCACTGAACTGCTTGCTGATCCAGAGTTTTTAGATTTTGGGTTGCTGCCATTTCAGGTCCTGCCTGGAGCTGCATCCAACTCCTCAGCTTTTTATGCAGATATGTTCAGTAAGTCTGCATCATAAATTGTGGGGGGAGACCTCTCCAAGCCCTAGCTTAACAAAGCTCTGTGCTGATTAGGAGCCTTAAAACACAGTAGATCAGAGGCATGGGCTGGGTACAAGAAAAAGTGGGTTAAAAAGAGTAAACAATATTTTGATGCAAGAAGACTTCTGGAAGCTGATATTTTAGAATTTCGAGATTGACTTTGGTCACTTGGGTGCATAAGGCAGGTCTAAAGTCTTTGAAATGTATGTTCTTTTAAGTTCTGTCGAGTTATGCCTGTGATGTAGGGCATATTTAGATACAAGTACAGAAATGTTTGAATTGTCTTTATGAAAGTTAAGTCAGATGCTAGATATGCAATTGAAAGGACAGTGCATAGAGACGCTCGAGCTGACTCTGCACCAAACTCACAAGTAATGTATTTAGCTGTCTGAACTGATTGTCTTCTAGACAAAAAGTGTGTACCTCTGCAGAGGGCACAACTACACAGTGGTTCAAAACGCCCCCATAGTACTGCCTATAAAGTTACTGGCTACATACAGCACTGTGGAGATTCTGTAAGATTCTATACGCTTTGTAAGTACTGATTCTCTGTACAATAGTGCTCAGAACTGTAGAATATGCAAGGAAATCTTGGATGATTCGAAACAAAGTACTCATATCTAAATAACAGCTTTTAAATCTATTTTAAAGGATATGTCTTTTGCTCAATGTGTTAAAAACTTTTGAACAAGGTACACGAAATGTGAGTGTAGGTGAGTTTAATAATTTAGTACTAGGAATATGTTTTGAGCAAAGGTATTTTCTGTTCTGACGTGATACTCAGATTTGGCACGCTGTTATTTTGAAACAGTGAAATGCAGTGATTTTGATTTAAGAACTGCTAGTGTGCTTTGTTGGTGTTCCGAGAACTGTCAGTATTTCTAAGATAAGATATAGATTTTCTTTAGCCTACCCTCCTAAATTGCAGTTTCTTTGAAGAGTTATGGTCTTTATTCTACAAATTTAGATGAGGCTTTTGCATATGTAAAACTAATTGCTATACAACTGCACAAGTCAGGAATCTAGGAAAAACTTAACAGTGTAAAACTAAGAATTCCATTTGAGAATTGAGCGTCAGGTAGCTTGGCCTGTTTAATTTGCTGTTGCTTCTTATAGGACTTCAGCAAAAGCTTTGGCTTTTTAGAATACCTCAATATCTTTGCTACTTTTATTTCAGGAAAGCCTGAACATTACTTTGGACCACAAGTGTGCTATTTTCCAGACTTTAAATGGAGCTGTTGGTAAGCATATGCTTTGTATGTTGTGTTTCATTAACCATGTTATTAAAACTGTAATTGCAAAGCCATTGATACAGTTCCTTAAACATACACTCTTCTGTTGTGATGAAATATTTGGGTGGGTAAACCAGATTTCCAGTTCAGCCACAGGCTGAAGTTTGATTTTAAAATAGCAAAAATAATTTTAAATAAATGAAGTTATCAATATTTCTGAAATTAGGAACCAAATTTCTATCAGCCTTTTACAAACTTAATCACCATCTTCACTCCTGTAATTAAAATTGCATTTTGGTTGTTATGTGTAATAGTTTGTGAAATAATGACTAATTTCCTTTCTTTAATTGTCTTGAATTAAAATTGGAAGCTACATTTCTGCAAGCTTCCTTCCTTACCTTTAACCTGCAATTATGTAACAACTTCGAATTCAGATCGTATCTAAAGTAACTGATTTATTTATAAATTCCTTTGTTCAAGAGTAAGTTTTTAAGCAGATTTTGTTCAAATTTTAAAGGCTGCTGTTGGCGAACTCTGAAGTTTAATGTAACATGCAATTCTTGGTATAAAGCATTTAGAATTGAGGGTCTGTTTAAAAACCAAAAAAAGCTTCCATATAAATATCTTTGACAATGACAACAACAATAGGATGTATAGTACCAGCAAGAACTTAGAGAACTCTGAAATTTTATCTTTTTATAAACCTGTTTTGGCATGATCCTTGTTAATTTGCAGATGAAGTTCATCTGAATTTTGAAGAAGGGAAAGTAAGAGCAAGGAATTCTGTGTATGAAACATTACCGATTACTGTTCTCGGAAATGGTCCAACTAAAGTGAGTGGCATTTTTCTCGTGGTTTTGTGCAAAGACAGCAATTTTAGCTCAGGCAGAAACAATGGAATAGTCTGAAATAGTTATGACCACTACTAACTTCTAATTAATATTAATAAAAATTGCATGGGTAAACAAACCGTTCTAGCAGCTCTCTACATCATTATTTTGTTGTCACAGTAACTTGATAGCACTGCTGAAACAACTCACTCCACTCCCAAATTCACGATAGCAAGAGATATTAGAAGTGAATAACTTGATGTTAATTTGTTCATTACCAGAAAACAATTTTTAAAGCTAGTGAAGAATCATAGAACTGTAGAATCCTTACAGTAGAAAGGAACCTCAGAAGGCCATTAGGTCCAACTCCTCTGCAATGAACAGGGATACCACAGCTGATCAGGTTGCCCAGGGTCTGATCCAGCCTTACTTTGAAAGTCTCCAGGGATGGGAAATCAATCACATCTCTAGGCAAACTGTTCTAGTGCCTCACCACCCTCACTATAATCGACTTTTCCCTTACATCCTACCCAAATTTACCCTCCCTGATCTTGAAGCCATTTTCCCTTGTTCTTTTGCCACAGACTGTGCTAAAGAGTCTTACAGAATCACAGAATGGCCCAGGTTGGAGGGGACCTCAAGGATCAAGAATCTCCAACCCCCCTGCTACAGGCAGGGCAACCAACCTCCCCATTTAATACTAGACCAGGCTGCCCAGGGCCCCATCCAGCCTGGCCTTGAACACCTCCAGGGACGGGGCATCCACAACCTCTCTGGGCAACATGTTCCAGCACCTTACCACTCTCATAGTAAAGAACTTCCAGGAGGACAGGGCAGCCCAGGCAGTCCATCCTGTACACATTTTGTTCAGCGCCAATTCTGAAAGCATTAAGAAGGTAGATGCTGCTTTAGAAGCCAGCCAGTAGAATGTCTTTTCAGTCGTGGCATAGTTTGCCGTTATACATCATGAAAATATGTCTTTTACAATTTCTACGTGCTTTTCATGTGGTTGGTCTCTGCATTTTGTTTAAAGTGTTGATTTTAAGATTTAGGAGAATTAACTAGAATCATCTTTTGGAATGAAAATATGCACAGCAGCTTTTGAGAGCTGGATCTGTAGTTTGTTTCTTGTAAGTCTTGCATGCATTTAGTTGGTAGTTTGTCTGCTTACAGTTTTTTTTTTTAACATAGAAATTAAAAGGATATCACCTCTGGCTTGTAAATAATAAGAAAGAAATAGGTATTTTTATGTTACTTTCTTTTTAAGATAAAAATACAGTCATTTGCCTTTAGATTTAAGGCATTAAATTATTAAGCCTGAGTTCTATAAAGAGTAAAAATCACCAGCTGTATGCACATCTCATTAACCTGAATTGTTCATTTGTTACCAGATTTACTTGAATTACTTGGGAAACTATATCCCCAATGCTTGGACACGGGAAACTGGATGCACTATTTGTGATTTAGACATGCTGGATCTGTCAACAGTAACGGTAAGAAAACTTGTGAAACAAGAGCAAAACCATTGTGAAAGCATTTGATAGGTATGTAGTGATTTCTGATTCAAAAAGGCTTTGGTATGCACTCTTATGTTTAATAGGCACCTGAGGATATTTTGTCTCGTATATGAAACTATAAGGAAGGAAGTTTAATTTACTGAAAATGCCAATACTTGTGGAAATAATTTCATGCATGCATTTTAATATCGGTTTCCCCAATATTACTGAAACTAACCCCTTCCCCAGAAGAACTCAGATCCTCTGTTCACTGTATTTAATTTCTTGTCTGTAGTGAAGACATGAATGAGGACAGAGCTTAGAGGGTCATGAGGGTTTAGGATAGCACAAAAGAAGTGATGGTTTGTTTGGCACTGAAAGTAGTGTGACAATTTCTGGACAATAAGAAGCTTGTAGAATGGGATATAAATTCAAGAAGTTATTGCAGGAATTGTAATCACTTTCACATCCTTTTAATATACATATATATTTACACATACATCTTTAATTTGAAGGTAGAACATTTTTCTGATGTTCTGCTGAAAGTTTTTGCACTCTCAGCTATATGTTAAAGTTTACCTGAGGAAAAAAGTTAAGTTTTGTCTGAGGGTGTTGCCTAAGGGGTAGTTTAAACTCAAAGCCATTAATGGAGAGTACCTTGCAATGATCGACTGGATAGCTTTTCGTATAGTTTAAGTACATCTACTTGGAATGGATCTTCCTTACTGTAGCTCATTCTTTGGACATCATACCTCACTCACTCTGCCAGCAGAAATAGTGAGACTTTTCCTTGGCCTCTGTGGAAGTGTTTACCTCTGGCATTTCTTAGTACAAGCAGTATTTCATTTTCTGAACGCGCTTTCTGTTCTGGCCTGGCTGGTTGCTACTTAACAAGAAATCTTTAGAATAAAAAGCAATCATATAATCACAGACTGTTTGGGGTTGGAAGGGACCTTAAAGATCATCCAGTTTTAAGCTCCCTGCTGTGGGCAGGTTTGCCACCCACTAGATCAGGCTGCCGAGAGCCCCATCTAACTGGCACTGGGGTTGCTTTATTTGATTTTATGTATTGGTGCGCTCATATCTCCTGAAGACTTTTTCATTGTTGCTCTTTTCACAAGAAAGTCAGGATCAGTTTTGTTGATGCCAAGTTGTTAAGAGCTTTGAGTTCCTTCAGATGAATTCCGACATATGTTCTTGTCTTGATGAACTTAGCTGCTGCTGTTCAAACATCTTGGGCTGAGTCTGACATGCAGACCTTGATTTGACATCAGAGGAAGATGCAGTGGCCAGACACCTGGTTTTCAGCCCATCGCATGAGTTTAGTAACGTTATTTTCTGAGGACTTCCCACTGTGAAGGGCAGGGTGGTTTATGCAAGATGGAGAGGATAGAAGCATCACCTTGGGCCCTGCTGGTTGAGCAGTAGCATCCAAGGTGCTCCCTGGGGACAGTTTGAGTAGTAATACAGTTCTAATAGCCTAAATTAAACTGAACAACAAATTTAATGTTCCTTTGGCTAATGCTTAAATCCTGAGGCTTTTTACTAGTGTAGAAAATTTTGCATGTGAGCAGCAAGGATGACTTCACTGCTCCTTGTGTTGCATTGGCAGCTCCTGGACTCTTTTGCACTATGGCTTCAGAGTGCTGCCCCGTGTTTCTTCAAAAATTATCACACACTTTCTTACTGCTAGTGAAAAAATAAGCTTTAAAATGTGGAACGTATGTCCTTTAGTAAAAGAGTGAAAATCTGTTAGAGAAAATGCAATATCACCTAGAGCAGCCTGGGTGCTCCTGAAGTGTTTTTCCCAGGGCATAACTGGGAAGAAGCAAAGTTCAGATTGGATAAATTCACATACTGGGGATTAAACTTGTTCATTCAGACATAGATTCAGATAGTGCAGTCACACCTCCTTATAAGTATGGGGAACGATGCTCTAGATCAATTAACTCTGCTTTATGGAGATACAATGGCAGTGCAATTTGCAGGAATGTCAAACTCTAGTCCTTTAAACCTGCTTTTGTTACACTCTTGACTTTTAGTGTAGACATTGGAGCCAATCAGTTCATGCTCCTGTATTTTGGAAGATTATTAGTAATTCGTGCTTGTCCCTATAATCTTTGCAGATCCAAATGTAACCTGCTTCTCTTTCCTCAGGAAAACATAGTGAAATGGCTTTGAATTAGAAAAATATGCAGAATAAATTGTGATAGCAGCACTGTTATTGTTAGCACATTTGTTCAGTAAACCCAGTGGCACAGGCTGCTTTCCTCATCACTTGTGATCAGTGTTATCAGTATCAGTCCAACTCCAGTCACAACAGGGTTGTCTCCACGAAATGCTGCGGCTGCTGCTTTCAGGACGTGTGGGTGCGCATACCTTCATCAGCTGTTCTGAAGTTGTTGGGCTGTCTGTGTGACTGTCTGCTGGGTTTGCAGATGAAGTCATAAATAAGAGGCATTCTGGGTAAGCACTTGGTGTTGTAATGTTTCCTAGCGCACTTGCCAATTTGTTTCTGGACTTCCAGTACAGACGGTGATACTGTGAAAACTCAACATGCGCTGATTGTTTATCCAGATGCTTTTCAAGCAAGTATGGGCTTGCTCAAGGAAAACTAACTTGCAGTCTTCTATAGGCATATAAGGTTTCTCTCAGAGCCTCTGGAAGGCTTAGATATTTGTATGGACTGTCTACTTTGGAAGGGGAAAGAAGCTCTGTTGAGTCACTGCATTTGTGTAGGTTTAAAGACCTTTGAATGTTGGATTTCTTTGTCTCAAATAATGCAATAATGTATTTTAGGAACACACGAGTTCTGTCTAGTTTATTTTAGCAGCCATGATCTCTGCATCAAACACATGCAAAACAGGAATTTTAAAAGGTGTGAATTGATATGAGAGGGTGGCTTCCTTAGGTGTAAGGGGAGATGCTCTGGTTAGAGTTTATGACAGCTCTTAATAAAATCAATAAGCAGGGAAGTAATGCTGAACTCATTTATGATAGCTATGGGGTATAGTGCATATGAAAGGATGTGCAAGGCTTTTGCAGTCTTTGTCTTAATGACTGAAATATTTTGATAATTCTTTATCATTTAATTACTTTTAAAAAAATAGTTCCCCATGCTTTCCTGTAAATCTCTCATGTATATACAAATTATTCAAAAACAAAACAAAACACCACAATTTTTGCTATGCATTTCTTCTATTTAGTTCTGTACTTTTTGCTGTTAAAACATATTTAATAGAGAAAAAATTACAAATCTTTTTACATTAGTTTTGGACTTCGATTTCTCAGTTTCTGTTGTTGGAATTCAAAAAGTTTTCCATTTTCCATTATCTTTGCTTTGTCAGATAATTCACAAAAACATTCCATTATCTGAATCCATTATCTTTGCTTTGTCAGATAATTCACAAAAACATGGGTAGCAGCACATCAGAGCTAGTTGGCTTAGACCATTTCAAAACTGTGCAGTCAGGTTTATTACAGCATGACATTAGTTGCTTTTTAATAAAACTAGTCTTAGAAACAAGGCAAGTCAAGTTACTGGTTGTGTCAAAATATCATTACTTTTTTTTAGGAATATCCCAGAGTAAAAATTGGTGTTTTCATTGAACAACCCACTCCTTTCCTACCTAAATTTTTAGACAGACTGTTGACTCTGGATTACCCTAAGGAGGCTCTCAGTGTCTTCATTCATAATAATGTAAGTATATTACTATTCTGAAAAGCTTCATTTCATAGAAGTCATGGTATGAATAAAAATGCAGGTGAAAAGTATGTAGATTTTCTGTATACATATTTCTTAACTACATAGGAGGAGGTAATGTTTCATAATTTATTATACAGAAGTGGAAAAAATACAATAGTGAAATGAAGTTCGGTCAGTGCTTGCTGAAATCTACTGAAACAAACTACTTAGAAATTGAATTTTAAGCTGTATGCTTCTGAGAGAAGTACTAATTGGTGTAATAACAATACTTGTCACTGGATTAGCTTTTCATTTTGTTGTTGATATCCCATTTACGTTTCTTTTGATGCTGTTGCTGGGTGCCAGGGGAAAGACCATTGTGGACAGACAGATCTTGAATGGCAGTATAGATTAGTTGCTTTCTGAAATAGATTTAATGGTTTCTGCTAATTATCTAATGATCTGGTAATACTAATACTTCACTAGTGACATGCATCGGTATTACTATTTGCATGAGTGAGGCGACATGTATGTGCAAGTCTCATGGACAAAGAGCATTGCAAGATGAATGTCAGGAAAAAATTAGAATTTTGGTTTTTTGATTGGGCAGACATCATTGTTAACATAGCACAACAGTTCTGAGTAACAGAGCAGAGCAGAAGCAGAGCTGAGTTTTAAAGTTCTCAATGCCTTTTGGAAAGGAGTTCTTAAAGACATAAATATGATCTGCAGATAGGAATTGTAGACTAGGCTAGGGGTCATTGCTTCAGCCATAAGTTGAAAGATGTTCAGAATGAATTTAAGACTGAACAGCTTTTCAATTATAGGCAGGAAAAAACCATCACCTTTAGTTACTATGAAGTTATCTGTTATAGCAAAGCCTAACAGTGAGGACAGTGGTCTGGAAGGATTGTATACTACTGAGATCCCTTACATTAGGGGTAGGGTAATGAGAAATTAAAGAGACAGCCACTGGGACTACTTTTCTGAGAGGATGAATGTGCAGCATTTTTAGTTGATTGAAAAAATTAGATTTGGTTTTATCACGTTAGAGCAAGATAATAGACGAATACCCCTGAACTCTAATCTCAACCTCTTCTGCCACCATCACTGCTTCTAGAAATGATGCCACCAAGCTCTTTTGCCTACTTTGTTAGCCAAGGCTGATGACATTCTAAATTTCCTTATTGCAAGCACTCTTGAGTGTGGTTTCATTCCCAGCCACCTTAGTAGCAGCGAATGATTTCTTCCAACTGGCTGCTCTCTTCTTAGGGAGAATAGAGTAGGAGTTGTGGTCTGGAGCTGGGGCACGTGGTGCACAGCTGTCCTTCTCTGGCTGGGCACCACAAGTGGCAACTCCCCTCTCTCTAAAGCCCTTCTGGTGTGACATAAAAATCCCTCTGTGCCAGTGAGGTTGAGGATGGAGTTTGATGTTTGTAAAACAAGTATTGTGATAAAATGCTGCATATACAGTTTGTGAATTGCATCACTGGTTTGGATGTACAGGTTTGATTCATACTGCTGATGTGTTGGCTTTTCTTGCTAAAACTTTGGACTGAACCACTTGATTTTTTTGATGATAGCTGTACTGGATTATCTTCAAATACTGCTTGCCATCTGTTTGCTTAGGATAGAATACAATTTGTTCTTGGACACTGTGTTTATGATTTCACAGCAATTTGTACCTTTCATTCACTATAAACAATGTTAACATGATTACAGGAGGTTTACCATGAAAAGCACATCAAGAAATTCTGGGAAAAAGCCAAGAACATTATCAGAAATATAAAAATTGTTGGACCTGAAGAAAATCTGAGTCAAGCAGAAGCCCGGAACATGGGAATGTAATTTCTGATTTTTAAATCCTTTATAATGGTGCATCCACTAACACTTTTTTTTTTTTCTTTAATGTATATTACTTTGCTCATTAAATACTAACGGTCTCACATCTTAAAGTACAGAAGTGAAAGGTTTTGTCTAGAACAAGCCCTGAATATATAATATTTACTATTGAGTATTTTATGGCTTCTGTTTAATAGAAAAGCTATTGGTTACTTCTAGGAAAATGTCTCCTTGTTGGACTTCTCTATTTCAGTAGTCTACAGCCCTGACTTCTGATGAAGGCACAGACAAGAACAGACTGAAGAAATAACTGATGACTCTTTATTTTTACATTATATTCAGCATAAACATGAATATATATTATAATATCTGACATTTTTTGTTATATTCAGAGTTTAAGAGTATAGCATGGCATCAATTGAGAGAAGGGACTTGTCTTGGTGTTCTTGGAATTTTGTTTGTACAAGGTTTTGTTGCTCGAAGCCACTGGGAAACTGAAATTTGGCTGGGCTCCAGGCTGGCCTCTCCCATAGCCTTTCTAGGAAATATTATCCATGCCCACAGTGGCAGAAGCAGCCATTCACATAATAAAAAAGCATTATTTTTAGTAAACTCTAAGCAATTAGCTACACCATTCACAAATTGTTTGAACTAGAAATAAGCGTAATATGTATGAGATGAGATCATCCCAAAATTATTTATTTAGAAAGCTAAGTATGATCTTATATGTGAACAATGTAGATGTCACCAACAGTTGCTCCTTTCCTTTTGGCTGGGACAGGACAAAATCAGGTTATCTGCAACTTCCTTTCACTCTTGCTCTTCTTGGCCAGCCTTCTGATTGTCATCAGCTTCTCTGGAATGATTACTTTTTTCCTCAGAAAATCTAGCTCAAAATTTAGATGTTCATGACAATGACAGTTCCAGTAAAGCAAATTATTAGCCCTCAATTCAGATAGCTTCCAATGCAACCTCTCTTGTTTCTCACCAATATTGCAACAGAAGTTGCTTTGTAACAGAGATTCTTCAAATCTTTTTTAATGGTTTGGTTTGCAGACACTGATACATTTATTTCTCCTGCATCTCTCCACACATTAATTGATAATTTTGTTTTATTTGCTTCAGATGTGTATTCTCTATTTCTCCAAATTAACTGATTTTACTTTATTTCTAGTAGGTTTAGAGTGAATTTGGTATTCTTACTTGCACAATTCACTCTAAAAGGTATTTATCTGATGCAGCTAAAATTTTTTTTTTTTTTTTTTTTTTTTTTTTTTTTTTTTTTAATGCAGCTAACATTTAATGCAATTCAGTGCCTGGAGTTGAAATTAACAAAAGAGAAGTTGGGCATTGAAGGTGCAGTTTGTTTTCAGGAGAATACTTTTGAGTATATAATGTAGCTACTCAGTTTTCTTCTTACATCATTTTTCCCCATTTTGTCTTAGTAAAAACTGATGATAAGTCATGATGAGGTTCTTAGTGAGTGAGACTTTCACATTTAATATACATGTGAGTAGAATAACTTTTTTTCCCCCCACCCATATCCATGCAGCAAATTTCTTCCTGCTTTTCTCATTCATTTAATAAGTAATAGCAAGGGATTCACTTTCCAGATGTCTATTAATATGGAAAAGCCCTCTCTTGAGCTTTGGATAGTTGTATACATTTTGGAAAATGCTCCACATTGCATAACCATCAAAGAGTTGTTACGATTCATCAATATAGACAAACAAGTGCATAGCTTAAACAGGCAGAAACAGAAGGAAGGGGATTAGGGAAAGAAGAAAAATAAAAGAGAATATAAAGAAAAAAGCGTAGTTGCAAATTGAGTTTTTTGCCTTTGCATGTATATTCCTTCAAAATGCTACCTTAGTGGTTAATGCTGGTTGGATTTTGAGATGTACTTTTTCTCTCCTGTATGCTTCTTGAAAATTAGAGGACATTACATCAGTGTCTCAGAACTCCCATTTGGTATTGATAAATGATGGCTGGGATAGCCTGTGAGTAGGGCAAATACCTTGGATGTGGTTTAAAGGAAAACTGAGGATTAAATCTCTCAAATGTCAAGTATCGGAGACTTGTATTTTCCTGCTTCTGCTGAGCTGCTTCTTTTGAACTCTTCGGCAGTTTTGGGTTTCAGTCTCAGCATTTTGAACTTCCAGTGTTGCAAAAGAAATACAACTTTACCACTCGTATCTAATTACAATAGCTTTCAGTTGTAGTAATTGTGGTGATGTTACCTAAGCCTGAAATGCAAAACTAAAGGTTAGTGCTTTATCTATTCCATGGCTACATTTATTTGTTTGTAGTGATGGTGATAGGAGCTCTGCTGGGAGGAGCAATGGCTGTGGCTGGGATAGTGAGCAGTGCAAAATGAGATCCTAAATGGTAGCAATGTCTGTCCATGTCACCAGGCACCTTTTCTGTCAAGAGTTCTTTCTGATGGCCTGAATGCTCTCCTGTTGACTCACAGTCCATGTCTGGAGTTGTACTACCAAACTGAGAGGGATATGAAAATGATAAATTGCTAATTCAAATTGTATCTAAACAGCTACAAATGACTTAATGCTAAAGAAATTGGATAGACGATGCGTTCCCCCTATGAAGAAGTAAGGAGATCTCAGGGGAAGGTAAAATGTGCAGAACAGTGATTTTGATCCTTCTTAGATGAAGTCAGAGTTCTGGATGGGCTGGTGTTTGTCAGTAAAGTTAATCATTTTTCTGACTGCAAAATACTGTAAGCTAATCTGCTGAGCTTCAGACTTCCAACAAAATAGCTTCGTGTTCTGTTAAATTTACTAAATCTACTGAATAGCCTCCTTGTCAAAAATAATATATATTTTTGTATTTATACCTATAATATATTTAATATTCTTGTTTATAAAAGTTGAAGTTAGAGCTTTCACACTGATTTGCACTGTAGCTACGTTTCCAGACTATTCATGATAGTAATGCTTTTAATGACTTCTCAGTGGATTTTTGAATTACCAAGTACAACTACTTAGACTGAAACTTTTGATTTAGGGTTTTGTTTGTTTATTTGCTTGTTTTTTAAATTAAGATGTGAGTAAAGAGCAGAAGTTTTGTCAACAGTAAGCACATTGAAAGGGATTTTATAAAACTCTGGTTATTTAAAAAAGGGCAGAAGCTGAAGGAAGGACCATACACTTTGAAATAATGTGAACAATGGAACAATTTTTCAGTTTTATTTGCTTACAAGAAAATACAAATATTTTCTGTTTGTTTGTTCTCATTGTTGATAATTAAAAACATCAATTCTATTCATATATTTGTAGCAGCAGATGGTACTGCAGCTTTTGGAAAGGTTTGTCAGTGTTGTGGCTGAAACTCTGGACCAGCGCAGAGCTTTCACTCTCAAATTTAGGTTCCTCATTAGTGGAATGGGGATAAGGATGCTGGATATTTCTGGAATGAATTTAACAACTAATGTCAAGTGCAATATGAATGGCTACTACTAATAATTGTAATTAATGCTAATATAAAATACAGGTGAATTGCATTCAGTAGTTGTAAAGTTTTGAATGGAATTTGAAAATGCCATGAAGACTTAATTGTTGGGCTGTGTTATGGCAGGAATAAAACCTGCCAGTTTCAATTGGGACAATTATGTGAGAAAGTGCTGATTAAGGAATTGTGGTCATATAAGCATGTATTCATAAGACAGGAAACTTTCAGCAAATATTAGTTATGGCAAAGCCAGACACTGAGCAAAGATTTACAATGTATCTGTGTCCAAACACTGGCTTTCCTAGCAATGAGAATGCCACTTCTGTCACTTCAGTATTTTAAAAATTTGATTCAAATCATTATTACATCTTGAGTGACTGAGTTTGAAGAGGTTGCTGAAATTTGTGGAGTAAAAAAGTCCTACCTTCTACCATAATTTCTGGAAAGCCATAAATCCAAAATCCTTTAAGCATAAGAGCATTTGATTATCAAGAAGTCTTTTGTTTAATAAACCATAGAGGAGATGTACTAAGTGCTGACCTGCTAGGTTAGGCAGCGGAAGAGAATGAAGGAGACACAAACAGGGAGCCATGCCAGTGGTCACTGACTTGTATGTAGTCTGTCACATCCACCATTTGTCACTACCCCTGAAGTGACAGAGTTCTTTTCTGTTGCAGAAAACCAATCAGAAATGATCAAATCAAATAGAACTTGAACTAAAATTATGTTTGTAGGCATTTTACAGCATGAAAGTAAAACAATGGGAACACTTAACGCTATGATGGAATTAATGCAAGTTCAGTGAATTATACTGGGGAGAACAGACAAAATCAGTAATTCCATTTGCATGACAGAAAGCTACTGCTTTAGTATGACTTGAGGAGTCATTCCACTTTCTCAAAAGTCCGTTTGATCTACCATTCTGCTGGTGTAGGGAGGCTGAATTCATTCTACTCTGCTGTTGCCTAACAAGTGTATCCTGACAAATGCATAGATGTGTGCTCCATGTATCTTACATTATGGTGTCTTTCTTTGACTGTTGTAGCATATGCATTAAAGGGCTGTTTATGAAATTTACAGCTATGGTATTTGTGCATTTGGCATTTGTGAACCTCTTCTGGAAACATGTGAGGTAACCAATTTTTTTTGGTCTTTTTAGGGACCTTTGTCGCCAGGATGAAGCATGCGAATACTACTTCAGCATAGATGCAGATGTTGTACTGACAAACCCAAAGACTTTAAAGATACTGATAGAACAGAACAGGTGTAGTATATCTCTTGATTCTACAGAAATTCTTCGGACTCTTGGGGCCCTTCCAGAGAAAATAAAATCCTGTCTGTTCTTGCAGATTTAGATCCTCTTTGTTTACTTGTGATATTTGATTGCCATGGCCCAACAATTCATTAAGTGTTTTGTTCCTGTCAAGCAGCAATTTCTCATAAGAATTTTAGATGCTTCAAAGTTGCTATGGCAAAAATGGTACGGTCTAAAGAGGTTTTATGACATGAGTTAGGGTCTCAGTAACTAGTGATTTCAAAGTTATACACACAGTTACAAAAAAAACCCACCACCACCAACAAAAACCTTGCAAAATATACCTACTAGTAGATACCCCCTGAAACAAAGAGCTTTTTTATTCTTTGTGTTCTTTTGGACTTCCCTGTTTTGACACTAAATTTTGGGTAGCTAATTTTCAGACTGAAGTAACTTTTGTACCTGCAGTTTCACCATTTTCATTTTAATATTCTTTTCCTTGTCTCTGGCGTTGTGATTCTTTTTATGCTACCATGCTGTGGGGAGTATTTCTTGGCTGACAGAAATACAAGCTGCTTCTGCTTTATAGGAATCATTGCTTCTGTTACGGTGATGTTATTTCTGGGCTGTAGGAGCTTGAATAGTTTTTCTTTTTTTGCAGCTGAAATTCAGAATAGCTGCTCCCAGGTTTGATAGTCACTGGGGTTTGGACTACACTCAACAAGTCAGAAAAGCCGGTATTTCTTGACATATCTTCATATCACAATTCATATCTTTTTACTGAATATTCTTACTTCACAGAAAGATAATTGCTCCGCTTGTAACTCGTCATGGGAAGCTTTGGTCCAATTTCTGGGGTGCTTTGAGCCCAGATGGCTACTATGCTCGTTCAGAAGATTACATTGATATTGTCCAAGGGAACAGAGTGTAAGTAACCTTAAGCTGATTTTTAAAGTCAAGGGATTAATGTATGGTTATCCAGAACGTTTTCTTACGTTTTCATACAGTCTTGTGTTTTTTCTGAGAAGTGTAAAGTTAGTTGCACTGTTCAACTTCTAGTATTCCATTGAAGCAATATGTTTAACATGACAAGCTATCACTAATGGACATAGTGATGACTAGTACCTATCTGAGTGTTTGGATATTCTACTCTGCAAGTATACAGTGCAGAAAATGGCAAAGCAGAGAAATAGGAAGAAAAGAAAAACTGTACCCCAGGAACTTTAGTCAAAATAAATGATTCTTGTATTCATCAAATCTTTTTGAGGCAATTATTTAATCAGTGCAAAACTGAATGACTGTAATTTCTTTGTTCTTGCGTTGTTTCTTGTATGCTATCTCAGGTATGTTTATATATTCTCTTGACAAACACTTTCATTGCATTTTTAGATTTGTCCTTCCCTAAGCTTTTCTTTCCCATAAATGATATGTTTTCATTGCCTTGAAAGAACAAAAAGATCTGAAACAGACTGCTTGAAAAGGAATGGATTGTTCTCATCAGCACTGAAGGATGTTTTCATGGCACAGGAGGCTTGGCTCTGGGAGGGAGGGGACGCGTAAAGCACGCATTATAGCAGCACTGCTTTGTTGTTAATATTGGCCCAACTCACATAAATATATGACCTGCGGGTGGTCAGTGGGTGTTTGTGTGAGAAGGTCAAAGCAGCTATGCTTAAACTCATTAAAAAATCTGTTTTAGAATTATTTTATCCATCTGGCAGTGTAGAATAATATTATAATATAAAAGACTTTGCCTTAAATCTGGAAACACGAAGTACATTTGTAGTTAAAACTCACTTCAGGGAATTTGACTTTTTTATTTTTTATGACAATACTTTGTAAAAATTGAATTGCTGCCCATGCCTATTTTTGAGATTTGATTTCTTGCTGTCCAGCTGCAGTTTTTCAGATGTCTTGGGAACATTTCAAGTTTGTTGCTTTGAAACTTGCTTTGTCTTGTCAGCAAATACATAGATGCTGAGTTAGTGGAATGGAGAACAAAATAGTTTTTGCAGCTTTAAATTATTTCTTTTCTGTTACAGAGGAGTATGGAATATACCTTATATGGCTAATATATACTTGATTAAGGGCCAAACTCTCAGGTCAGAGATGAAAGAGAAGAACTACTTCATGCGTGATAAACTGGATCCTGACATGGCTCTCTGCAGGAATGCCAGGGAAATGGTAAGGTGTATCTATAACGACTTGCTTTTTAAATGCACACAGACTACTTTGTGTCTTGCTACACTTGGTTGCTTTGCTTGATTGGTCTTAGATTTTATATTTTACTTCTAATTCAAAGTACTGGCCAATTTTTGTGATGTGAAACATTTTAGATGTATTTGTTCAAATTGTTGAGTGGAAGTTTTTCTAATGTCGGTACACTGGTTATATAGTGATTTTTATTTAAACTGAAATGTCCTGTTGAGGTTAAAATACCTTCCTAGTTGGAGCAACCTCATGTACAATTTTCAATTTATCATTGCATGCAGAATGTCTTTATTTTGTACACTTTCACAGAATAAAAAACTTCTAGCAGATTAAAATGGAGCATTCTGCAATGTAATGTATAAGCTTTAAAATAATAATGGACAGTGTTGGTATAAAAAGCCTGAGTGATTTATGAAATGGTAGGAATCTTCTTGGAGTACAGAAGTTACTCCTTAAGTCTTCCAGGTTAGATTGAAACTGTACCAGAAATTTGTTACTTTGAGCTGTAAGTAATGAGAGAAAGTTTACTTGTACTGTAAAAATATGAATACGTAAACCCACATTTCTACTGATATTTACACTAGTTTCAGCACAGAAACAAATAAGAGCTAAACCAGACCTATTTCCAGACACTATAACATTGAAAAATAATTTTGCTGAATTGAACAAGAAAAGTTGGCAAGTATTAATTTTTTATTTATTCCCTCATAACAAGGCATGATTTCTTTTGTTTGTACTGATTCCTCAGAATGTTCCCATCCAATTCTCTTGTATTCAAGCCTTCTCAGCGTCAGTTATTGCAAACCTGTGCTTCCCATCCGCTCGTTCAACTAATCTGACTGCGGCTCATCAGAAAACAGCTTTCTCCTTTTTTTTTTTTTCTCTTTTTTTTTTTTTTTCCCCTCTCAATCTGTGCTGTAAGATGGTTTGGTACGTGCTTGTTTTTGTATTGCAGCAGATAAGAAGGGGCTGGTGGAAACAGCTTTGACATGTACATTGTGAGCTTTGCTTGGAGATGCATGTTGTCTGTAAAGGCGTATCAGCTTTTGTCAGAGGCTGCTATTTCCCTATTGTAACTGTGGAAATCTAGTAGATCTTGGACAAACAGAGAAACTATGTATCAGAAAACTGATGTGATGATTCTCCTTCATTTTAGACTTTACAAAGGGAAAAAGACTCCCCTTCTTCGGAAACATTCCATATGCTCAGACCCCCAAAGGTGTTGCTTTATTTTTTGTTTTAAATCATTAGTTCTTATTACATACAGTGTTATTTTGCCACAGGAAGATCCTTCTCCTCTGTCCTTATTCCTTGCAAAATGTCACTCCATCTTTCTCTTCAGTCTTGTTGGGTTCAAATTAGCACCAGGAACAGTTTCTTTACAACCAGCTCCAAGTGACATAGGCTGCTTATTTCCCTGGGGAGGATTCTCATTGCTAAGCTTAAGGTGTTCTAAAGCTGTGTTCCAGCGGATAAAATTGATTCAGCAGCCCTAGTAAAGCTCGAATGGCAAGCAGGTCAGCCAGGGCCCCTCGGTAAACATAGAGCAGTTGTGCAATCGCTGCCATTTAGACTGTTTTTCCTGAGCCAGACCCTCCTTATTCTCCCTGCTGCAGCTACTTTATGATTTGATTGGTGCCCAAAACAAGGCACGTCTTTAACAATCATTATCATTCTAACAAACTTGACTCTCTTTCAGACAAAAGATAGATCAAAAATAAGAAAATATCCAAGGGAGGATGCCTTATTGCCATAAATCTTGATTGCAAATGCTTCTGAAATAACATTTGAATCTGAAAAGTGGTGAATAAAATAAATGTTCAAGTTCTTAAGAAAAAAAAAAAAAACAAGTAAAAAAAAAAAAAAAAACCAACAAATCACAAAACCACCCTATTTCCTGCCGTCAATTCTAATCAAATGAGTCTTGTTAGTAGCTTAATAGTTTGATAATGAAACTGTCTTACCACACTTTACATCCTGCATATAATTTTCCAGTATTTGCTAAGGGGAACATACTTCAAAGTGCTCACTTATTTTGCACCCTGATCTGAAAATTCTTATATTCTGTATTCGCCAAAACTTTTTTTATTTCAGGCACGAGAAGAATCATGTAGTGAATACTCTGAAATATGTTTCTTGTTCTGCTTTCTATTACTTTTTCTGTTAGCTTGTTTTTTCAGTGTTTAAGCAGAAACTATACTTTTGTTCATCAGTTTGAGAATAGATACTGCCAGTGTGTCTGCTTAGGTTTTCTGGAAAACAAGCAATTGCTTCACTTCTGTTTTCTCTTTTCTTTGTTTTTGCATTATGAAGAATATATGCTTTGGTTTAACTTGCTTAATGGGTATATTCAATCAATGCTTATAAACAAGAAATCATGAACTCTAGTTTGTGACTACTGTGAACCATTTGAAGAGTTAAGACACTCAATGAACAATACTTGTGTAATATTTTTGTATGGATGTGATATATTATTAAAGAATTGCAGGCATAGAGACTTACAAAACATTGATTTTGCTATGATGGACAGTTTTGCTAATGATGTTTTCTCTGTTTGGTGTAGGGTGTTTTCATGTACATTACGAACAGACACGAATTTGGAAGACTTATCTCCACAGCCAATTATAACACCTCCCACTACAACAATGACCTCTGGCAGATATTTGAGAATCCTGTGGTATGTTCCTTACTACTGATTAGAAAGTTATTAAAAAACAACCGAAAAACAACCTTATGTCATTAACTACTTTGGACTTAAAGACTTTACATGAAAAATATTTAAACAGCGCGCAGCATACATCTAGTGCAATAAATGGTGTTCTGCACCACCCATTTAATATCAATTAATCAATTACCGATTACAACAGTAATGAGAAATGGCCCTGATGTAACAGTTTTCACAGTTTAGGTACAATGAGATCCAGTTCTTCTATGATAATAAGAAATAGTTTAATTGTTTCTTGTGCTTTCAGTAGGGCACCTGAACAGAATAAAAATGATTTTCTTCTTTCATTTGAATGAATTCTGAATATTTTAAAATCATTCTTTTCAGGACTGGAAGGAAACCTACATAAATCCCAATTATTCAAAGATCTTCACTGATAATATAGTAGAACAGGTAGGTATAAATTCTCTTTGAAAGAGGCAAGTAGTAGTAGTCTTATTTGTGAGACTGACGTAATGAATTTTCATACAGCAATTGTTTCCATGCTATTGCTATTTTGGTTTGTGGCTGAGCAGTTTAAAGTTTTGGACCTCTAGTGAATTTGCCACTGAAAAAACTGAGATAAGTCCAAAAAATAATTGCTGTATTGCTCAGAGTAATGGAATTGTCCAAGTAATTGCTTTCTTCAAAGTAAAATTGTAATTAATTCATTAGAAAAAGCAAGTACAACTAGCAGAAAATTTTAATTTTTGTTAAGAGATTGCTGTTGCAAAGCAAATGTAAGGTAAGCTCTTAAATATGCTTTTCTTGCAGGGTTGTTTTTCTGCTTTGAATTCTGTAAGGTCTGTGGCTGTGAAGGCTTTTGCCGGATATTTAAGTCTTTTTCTGTCTGGCTGGCTGCTTTCACATAGCTTGTCTGTGAATAGCACTTGCACCAGTCTTAGACACTTACTTCTATGTCAATTATCCACAGTCATTTAATGAATTTTGTTTAATTAAGAAGCCAGGATAAATTGCTTTTGTATTTAAAAGCATACTAATTTTGGAAGTATTTTTCTTAATGAGTCTTGTGTGAATGACTGGAGTCATCACACAATGCACAGAATATTTGGGTACACTGACAGAGCTGATAATGCTGGATTATGACTTACAAGGTAGCTCTTAGTTTCTGCTTCATTCTGTCAGAGTACACTTGTGGACCAAGTAGAAATTTAATTATTTAAATGTGTCCAAATTATGACACAGAAAAGAATTGCTTTTTTTTTTTTTTTGTAAGTGACAGAAAAGTGAAAATGTCCTTGGAATGAGATGTTTAGCAATTGAGAATAACTGTTCTAACAACTTCATTAAAAGAGATTAATGTAGATTTCATTTCATCTTTCCATAGCCATGTCCAGATGTTTTTTGGTTTCCCATATTTTCTGACACAGCTTGTGATGAATTGGTAGAAGAAATGGAACATTTTGGACAATGGTCTGGTGGAAAACACCAAGTAAGTGTCAGCCTTTATAAACACGTCCTTACTAAGACAGTACATTTATAACAAGCCACAGCATGCTGCAATAAACAAAGTGTCCAAGAAATGCTAATAACCTAAGACATCTGCTGTGTGGAGTAAAATACTGAATTTTGTCTGCCATGCAGTTTGATGTTCAGTAGATTTAGAGACATCCTCGGTTAATGCTGAACTAGAAAATTCAGACACTAACAGCAACAGCTGCTGTAGTAGTTATCCAAGTTATCCAGCAGTGGCTGGTCTTTGATAATTCTTCTGACTTCCTCTAAGGTCTTGATTTATCAGACTTGTCCCTCAAAGCACGTATCCACGGACTTTATGAAGTACTGTGTTAGTACTTGCACCAAGCTTGAAGTATTAACTACTGCTTAAACCAAAGTTTTGAGAACAGGAACATTTGTCGTTTTCACAAATATTTGGAAGGAGATGAATTACAGTCAGGGCTTTACTGCAGGTTGGAGCCCCCAGAGAAACTTTTTTTTTTTAGCATACTTTTAAGATAAAAGTATTTTAACATGTTTGTTATCATGACGAGTTGATGCCTGTACTCTCATCTAACTTCTATTGCGTCTACATCTCAATAATTAAAAATGGTACCCTAGTGAAATCCTTATTTACAGGCAGTATGTCCAAATATTGACTCACCTTCTAAGAACTGCCCAGTTCCTGCCCACTGATATCTCAGCAATTTATATCATGGCAGTTGGCTGTGAGATTATTGTGCATCAAGCTCAGATACGCCCACTAAAGCATTACTCTGCAGTTTTGTGATTCTGCAGATTCTACATATTTGTAGAAGTGCCAGAAGCATTCCATGCTCATATTTCAAAGCTATTTATGGTGTTTTCGTTAGGACAGCCGTATTTCTGGTGGTTATGAAAATGTCCCAACTGATGATATCCATATGAAGCAAATTGGACTGGATAACGAATGGCTGCACTTCATAAGAGAGTTCATTGCACCAGTAACGTTAAAAGTGTTTGCTGGTTATTATACCAAGGTACGTGTTTAAAAGTTGCAGATAATCTCTGAATAGAATAAATAATTCTAAGTATTTTATTGAACTGTATGCTGTGTTTGATGAGTTAACAAGTGATGTAGCAGTATTACAGATGAGTGTTGTGTTCTTAACTGAGTTTTGAATTAGCAAAGAAAACTCATAGCCCTTTGTGTGACAATGAAGTTCACATGTTGAAGTCTGATTGTATATTTTGTTTCAGGGATATGCTTTATTGAATTTTGTTGTAAAATATAGCCCTGACAGACAACGATCGCTCAGACCTCATCACGACTCCTCTACATTCACAATCAACATTGCACTCAACAAAGTAGGAGAGGATTTTCAAGTAAGTTGGCAAGTTATTTATTGAGCTAAAAAACATCATCCTTTTAAGTGTGTAATATTGTTTCCAAACAAGAACCCAAACAGACGTGCTTAAATACGGTGTTGAAAGGGAAAATATGTGCAACACAAATTGAGATATACGATTGAGTGGTGTTTCGGAGTACTAAACTTTCTCAGTTGCAGGATCCATACCTGCTGATGCAGTCAGGTTGAATTAGCCAAAATGGCTTCAGATGGTGCTGAGAAGAAGTTTAAGAAAAACTTCAGAGATGTTCATTTTCAACATTTTTGAAGTGCTTTGTCTTTTTGCAATAGAAAGCAATTGTTTCAAATATTTAAAATATTACCAGGTTGAATAAGCTTCTCTTCACGGCATCCTTTTTTTAAGTATGTTTCCCAGATTTCTTCCTTTAGAAAACACTGCTTCAGTTTGAAACTGACAGTTGGAATAATTTATTTAAAATTTATATAAGTACTGTCTTGGGTGAAGGTAGATGTTGATTTGCTCCATTCTTGTATTGCCTACCATACTGTTATTGATGAACTGTTCCTCAGAGATGCTGATTGAAAGAGTTGATATCCAGGGGACGTTAAAGAAAATCAAAAGGAAACTTTTTTTTGTTGCTATATCCTGCTTGTTACTTGTTGTTCTGAAGGCGATGTCATTTTAACAGTATTGCTGTGGTGTTTTCTTTTTTCTTTGCTTTTTGATTAAAAAGGACTAATCTTAAAAGTCTATTATTAATAACTGTGTATAAGTATAAAGAACCTAGTCATATAAAAACACAGGTAAATGAGTGCAGTGATGGGATTCTTTTTGATTTTATTTTTGCTACAGGGAGGTGGATGTAAATTTCTTAGGTACAACTGCTCCATTGAATCACCAAGGAAAGGATGGAGTTTTATGCACCCAGGAAGACTTACTCATTTACATGAAGGACTTCCTATCTTGAATGGCACAAGATACATTGCAGTATCATTTATTGACCCTTAATTTTATTGTTTTGCCCTCTTCAACATCAGTGTTTGGTTCCTTACATAAACATTTATTTATAGTTTTCTTCTGGAAGATGGTGATACACAGAGTTACTGTTCCCAGACAGCAAGGTTACTTTGGGCTAAAAGAATGAAAAAACAAACAGTTTTTAAATTGTTGAAGATTTCTCAATATGTGCTCTGAGCCTTGAGTTACAAAGTAAACGTGTCCTGCTTATTTTTCCATTCTGCTGTCTTGAAGAATAGGTGAGGAGAGAAAATGGAAAAATATTTTATAATTAATTCTTTCTTTGTTGGGAAAAAAAAACATCCTAGATGCAAAATTACCTGAAAAAATTATTGTGGTTTCCATTCTGTAAGTGACACACCTGAAGTTGTGTGGTATGTGTATTTGGTACCAATCGATTAAAAAACACAGCATAAAAACAGTATGGAGTGAATGTCATATGCAGTCATTGGGAGTTAAGCAATAATTCCATCAGCTGGTATATACTGAAGGGAAAACAGTTTGGTAACATGTCTTCTTAATTCATTCTCATTGTTAGAGGAGAAAAAAAATTGCAAAGAAGAAGCAACAAATAATTTAGCTAAGAAAAAATGTTTTCATCATTTGTTTTAAGAACTCATCCTCTTGGAAATTTATTTTTCTTCACCAAGTGACCTTCCTTTGAAATGAGTTATTTTTCTAAATGTGTAATTGCACCCAATTGATGCTGGAAATTTGATGTTTATTTTCACAGTGCTGATAAATTCTAATAGTGGGATATTTTGTAAAGACAATTTTCTATTATTTAAAATTACTTGAATTTTCTATCAGGAAAATGAAATTGCGGAAACCTCTTTTGAACTGAAGGATCTTAACTTGCCATTTGTTTTAAAGAAATCCGTTTAAAATAATCCTACTGTATCTACTGTTTGTAATTTAAAGAAACTTGAAGCAAACTATCTCAAAGTCTACGGTGCCAAAATGCACAATGTGTTGGAAAAACTTGTGAAAAATAAAAGGTAATTTTAAATTAAATGTAACAGCTTGTTACTTGACTGTATTAAGTAGTTCTTGCATGTTGCCATTGTTCTTACTCTAATTATATTTATTGCTAAATATTTTCAAAGGAAATGTAGATATATTTGGATTGCTAGGAGCTTCTTGAAGCATTGTCAGGCTTCAGCCATTTGCTGTGTTATTAAGTTGCTTCTGTTAGCTGATACAAGTGCACCGAAGTCCAACAGGTTATATCATATCACAACTGGAGTTGTGCTGAACTTTCAGAAGAACCCCAGCAGAATGGATGTTTCTCATCTTTTTTCTTTCTTTAAGTAGAAAAGTTTTTGATAATCTGAACAGATCGCTTTTAAGTGCTGATATTTTATGACACTTCATATCAGGTTTCCTAAACAAAAGTTCTGTTTGGAGTTGATAGAGCAGTGAGATTATTCTACTACCCCAAAGTAGCCTGTCTGCTTATTTCCCTGTTCCATTGCTCTTAGGGGAGTAGGTCATAATGTGACTTGAAGTTACACTGAAGCAATTACGGCAAAATGTAGTGATTTCTACAGTACACTCAAGTGAGCTTGTTAAGAATGGTTTCTCACAGGAAATTCTTTGCTTTCTTTTCATTTCTCTTACACTGTCAACCCTTCTCAGTTTCAGGCTCGCATTTGGAGATCGATAAATGTATTCCCAACTCTGTTTCCATACACGAAACAGCTCCGTCTTAGTGAGTGTCTGTGGATGTTTATGTAGCCTGTGCTTAGGCTAATGTTGCAGAGCATAAAGTCTTCAAGACTTCAGAATGAAAGCAGCTTTTGTTAATTGCTTCTTTCTGAGCATTTGCTTGCAGTCTGTGAAACTGACTCAGAACAGGGAATATTTTTACCACTGGAACAGTTAAAGATAGTTTAGTGTTATGAGGTTCTGTCTTGAAAAATGAGCAACAAAAGAACAACCAATCCTTTAATGAAAAATATGGGAAGTTTTTAAAGAGTGAGATCTTTTTTTCATGAGTCTTAGATGCATTATTTTTACTCCTCAGTTGTATTAGATATTGCTTATTTTTCCTTATCTTTTTTTTCCTCTCAATGTATTAGGACTTGCTTATTGCTACATCTACTTGCATCTATTAATCAACTGTCAGATGAAGCACTACGTTTAATACACACTGGTTGGAAGGGAAAATATTTACCGTGCTCACACTTCTAATTTTTTTTCTTTTAAAAGAAGTTTTTGCCAAGGTTATCAACTCTCAGGTGGATGGCAGTGCATACGGAGCTGCCTGAATTTACTTCTTGGTAGTAACAAACACCAGAAAAAGATCTTAACTGTTCACCCAAATTAGTTCTGAAAGCCTTGCTGCATTGTCTGAATGTCACTAAGCTATCTCAAGCAATCAGAATTAGGAAATTATTGTTAATTTTCATTAATTTTAAAAGCACTTTAAAAAATTTGAGTTTTCTAACAGTTTGTTTTGGGACATTTGTATATGCATCGGAAGGAAAGCAGCAGCTTTCCCAGCAGTGTATGTGAGACTTTGGGAGTGCAGGGACATGAAGGTGCTCTGCAATAAAAGAGACATTTGTGAAGTATCTGGCTTGTTTTGCTTTCACCTAATTTATTTTATTTATTTTTTTGCTGCTAAGTACTTAAATTTGAGATTGTGATGGGGGTAAGGAGAAGCAGATCATCGTATAGATGCGATGATTTCTCAGCTTTTAGCTGATAATAATATAGCTTGTCTTTTATTTTATATTCATGAACTATACTGACTCTTTGATACTCCTAAGAAGCGCTTGGGATGTTCACACCTTTAATATTCTTTAATATCACTGTTTAACAAGGAATTTCAATGTTTACTTGTAGCTTAATATTTTATTTTATTTTTCCTGAGTATTACTACTCCACTCTTATTGTGATCTGATAGGAATGAGACTGATAGGCCCCAAAGGAAGACAGATTTCCAGTGAGGCAATAATGATGAAATCAATCTACCGTATGCATTAATTGAGTGTCAATTCAAAGCAGAGCTTTCATACTGTATGCAGATATGAGTTTTGTTTTTAATTTTCTGTTTGAATGAATTTGTTCAGATTTTTCTGTTTGGCTGCTGCAATGAACTTTTAAAGGAACACATGCATTTCAGTTGCCTTTTGTTTCTGCTGTGGTCTTCCATGGGTTCACTTCTGAACAGAGTAAGTACTGGTGAAACTTTATTTTCTTTTACTCACTTACTTGCATGGCAGGGTAGAGTGCTCTGCTGTTTTTCTGAGTGCAAGGGAGCAGAATTCTCTGTTTTAGGAACCCGTTGTGATTGAAGTGTCAGGTAAAGCACTTTTTTTTTTTTTTTTGTTTTTTTTAAATGGGATTGTTTGATTTTATGGTGGAGTATAGATTAGTGGGCAAAGCCTTTGTAAAATGCATTTTGAGAACCAATATTGAGTTTTTAGAGCTACTGGTTGCACTGCTGGAGCTGTTTGACAGCAGAGCTGCAGGGAAGAGTAACTCCACTTCAGACACTCAGCCCCAGTGGTTCTCTTCCTTCAGCTGCTGCCAAAAACTTAGCAAAACAAATAATTTGGGAACTAATGAAGCTTACCATCCTTCCCAACAGTACCAGAGAACCTTGCAGAAACATTATTGATTTTTCAAAATTCCGTTCTCACATCCAAAAATAACATTAAACACAACTAGAAAAGAATGCTTCTACCATTTTCACTGAAACGTATTATTTGATAGCTGTGTACTTCTTTCCTGTAATGATACATCTGTTTGACATAGCCTTTTGAGATCTGCTTCAGTACATCCCACTTATGGATTTATGGGTATCTTTCAGTGCTTTTCTGGAAGTGGGGAATGAAGGAGGATGAGTCAGTGTTCGGTAACCTCAAAATCCATCCCAGCAACCTGCAGCTGTTGGCACAACCACTCAGCACGTTCCTTGACTGTGGAGGAGGTCTGAGAAAGCAGTTGATTTTCTGACTTGGTGGTAAGGCAGCTACACATACAGAAATGATCATCGTTTTCTTTATCCCTAAGTAATTTATTGCTTTTGGAAAGTAAGCTTTCTGGAGTGAGCTTCACTTCGGAAAAGCAACTTTGGCTGTGCTTATAGCATTGCCTCTTGGGAACTATTTTGCTCAAGAAAGAAATGTGAGATAAACTATCTGATAAAAGTGCATTCATCTTAAGTAATTTATTAGAGTAAGGCAGGAATCGAAAGGCAGTGTTTCACTCAGTGTGCTTACAGGCCATACTGGCATCAGCACAACTTCAGAAGTAGCAGAGCTGGGACCCAGCCGGTGTTGGGGGGTAGATGGATTGCCTCGCAGGCAGTGCTTTTCGGTGGTGCTGTGCTCACTGGACCTGCACGATTTCTTGTGTCTGTGTCCTGCACGTACCCGGTGTGCGTGCTTGCTCTGCTTATTACTGGTCTGTGTCTGCTGAACATCCCTAGTGCCAGGGTTGGCAAGGCAGCTGCGTAGTTGCATAGCGAGAGGGTTACTCAGGGACTGGACTTCTGGCTTGAAACCAAAATTCTTCCATTTGCAAAAATTTTGCTTAGTTGTGAAAGGAGTTGCTTAGCCACTAATGGCTTTATACCCTTTTGATTCCTTCCTTTTTGGAGTAGGGAGCAGAGAGAGGAGGAAGGTAGCAGAGTATATTTTGTATAAGCTGCTTCCTTACCATAAAGTCATTATTACAGACAAAGCATGAAAATATTGCATTTTCACAGATTCGGCTGCAATGGCGATTAACGTGAGCAATACTTTAAGCCTATGAGATGTTTTACAGTTCTTAATACCTTAAGACAGCAGGGCTTACTCTCTCCAAAGTGGGCTTGAAGGCTTTAGGCTTTAAGCTTTCTCAGGCTTGGGTCACTAATCTCTCACAAAGTGCACTCACACACAGGTGGTGTATCAAAATGAGGTATGTAACTCCGTATTTAAAAAACAAACAAACAAAAATATACCAATAAAACCCCTTTATTTTTGGAGTAGTAATTTTAGTATTCTTCATTCTTAAATTAAAGCATATTGTTCCCTGTACATTAAGAAAATTGGCAACTTCACGTAGTACAGCAGCAGAACCTGAAGTGCTACTGACAGAGAAAAGGTGTATGCAGCTGGTGCTGTTTGTGCTTGAGCAATAAGTCTGTCTCCATCTTCCCATGGTAGTAAGATGGAGAGATGGAGCTGGTGAGGGTACCTGAGGCATATAAAGTGCTTGTAGAAAATATATCGGGCTTTGAAAGAATAAACTTTTCTGGTATTTTAGCGCATGACTTACAACAAGCCTCTGTATATAAGGGACAGTGAGGATTTGTGGAAAGGTAAATGCATTTAATTTTTTCTTTTTCCCAGACACTTCTAACTGGGCACAGTGCCAACTGGAAGGCATTTCTGTAAAATGTCCCTTTCCGAGTTTAAAGTTCCAAAAGCATGAAAGTATTGCAACATTTCAAAGGGAAGATCACTAGCATGAAGTAGGCATAATGTGTGAGAAGCTGAGGCAGAAAGTATCAAGTATAAGCTGCTGAACGCTAAATTCTATGTTTGGAAGCAGTGGGTGTTGAGTGGGCAAGTGCACAATGCTGAATACTGGCGCAGCCAAATTTGGAGACTTGTCATCTCTGAATCACTTCTGCAAGCTGTGATTCATCAGAGATCACAAGCAACGTCAAACAGTTGATCGTTCTTTAAAACACGTACCACGTAAATTAGGGCAGACAGTCACAGCCCTAATACCTAAAACATTTTGCCTTAATTTCCAGACTTGCATAATCTCAGACTTCTTTGCTGTGCTGTCATGAATTACAGATCTTGATAGTATTATTTGCAAGAAGAGAAAATTCTCAGTTCTTGCACTTCAGCCGTAGGCTTTAATCTCTGTGAGAGTGCTTTGGCCACACAAGTTATGAGCGCTTCATTCTCTGACTCTTGATCATCACTCATTTGTACACGCTGCTTTCCACCTGAACTGTGCAAAGTTGTCTCATACGTTTGTTAGATGCCAGCATTCTGGCTCAGTCAAAAAAAAACAACAACACAGGTTTGGCATGTGGAGGTTAGGAGCAAGGGAGGCAGAGACAAGGGATCTTTGTTTTAAAGTGCCCTTGAAGTGTAAAATTTAACTGCTGCTTCTGTGGCAATGAAAGATGCCTTAGTAGCAGAACTGGTGAGCTATTGTATACCTGGAGTATAGCTGTGATGTGATTCTCTATGGAGCATAAAAGATATTTCTCAGTGACCTTGTAAGAGCAGAAACCCATGTTTGCTTTTTTCCATAGCCTGGTCTTGTTCAGCAGAAGAGATGTTTTTTTATTGCACTCATCAGATTTGGAAAAATGGGAAGCACAGGAAAGTACAAGACAAGGCTTGATTTTATCTAAATATCACTGAAAGAGAAACTTTCCAGGAACTGGCCATTTCATGTTAGAAGAAATTCAAATGGTAGAAGTAGAAAAACGAGATATCTTTAGCTGAATGTGAAGGTATGGGATATGCTGTGTGTTTGTCATCGTTAAGCAGGCATAACGTACCTGAAGGTGGATAACAGACGTGGAAGGCTGAATGGAGATACCAGCATGTTTCCAAAACAGCTATGCAGGTGTTCTTGAAATGTTGCTTGAGCAAATAAATGGTTTTATTCTAGCCAAGTTGGTCCCGTTCTTATTTACTTTTAGTCTGAAAGGAACAAAAACACATTATGAAGCTATAATGCCACTCAAATGCTGGAAAACAGAAGCTTATTTAAAAAAAAAAATAAATTGAGATTATATTGCAAAGGAAAGGAAAATTTTGGAACTATTAAGACATCAGAACTGCTCTTTGCATGGAGTATTTTATGAGCAGAGGCCTGAGGAGACACTTGAGGAATGTCGTCAAAATACCGCAGTCTGAAGGTCTATTTTTTATTTTTTACAAACTGAACTTTATTTTAAAAATAATTCTTAAAATAAAATAAAATAAAAAATGAGAAAGCACTCCTAGCTGCAGGCTTTCTTTGTAAATGCTCTTCTCTTCGAGGACAACAAAAATGTGCAAGGTGAAAAACATCAGAATTCAATGCAGGTCTGGATTTCCAATCTTGGTGCAGGTGCCTAATGGTGCTCATGCCTAGCATTAAAACTCCACAGTCAGGAAGTTATTCTATCCTGATAGTTAAACAAAAGATGAATGTTAGAAATACTGTTTTCAACCGATTTACTGTATGTTTTCTATAAATATAAAATTGAAACTTCCTATTCTCAGATATGGGCAGTGAAGCTAAAATGCAGGACGGCTTTCAATACGTAATAGTGTTCAAGGTATTGATCAAAATTTAATTTACTTTTTAAAGAAGGCAGAGCCAGGAAATGAAAAAAATTACTGAGGTTTATGTTGCTTTTTATACTTTAATTGTGTGTTAACTATATTGTATCATTGTCTATTAATATTTTAGAAATACTTCACATTAGACATTTTTCAAAGTTCATTTATTTTTCATGGGCTATTCCAGTTCCTCTTCAGATAAAGAAGAAACTAAAGACTTTCCCTTAGAACTTAAATAGTTAGATGTAATTAAAATGTTTGTTTTTCAAATTTGAAGGTGGAAATATTTCATAATTTATTTATGAAGTTTAGCTTCCAGTAAAGTGAGAGAATTTGGGTAAACTTGATAAGAAAAAAAATTCTTAAATGAAGGAAAGTTCAGATAAGGTAAGAAATCTGGTTTTCACTGCATCGTTGTAGAGTGTTTTACTACATTGTGAGTTTTGCACTGTTTTTTTTTTTTTTTTGTGTGTGTGTGTGTATGTGTGTATTTAATGAGGGGACAAAGCAAGGAAGCACATATAGTTCTTGAGCAATATAAGCCACTGGAATATAGAAATGTCTTAACACACGAGAAGTAATAAATAGATAAAATACATAACTTAAATGTGCAGACAGAAAGAAACTCCTGTAGACAAAGTATATCCAGTGTCCAGCTGAGGTTGAAGGAGGTCTGCAATGAGTGAAGCTCACGTTTTGTGCTGGAGATGCTCTCAGAATTGTTTGATTTCTGTACCTAATGGGAGATAAATGCTATATGAGAAAGAAAACTGCAGCTCTTTGCTCACACAAAAGGAGTTGGTCTCATAATGAAGAAAACATTTCCTTTGTTCACACAGAAACCTTTCTACATATTATAACTTATACATAAATACTAGTACAGTACAGTTACTTTTACTTTACAAATGTAGGTGGAATTTTCTTTCCTATAATAGAAGTACAAAATACCACTTCTGTTGTTTCTTTTCTGATGTTTGTCTTTGTACGGTAACTGTTGACTCATGGCCTGAACCTCTGATTGATCACCTGTGGCAAGCACTGAGTCAGCTGCAGGAGCACAGGTGAAGGTGATTCAGCTGTGTGACTGGAAGGAGTGGAGCCTGGCTGCACCTCTCCTAGGCCCCATTTAAGGGCTGACTGCTGCTAGGGAGCTGTCTCATCCTGGAGGTTGTTCCCTTTGGAGTTTTTCTGCAAGCCTAGGACATGGGTGAGCATTTTCATTTATTTTTGGTTATCTCATTCTGCTGTGATAATCCTTCTAGTTATACAACAAGTAAAATACCAGCCTAACCACACCACTCTACTAACTGTGTATTTGTTTACTGTACAGTCTTCAAGCTGAAAATTTTATGTACGACATGCTATATGGTAGTGCTGCTTCTTTTACTTAAAACCAAGCTAAAGAAGCTTTTCTGGATTGAATGTCTCCCACTGAGTATTTGCCTATGAAAAATCTTTATAGTCAACTTTACTGTTTTTTTGTATTTTTTTTTAATCTTTTTTAAAATATCTGAGAAAAGATAAGAGTATTTATTCCTAATCATAGAAATGATTTCTGTTCACTAACGAAAGTGGCAGATTCAAAATAATTGCTGAGGAAAATTGGAATGTTTTTTAGTTTTCTTTTTTTGAAGAGGAAGAAAGGGGGAAAAACAAAAACAAAAACAAAACCCAAAACTTTTTAATTCAGTGGAGCCAATCAAGTGGTTGTGTATGAAGCAAAGATGTAAATCTTTTCATAAGAATGGAGTCCCATAGTATTTTAATAAAAAAAAAAAAAAGTTGAAGGCAGTAGGGCTGAGTAAGCTACTGACCAACACTGCATATCATAAACAGCATTAAGTATAGCATCCTTGTTTGTATCCAGTTGCTAGACTGTAAGGAATGGTGCAATGGGTTGCTACTGCCAGAATTAGATCCTTTTCTGTCTTTCATTCTGCGTAGAGGCTGATTTCTCAGTGAACGTCTCTGCTGCTATTTGCCACGTTTGGTCAGTGGGAGCGCTGAGGATTATCTGTAAGACAATAAGAAATCATAGAAGTTGTTTTGTTTTGCTTTTTCTTTCCTCCTCCTTTCCTCAGCTTCTTAATCAGTTTGGTATATTATTATTGTTGTTACTTTTAACTTTACTGTGCTGATTTCTCTGTGTGTTGCATGGTGAAATGTTTCGTGATATGAGTACTAAGGCATGGCATTTCTTCACACTTTGTGCCAACTTCTTTCCTGAATCCAGCGCTTTCATAAATGCTTGTGGTCCACTGGTAAAGTGATTACAGACATGCCTGCAGTCCTTTCTTACTGCTTTATTAAACATTTCACTTTTTTCAAATTCCTGGAAACTGGTTGTAGATACAGAGCTTCTTTCTGCATTTGCACCTGGCCTTAGCTCAGAATGTTGGTAGCCCTCCACGTAATGAGAACTTTGATAAAGAGATTATTCATCCTTTTCAGCCAGCTTTCCAACTTCCTAAGCATTGAATTATGAATGTTTTTCTCTGTAGTAAAATGTTGTGGGAAAGGAGCAAACACTCCAAGCCAGCCAATAGCATTGGCAATATAAATGATACTTAAATGGGAAGTATGGTTTCTGTGTGGAATGCTCCTCCAAGATCTAGTTCCTTTCTTTGCCTCTGTATGGTAGCTGTGTAATAGCTGTGTAATGGCTGCGTTGAGTCACAGCCTGAATCACTGGTTGATCACCTGAAGCAAGGACTGGGTCAGCCTGGGAGCACAGGTGAAGGCAATTCATCTGTGTGACCGGAAGGGGTGGGACCTGGTTTGTCCCCTCCTAGACCCCATTTAAGGGCTAACACTGGGGAATGATCTCTTTCTGGAGATCCCTCCTTTGTGGAGCTTTTCATAGTGAGCCTAAATCTTTGGATACAGGTGAGCATTCCTTCTCTATTTGTTCCTTTGCCATCTCACTACAATACTCTTTCCAACTGTACATTTGTTGACTGTACAGTCTCCATCCCTTCTTCAGTTCAGACGTACATGTTGCCTAACCAAAAGCTGAAGAAAAAGTTTCCTTACCTTTCTAGACAGGGAATATCTTCAAGACAGCAGAGAGACTTGCATAGATACAGGGTGAAGTCCTTAGTGCAGCCACAGGCTTTTATTTATCTCCCAGGAAGTAGTTTGAAGAAGC
The DNA here is from genome assembly GCF_951394365.1 of Tetrao urogallus. Lineage (NCBI taxonomy): Eukaryota > Metazoa > Chordata > Aves > Galliformes > Phasianidae > Tetrao > Tetrao urogallus. The sequence continues at coordinate 10,915,890 of NC_136822.1, read as the reverse complement.
TTTACAAGTGTCTGAACTGAGCTGCTGCCCTCTGTGAGCTGGAATGTGTTACGCTTTGGCAAAAGAGGAATGCAGTGTTCTCAGAGAAATCCCTCTGGAGCGTTTGGTTGTGCTTAAGTGCTTGGTTTTTTTAGGGGTTGGTGCTGAAGGCTATCAAAAATCTCAAATTCAATAAGTTAGAGTCAAGAATAAAAGCAGCAAAGAAATATGCTTTTAACTGTTGAATAACTTCTGAGGATTTTCATAATATTCTGGCTGCTGAGCTTCTTATTATTTCTTATGCTTGCTTGGCTATGTACAGAATAAATGTACTACAACAGCATCACTTAATTTGGTAGTTACTTAAGGCAGCTTGCGAGAATAGGGAATAGTGAGACTTCCTGTGTCTGAAAACTAAAATTAGTATTTTTGAACAGTAAAATAAGATCTCTTTTGAGGATCATGTCTTACATGGCTGAATTTCAGCACGTCTGACCTGACCTTTGTCAATTCGATTTCACTTTATATTTATTCTATAAATTCTGTTCTGCATTTGCTGTGTAGGTCCAAGTACTTAATCTAATTAATAAAAGCGTGAGCAGATAGGGACAGTGGAAAGAAGAACTACTTTGCCATATGTACATACTTTTCCCTGGTGAAAAATTGGGGATAAAATAGTGTCTTTATACTCTGCCTGCCATCCTGTGGCCGAACAGGATTTTACAGTTGCTTATTAAAAACAGGAAAGGCACATGATATTAGAGTAGGCATAATAACTGTGAAAATGTTTAATAGTGAAGATATAATTTTGAATTTCAAGTCTAGTAACGTTCATTTGTGGACAGCGTGCATTTAGATGCATGTGCCTTCAAAAAAGGAAAAATATTCTTGTACCCATTTTTTAGGTAGCAGTTGCAAACTATTCACTGAGATGGAATGAAGTAGTGTGCTCATAGAGCAGTACTTCTATAGCCTTTCATCAAAGTATTTCATAAGTAGAAGGGAGAACTGAAGATCAGAAAAAATGATTTGGTCATCATGTTTGGCTCCAGGTCTGGGAAGAGACAGTAGCATCTGTTTGCAGCCTTGGCTCTGAGCTGCAGCTCAGTGACTCAGTAGCCAGGCGAGCATCTGCAGCCTTGCCCTGCTCCAGCCTGGGGGGACAGGAGGGGGCTGCGGGACGGGACGTGCCTCAAATACCAGACACAGCTCTCAGCCAGCTCGATGCACAAAGCAGGAAGTGAGAGAAACCCTCCCAACGTGCTGCTGTCTAGAGCAGGCTATCTTCCCTGGTCCTATTCTGCTCCTTTCTAAAAATGTCTCTTGGTATGGAACCAAAATCTCTGGCCTACTGGAGCTGGCCAATGCAGTGGGAGCATCTCTTTCCTTCCCCGTCCTATCTGTGGGCGGCACTGCGCTGCCCTGTGCAGCACCAGATCTCTAGCGCCCTGGTATTTATGCACTCACTGGGCATGCAAGTGAAATATCACCACTTCTGACGCATCTGTTTGAATATTTATTTTATACAGGGGCTGTGTTAATACATGATGGAGTAAATAACTTGTTTATTGTTTTCCTGATGTTGGATTTGTCTTTTTGGATGGTGCGTGTGGTAGAAAGGTAGGACCCCTTTCGTAGGTCTCTAGCTATGTGTTCAAGAGAAAATAATTCATCTCTGTAAAACTTCATCTTGTTACTTACTCAATCAAAGCCCTGTTTGGTTTTCTTTGGATATTTGAGTCCTCTATCAATAAAATAGAATCAAATATTTTAAGTGACTGTTGATACATATGTTTGTTGCTACCTTCTCAAAGCCAGGTTTAAAATAAATAAATGTGTACTTAAAAAAAAATATATCTATACTTAAAAATAAATTCCACAGAAAAATTTCTTAAAGTCTTTGACAAGAAAAGTTCTAGGGAGAGCAAGCCTTTAAGATCAGCTCTACGCAGTTGTTTTCCTACTCATTTTAGAGAAAAAATCAAAGGGAGACTTTTTTTTACCTCTTGGTGAGCAGGTTAACTGTGTGGACCCTATACTGCAGAGAGAAAGACAAAATGGCAAAATGCTGTGTACCAAAACCTATAAACTTCTTGGACTATTCTGTTTGATAAAAGTTCATAGTTAATAAATAACTTTATTTCCCTTCTGCTCTGGGCTAGATCATGAGCCACTGACTCTGATAGCGCCAAGATTACTTTCTATCTCATACATTTTTCCCTTGGCTGAGTTCAGTTGTTTCAGTGTAATTTATTTGTCAGAGGAAGTCATTACTGGGATAAGAGGCAATTTCTTAGTAATTAAAACCAGTCTGAATTTTTTGGATTGGAAGTTGAATTCACTAGTTCAGCAGATCAGAGTACACAAGTGTACAATCTTATTAGGGTTTAACTCCCTCTTCATAATGACCTGGTTTTGGGCCACATGGAACCATTGCATGCTGCAGAATATCCTTTTCAGTTGTGGCGAGTGAGAGAGAATAGTGTTTTAAAGGTAGTAGCTGGAAAATCCTGAACTAGCCTCAGGGGCTTGTTTGCTGGTTTCATCTTAATTTTGCTTGCTGGTTATGTAAGATTCCGCTCATGAAGAGTTAAGAACTTGCTTTTTGTTAAGAATGCAAAATATAGTAATTCTCTGTTAAGTTAACCAGCTGTGGTTGCTTGTACTGACTCAGGTTAAAATGGAGAAAGAACAGATTTCTTTAAAAAGAAAGCAGGTTGCTGCATGTGTTAACATACGCTGAGCAGCTTTGTGCCACATGACAGCACTTTCATACAAACGTCACTGGGGTCGTGGTCACTGCCAGAGTGATTCAGGTACTCTGAAAATACAAAGCAGTTCTTTAGCAATGAGAATTTCATTGCATTGTTGGCAAGTCCAGAGTTTCCAAGCAGAGCTGACACGCACCCAGGGCTGGCAGGCTGGTAAGGCAGGTGTCCGTTCTCATAGCCCCTCAGAGTGATCTGCAGCACAGAAGTGGGAGCTCACAGCTGCTGCATTTCTAGAGGATCTGTTGGCATTTTGCTGTGCTGGGCCCAGGCAACAACGCTGGGCAGCAACAGAAATGTCCTACTGCTGTCTTTGGGCTCTGCCAACATTTACAGCAGTAGGCTCATGAGATGTTCTTCAGCTCAGAGTGAATGAAACCTGTAAATCAAGAGTTCTATGTCTTCTAATAAAGCAGCTGCTTACTCTTCAGATCTCACTTCCTTTCAAAAATCTCTAAGGTTTCATTTCCAAAATGTGTGGAAAGTATATACCCATCAAGGCAGTGCTATTAAGGACAAATAAATGTCTGCATGTAATATATTTTATTTAAACTGTAGTTTGGATGAAGGTACTTCCAGCAATGGCTTTTTAACTGGAGGACTGAGGTAGAGATGAAATGAACGATTGAGAGAAGTAATAAAACCTGTGGAGCAGGGCTGTGAAGAGGGAGTAATTTGTTCCCTGTTCTGTTACACAACCTGACAGTAGATTAAAGCACCTTCAGCTGTGCAACCAGCTCCTCAAAAAGCTGTTCCTGTGGAGAACAGGCACTGTATTTTTGTGAGGGGTGCTGGCTCCTGTGTGCTGTGTCTGCGGCCAGCAGGACCTCAGCGGGAAGATGCAGACAGGGCTTGTCTCAGAGGATATGGACTACAAGTTTCCCCCAGAGGGGATAGGGAGAGAAGCAGCACCCAACACCACCATGTGGAGCCCCAGTCACCCAGAGCTGGGCGGTGAGCAATGAGAAGCAGGCAATGGGTGTTTTTACAGGCAAACCAGGCTTTTACAAACAAGCAGTAGCAAAGTTACACGTTCTGAAAGTTGTGTGGATCTGCTTTAAATATTTGCCTCTGCTTCAGCATATTTTTCTTGCCTGCCAGTCTCCAGCATTTGTTTTAATTTGTTCTATCCACCACATTCGTATATATTACAGAAAAAGTTTCCAGTGATTTTTTTTTTTTTTTTTTTTTTTTTTTTTTTTTGCACTGATTTGACTCTGCATTATCCTGATGCTTAATCAACAGATTGGTTGTTACTTACCAGGTAGAGCTTAACTGTTCAAACAGCTGCCTTATCTAGATCTTGCAGAGTTGGTTTTTTTTCTAGCACTTATTCCTTTTTCATTCCCCTAGCCACGTATGTACTCTTTCTGTGAGTCTTACTCTGTACGGATGTCCCAGTGGTGATCTTTGAATGCAGACAGGGAAAAGCCCCTTGTCATTAATACTTCTTTCCCCCTCTTTGGCAGAAAAGCACTTGACTAAGTCTCTGTTCTTTTCTGACAAGAATTGCTTCCAGATGTTTTCTTGGTGCTCCTTTGTTGGTTGTGTTTGGATTGTCACTTGATCATTAGCACTCTGTTTTTGAGCCGGGAGTCTTTGACTTGGTAGCAACAAGACACAGACCCAAACCTCAGTTGTCTGACCTCAGCTTCCTCAGCCTGAGGTTATGTTTGGCTTTGAGATTTTGGTTTGGCCTATAGAATCAGCAGGGCTCGGCCACAGAGTTCAATTCTGAATTCGGATGTGGCATTTACCAATAACATGACTACACAAGTCACTGCTTCATGTTGATTATCTTAAAAATCTTAAAGGCACAAGAACAGGCTGTCCCTGAGTGCCATAAGGCGAGCCGCAGGGGAAGATGACCAGTGTGGATGAGCCGGGAATTACTGTTGAGACTCAAGGAGAAAAAGAGAGTCTACATCCTCTGGAAGAAGAGACAGGCTGCTTGGGGAGATTACAAAGAAGTAGCTAAGGTATGCAGGGAGAAGTTAGGAAGGCAAAAGCCCAACTTGAGCTCAGGTTGGCCTCTGCAGTAAAAGACAATAGGAAATCTTTTTATAAATATATCGACGGGAAAGGAAGAACCAAAGGTAATTCTCATCCTCTACTTGATGCAGCAGGGAATGTGGTCACTGAAGACAAGGAGAGGGCTGAGGTCCTCAATGCCTTCTTTACATCTGCCTTTAACAGCCAGATCAGTTATCCTCTGGGCTTTTTATGCCCCGATCTGGAAGTCTGGGACACTGCACAGAATATGCCCCCAGCAATTCCGGTGGAGACAGTCAGAGAGCTCCTCCTCTGTCTGGACTGTCACAAGTCCATGGGACCGGATAGGCTGCACCCTCAGGTGCTGAGGGAGCTGGCAGGGGTGATTGCTGAGCCCCTCTCAGCCATCTATCAATGCTCCTGGTTAACTGGTGAGGTCCTAGAGGATTGGAGGCTTGCTGATGTGACTCCCATCTTCAAGAAGGGCCGTAAGGAGGATCTGGGGAACTATGGGCCTGTTAGCCTGCCCTCAGTACCAGGGAAGGTTATGGAGCAAATCATCTTGGATGAGATTGCACAGCATGTACGCAGTGTCCAGGGGATCAGGCCCAGCCAGCACGAGTTTGTGAAAGGCAGGTTGTGCTTGACCAACCTCATCTCTTTCTATGGCTGGGTGACCAGTCTGGTAGATGAGGGAAGGGCTGTTGATGTAGTCTTCCTAGACTTCAGCAAAGCCTTTGACGTGGTCCCTCACAGGCTTCTTCTGGGGAAACTGGCTGCCCGTGGTCTGAACAGATATATTGATTGCTGAACCGCTTCCTGTCATCTTTGAGAGGTCTTGGAGGACAGGGGATGTGCCTGAAGACTGGAGGATAGCCAATGTCACTCCGGTCTTCAAAAAGGGCAAGAAGGAAGATCCAGGCAATTATAGGCCAGTCAGCCTCAGCACTGTCCCTGGAAAGGTGATGGAACAGCTGGTGCTGGATGTCATCTCCAGACAACTGGAAGAAAAGGAGGTTATCAGGAGTAGTCAGCACGGGTTCACCAGGGGGAGATCGTGCTTGACCAACCTGGTAGCCTTCTATGATGTTGTCTCTGGCTGGGTGGATGGGGGGAGAGCAGTGGATGTAGTCTACCTTGATTTCAGCAAGGCATTTCATGCTGTCCCCCACGACATCCTTATAACAAAGCTGAGGAAGTGTGGGATAGATGAGTGGACAGTGAGGTGGGTTGAGAACAGGCTGACTGGCAGAGCACAGAGGGTCGTCGTTGGCGGTGCAGAGTCTGGCTGGAGACCTGTAACAAGTGATGTCCCCCAGGGGTCTGTGCTGGGTCCGGTCTTGTTCAACATCTTCATCAATGACCTTGATGAGGGGATAGTGGCCACCCTCAGCAAGTTTGCTGATGATACGAAGTTGGGAGGATTGGCTGACACGCCTAAAGGCCTTGCTGCCATTCAGCGAGACCTTGACAGGCTGGAGAGTTGGGCAGAAAAAAAACAGATGAGGTTTAACAAAAGCAAGTGTAGAGTCTTGCATCTGGGGAGGAATAATTGCATGCACCGGTACAGGTTTGGGGATGACCTGCTGGAGGGGAGCTCTGCGGAGAGGGACCTGGGTGTCCTGGTGGATGACAGGTTGGCCATGAGCCAGCAGTGTGCCCTTGTGGCCAAGAGGGCCAATGGCATCCTGGGATGAATTAAAAAGAGCGTGGCCAGCAGGTCGAGGGAGGTGATCCTCCCCCTCTACTCTGCCCTGGTGAGGCCTCATCTGGAGTACTGCGTCCAGTTCTGGGTTCCCCAGTACAAAAAGGACAGGGATCTCTTGGAAAGAGTCCAGCGGAGGGCCACAAAGATGGTGAAGGGCCTGGAGCATCTATGCTATGAAGAAAGGCTGAGTGAACTGGGTCTGTTCAGCCTTGAGAAAAGAAGACTGAGAGGGGACCTGATCCAGGTCTATAAGTATCTAAGGTGTGGGGGGCAGAATGGTGAGGATGGACTCTTTTCAGTGGTGAATGGAGACAGGACATGGGGAAACAGCCGGAAACTGCAGCATAGGAAGTTCCGCACAAATGTGCGCAAGAACTTCTGTACAGTGAGGGTGACGGAGCACTGGAACAGGCTGCCCAGGGAGGTGATGGAGTCTCCTTCTCTGGAGATGTTCAAGACCTGCCTGGATGCCGACCTGTGCGACCTGCTGTAGGGAACCTGCTTTGGCAGGGGAGTTGGTCTCGATGATCTCCGGAGGTCCCTTCCAACCCCTACAATTCTGTGATTCTGTGATATGCTTTTTTGGGTAAGGAACTGGCTACAGGGCTGTGCCCAGCGGGTTGTGGTGAATGGAGTGAAGTCCAGCTGGCGACCCGTTTCAAGTGTTTCCCCCATGAGTCAGTACTGGGGCCCATCCGGTTTAATATCTTTATTGATAACCTAGATGAGGGTATTGAGTGCACCCTCAGTAAGTTTGTAGATGACACCAACCGGTGGTGTCGATCTGCCTGAGGGTAGGGTGGCCCTTCAGAGGGACTTAGACTTGTTTGATGCTCGGCTGATCATGAGCCGACAGTGTGCCCAGTTAGCCAAGAGGGCCAACAGCATCCTGGCCGCATTAGAAATAGTGTGGCCATCAGGAGCAGGGAGGTGATCATCCCCCTCTACTCAGCACTGGTGAGGCCGCACCTCGAGTACTGTGTTCAGTTTTGGGCTCCTCACTACAGGAAAGATGTTGAGGTCCTGGAGTGTGTCCAGAGAAGGGCAACAAAACTGGTGAGGGATCTGGAGCACAAGTCTTATGAGGAGTGGCTGAGGGAGCTGGGATTGTTCAGTCTGGAGAAAAGGAGGCTCAGGGGAGACCTCATTGCACTCTACAACTTCCTGAAGGGAGGTTGTGGTGAAGAGGGATTTGGCCGCTTCTCTCAGGCAACGAGCAGGACATGGGGCAGTGGCTGCAAGTTGTATCAGAGGAGGTTTAGGTTAGACATAAGGAAGAACTTTTTCTCTCAGAGAGTGGTCAGGCACTGGAATGGCTGCCTAGAGAGGTGGTGGAGTCGCTGTAACTGGCAGTGTTCAAGAGGTGTCTGGATGACGTGCTGCATGATATGGTTTAGTGCTAGTGGTGGCAATGGTGATGAGGAGACAGTTGGACTAGATGATCTTGTAGGTCGTTTCCAACCTTGTGATTCTATGATTCTATGACTATGGGTAGAGAGTCAAACTTAATTCCCGAATTTTCAACTCCTCTTTTTTTCTTGAGGACAATGCTATGGGCAACTTCCATATTCTGTGAAAATAAGGGACCTAGAGGTCTGAGCCCTCTCGTTTTGCACCAGAAGCCCACGGATACCACCTCGGAGAGGAGGAGAGTGTCTGGGTAGGCTGGAAGCGGCACCATCTCTCTCTGAGGCCTGCAGCAGCAGCAACACAGAGCTGAACACAGCGATGGTCCCACTTGGGGCTCTGGGATCAGTCTGCTGCTGTCACTGAGATGTTCTGGAAGGAAAGTATAGCCAGTGGTGTTCCCTGGTGGTTTTGATGTGGGAAGAAGGACGGAAAGATCAAATGACAAAACAAACTTCAGGTATCCTGTGTTACTCACAACTCTCAGCATTCATGCATCGTGCAGAAGAAGAGGAGCGTGTGCCTTTCTTCTCTACACCAGGTACTCCCATCCTATCTCTTGACTGGGGCTTTGAGTATGCAGAACTTGCTTATTAGCTTCCCAGTCCTTAAGGGCCATTCTTGATTCGCAAGTCACTGGGTTTGGAGCATTTCCTACTTCCTGCTGGTGGGAATTTTGCCCCTCTATGTTTTCTTTGGGAAGCGGAAGGCTAGCTGGAGGCTGACCTAGCTGTGTGGCATCCCCTGAACAATTTAGTGGTAGGTAGGGGAGAGGCCTTCATGAAATTAAGGGGAAAAAAAAGTTTTATACAGGGGCATCATCATGATTGAAGACACCATTGTTGGGCACCTGTACCAGCAGGAGGCAAAGGATGACGCAAATTCACTCTGCCAGTCAAATATGCTGAAAATGCTGAGAAGAGTGGATCATTGTTCCAGCAAACAGAAAGCATCACCTTGCTTCCCTCAGGTGGAAGAAAGTCTGCATGAAAATACCATATTGTAAGCTGTGATTACTGTGGCAAGATGCAATGCTTATTCCTATGGCTGAACTGGAGCAGATTTGTGCTGAGAGGAACCCAGAAGTGACTAAATCTGGGGAAAGATATTGGGTTTACTTAATTGACAGGGAATTGAATCCTTTGTTGCAATTTGGGAAGGAGATGTCCATGCACAGGTGACTCTCGAGGCACCGGAGGTGTGAACACAGCACATTTGCCTTCTTTTGGCCCACAGGAGGGCAACGTTGAGCTGCAGCTGAAAAAAACAGGACTTGCCAAAACAGGTGTGCAGTTTAATGGTTTAAGAATTAATGATGTAAAGCAAACTAGCTAATTTAGAGTTGTTACAGACCATGGCTATTTTTTTTTTCTTGATGCATTGGTCTGCATCCACTCCGAGTTTGTGTTTTGATGACTTGTGGTTAATCTTTAATTGCCCTAAATCACTTTGTCATCACTGACCAAAGAGAATATATTATGAAAAATGAGGCATAGTTGTGTGTTAGATGGTGGCTTTTTTTTTTTTTTTTTTTTTTTTTAAGTTACTGTCATCCTGAGTTGTGCAAAGCACTTAAGTGTTACATTGAAGGGGAGGAGAACAGGGGAAGGATTATGATTTTGAATTATGGAATTACCTGAGAGTGCCTGTGTGTTAAGGAAAGCGTTATAAGGATTGCAGGTGGAAAACACGAACTGTATGGTACTGATGATATGAAACTAATATTTGGAGAGCAACATATCAACTGGAGTATTATAATACACACTAATACAGGTGGTAATCAGTAGTCTTGGTAATGTGGCAAATATAACTGCACAAAGGTTTTTGTTCAACAACAGCTTGTAGTCTATGTATATACTGGTCACAGGCTGGAGCCAAGTTCTCAGAAAGGCTGAAATTCCTGGTGGAGGAGGAGCTGACAATTGAAGGTCAAGATCAGCCAGGTCCTAAGTGGCTGAAGAGCAAGATCAGAGGGAGTTTGGCATAATCCTGTCTGATGCTTTAGAGATGCTTTACAAACATTTTTTTTTTCAGGTGCAGCTAGTGAATCTCCTAGAAATAGTAAGCAGGAGCAGAACTGGAGTATAGAAGAACACTCTGGGGAGCATATGGAGAATCCTGCATGCCTCAGAGTTCTGGCTAATGGAAGGAAATGGGAGCACCACACACCATGCTGAAGCATAGTGGACATGGAGTTATGTAGGAGGATGACAAACAGCTGTGGCAAGCTGAACAGGACTAATGTGTTTTAGATTTATAATAATTAAAAAAATAAGTTATCATTATGGGCATATAGAGATCACCAATTTTATTGCCAGCAACATTTCACTCAGGGGGGGTGATACACTGGCACAGGTTACCCCAGCCTGGTCTTCAGGTTGGCAACCCTGCACATAGCAGGGGGGTTGAAACCAGCTGATCATTGCAGTCCTGCTCTCTGCAGATGGATGTTTTGGGAAACTAGCAATCTTGCAAAGACTCAGACTGAAGTAGAATAGACCTGTGCCCATTTCATTCTTTATCAGCAAATGCCAGTATTGGGTCCTTGGGAGCCAGACGTGTTTAAAAACCATTCCTAATCATTATACTTTACTGGAGAGGAAAATAAGATCACTCTGTAGTTGGGCTTTCAAACCTATCCCTCCTTGTCCCCTCAACACTTTTGTCTGTGGTGTCCTGGTCATACTAATAAGAAGTGTATGTTGTTTTGGATGCCCTTACTTATTATTATCAAAGGGTAAGTACCTTTATTGAGAGATTAATAAGAACTGTCTCCCAAGTTTCAGTAATAGAAACACTTGGTGCGTTTACAGATAGTTGAGACATGCTAATAAAATAACTTTTAAGCACACTTTCCTCATTGTTTTGATGACTTATGTGGTGGGGTTCAGGGGGTTTATCCCAGTCATTTTCATCCTTCTACTGCTTTACCTAAATCCAATAGAAGTCCATTCATAATGGAGTGACGGCTGCAGTGGACTTCATCTACCTGCATTACTGCAAGTCCTTTGACATAGTCCCTCACCACATCCTTCTCTTGAAATTGGAGAGGATTTGAAGGATGGACAGTTCTATGAATTGGCTGCCTGGATGCAGCCGAAGGGCTGTGGTAAATGGTTGTGTCAGGGTGGAGGCTGGTCACAGGCAGTGTCCCTCAGGGGATTGGGGGGACAGGGGAGTGTGTAACTCCAATTTATAGCAGGGAAATAAGGTTCTTTTAATATCTATATACCCAGTGTGAAATTAAGAAACAACAGTTCATATGTTAGTCCAAACACTTTATTACAAATCCTAATCAGGGAGAAGGGAAAGGGAAGGAGGGCAACAGAAAAGATAGGAAAGAAGCAAGAATGGTGTAAAGCTGAGATAATCACCACCAGGATCCAGCAGTAGTCCGGCTGCACAACTTTTAAAGGTCCGAAGCAGAAGCAGCAGGGGGGAGGAAGCAGCAGCACGCAGGCAGCAGGCCCAGGAGAGTTTGTTAGCATGCAGGCATCACTTTGTGAGGATTATGTTGTCAGAAATCCTATCCTCATGGTTTTTGGTTCCTCTTTTATCCTTCTTTTCCTCCTGCCTACGTGGCATGGATGGGCCTTGAACAAGGGGTCATTGATTACCCCCTGAGATGACATCATCCTGAGATAAGAGCACAGCTATTAAGATGCAGCTCATCTCTCCCTCCTTGCCCCTGGCCTGGCCAATCTGTGTCAACACTAGAACGAGGGGGGGGAGGGAGGGAATAACACTAGAGGGGGGGGGGAGGGAGGGGA